>NW_004444159.1:1498739-1548130 GCF_000243295.1 Trichechus manatus latirostris
GTTGTTAACCAATGTCATAAAACAGCATGTGTGTTACTGTTACATGAGAAACTATCTGTTCTGTAAGCCTTCACCTGAAGTACAATAAAATATTAAAAAAAAAAAAAAACAAGGTATTCTGCCTCAAAACTGTATCATAGAAATCCTGCCTGATTTTCCAGCCTGCTGCCTGCCCTATAAATTTCAGACTTGTAAAATCCCACAGTCATGTAAGCCAATTCCTTAAATAAACCTTTGTGTGTGTGTGTGTGTGTAAATATTGTGTGTGTATGTATCCTCATATAACTAACTTCTTAAGTAAAGTTTTATGAAGGTGTATTGAGTGCAAAATCTGTCACGTGCCCATACCATTGCAATAAATTTAGATTTTGAATTCCATGTTATGAAGGCATGTTCACACTGTGGGGAAATATTAAAAGACGGAGAGGTTGTTAAAAGGTTTTGAGCAGCCATGAATGACAATTGTCAACTTCAAAAATCATGTGGGTGTAGAGGAGAAATAACTTTTCAATAAGTATATCCAAAAACCAGTTGCCATTGAGTCAATTCTGACTCATAGCAACCCTACAGGACAAACCGCCCCACAGGGTTTCCAAGTGGCGGCTGGTGGATTCAAACTGCAGACCTTTAGGTTAGCAGTCGCGCTCTTAACCACTGCGCCACCAGGGCTCCTTTAATATGTATACTGTACATTAAATAAAAGTTGATACTATATATGCACTAGTGAATTGACTCAATTTTTCCTATTTGTTTGGTGTCATGTAAATAACACATCAAACAAAGTTAAAATATATATCCAGTTTCCTGAAAATTCATCTCTATGGAACCTTTAAATCTTGTTTCATATAATTTTTTTTTTAATTTTTAACTAATAATCATAAAACTCTTAAAGTGCGATTGGAAAATTATACTTTTCCCTTAGGACACCTAAAGTCCAAGAAACTGAGCCCACCAGCTACTTTGGACTATCAACAGAAGACTGACTGGTATTTCCAACTCTGTTACATAATTTGAACCAAACTCTTCCACCCCCATAGTGCAGGTTTGCCCGCTATCCGCAAAGTAGCGCATTCCTTCCAAACGTTTCATAAGCTGAAATGGCAGAAGCGAAGAAGTAATTACTATTAATTGTACGGGAAAAATTGTTGCGCATTCCCAGACCCAAAAAAATCCCCTACTAAATCATACCAAATAACACATAAAATCAAAAATAACACTAACATATAATAAACGCAGGAACGATATGATAAATAAATCGAGATAAAGCCAGATGCTCACAGCCAGAGTTCAAAGCTATGGCAGCTTGATGCTGGGATACTGAATGTAGTTCCCAGGAAAAGCGCTCAGCCAGGACAGAGACATCCCCTAACCGGGACACCTGCCCCTAGCGCCTCCCCCTTCCCAGGTTAGGGCTGTCACCACCGCCACCCCCACTGCCCTCCCTACCTTGTGTATCCAAGAGCGTCCAGCATCTTGGCCTTCCCGGAGGGACTGGGAGCCAGCATCTCAGCCCAGGGACGGCCAAGTCTAAGGGGAGAGGGGCGAGGCGAGGGCAGAGGCCGCGAGGCGCCTGGGAAGAAGCCAGGAAGGAAAGGCCAAATTAGCCACCCTCCCCTACCTTCACTGGTGCCCGGGATCAGGATCAGGGCCTGCAGAGAGAGGCTGACAAGAGGAAGATGGCACAAGCTGGGGGAGGGGGCGATTGACCCAGGCTCCAGGTCCCCCCGCGGTGGGCTCCCTCTCCTGGGGAGGGGGTAGCGACCAGCCCCCTGCTTGCCTGCCTGGGCTCTCTGGGAGGCTGGAACCTGGAGGCAGGGGCGTGGACAAAAGAAGCGCAGAGAAGAAGGGGTGTTCTGGAGGAAAGGAGGGGGCAGGGGGTAGGGAAGGCTGGTTGGAGACCCGCGGCACTGCCCTTTCCCCACCCTCAGGGAGATGCAGAAGGCCCTGCGGCCCAAGGGTGGGGGCGACGGGATCCCAGATGCTCCGAGTTCTAGCTGCAAAACTAACGCTGAACTTACTTCCGATTTTCGCCTTTTCTCCTAAGCAGAAAATCCTCTTCGGATTTCTCTTGGTTAGCAGAAACAGGTACTAATGCAGGTCTTCCGTAAAAGCGAAGGAGCATAAAGTGAACTTTCGAAGAGCTGGGGATGTCTGTATTTGTCCTGAGTATGAAAGGTAAGCTCTCTACCAAGGACAAAGCAAGGAATAAGCCGAGTTATGTGTCAGTTTCAATATGGCCTCATGCTTTCACCCTGCCTTAATGTATTGTATCTTTCCAACACTGTGAAGGGCTTGAGACACAGAAATTAAACCTGTTACTGTTGTTGGCTGCTGTCGAATCAGCCCCAACTCATGACAACCCAATGGACAACAGAACAAAACAGTGCCCAGTCCCGTGCCATCCTCATGATCAGCTGTGGATAGGACTATGTGATCCACAGGGTTTTCACTGACTCATTTTCAGAAATAGTTCTCCAGGCCTTTCTTCCTAGTCCATCTTAGTCTGGAAGGTCTGCTGAAACCTGTTCAGCATCATAGCAATACGCAAGCTTCCACTGACAGACGAGTGGTGGCTGCAAATGAGGTACATTGGTCATGAATCAAACCCGGGTCTCCCGCATGGAGGGCAAGAATTCTACCGCTAGACCGCCACTGCCCTCATAAACTACACCTACCCCTTTAGCTGTTGCCATTGAGTCAATTCTGACTCACGGCAACCCCACGTGTTCCAGAGGAGAACTGTGCTCCATAGGGTTTTCTTGGCTGTAATCTTTACAGAAGCAGATCACCAGGCCTTTCTTCCATGGAGCCACTGGGTGGGTTCAAACCACCAACCTTTGCATTAGCAGCTGATCACAAACTGCTTGCTACAAACTGCACCCAGGGACCAGTAAACTAAACTTAAAAAAAAACCATTGCCATTGAGTCGATTCTGGCCACCACTTTATTCAGCATGTAGAGAATGCGTTTTGTTAGACAATCACAGAATCATGAGGTTTTTGACAGATATATTATTATTCATGCATTCTGCATATGGGAAGGGTGTCATAATCTGTTGATGGAGATACTACCCACCTAAAATCTAACCTTGTCTTCTTTTACAGCCTCTAACAAATCCTTACAGCTGACAGTGTCTCTATTTTAAAAATACAAGGCAAGATATTGTCTCCATTTTACAACATTGTGAAAGCTGATTTTTTGAAATGCACAGCATTTTGAAAAGAAGTACTTTTTTACTGATAAACCTCTGAGTTAATGATCAATGTCAGTGTATCAGCTCTGTCCTCCAGGGTGCTAGAATGCACTCAAGTCTCTTCTTCCAGGATAAAGGTGTTTTCTGCTGGATCCATTTGCCGACAAGGTAGCGGATTACCTGAGGTTTTCAACCACAAGATCAGACTAGACATGGCATTTGCTTATTAAATAGACCTTTTTTACACAGGCATCTGCTATGTGCTAGTTGCTATATGAGGTGCTATGGATCTAGTGATCAACAAGGCAGGCAAGGTTTTACCCTGCTTTTATAACTCTGGTGATTAATAGGCATCCCAACTTTATTTGGATTTACTGTTAGTATTAAGCCACATAGTCAAGAAATCAAAAAACATATTGCATTGGGCAAATCTGCCTCAAAAGACCTCTTAAAAGTGTTCAAAAGCAAAGCTGTCACTCTAAGGACTAACGTGCGACTAACCCAAGCCACGGTATATTCAATAGCCTCATATGCATGCATAAGCTGGATGATGAGTAAGAAAGACTGTCTTAGTTACCTAGTACTGCTATAACAGAAATATCACAAGTAGATGACTTTAACAAAAGAGAAATTTATTCTCTTGAAGTTTAGGAAGCTAGAGTCCGAATTCAGGGTGTCAGCTCCAGGGGAAGGCTTTCTCTCTCTGTCTGTCAGCTCTGGGGAAAGGTCCTCGTCATCAATTTTCCCCAGTCGAGGAGCTTCTCAGTGCAGGGACCCTGGGTCCAAAGGACACGCTATTCTCCTGGCTCTTGTTTCTTAATGGTATGAGGTGCCCACGTCTCTCTGTTCGCTTGTCTCTTTTATATTTCAAAAGAGATCGGCTTAAGACACAACCTAATCTTGTAGATTGAGTCCTGCCTCATTAATATAACTGCCTCTAATCCTGCCTCAAAAACATCATAGAAGTAGGATTTACAACACATAGGAAAATCACATCAGATGACAAAACGGTAGACAATCTTGCAATACTGAGGATCATAGCCTAGCCAAGTTGACAGATATTTCTGGGGAACACGATTCAATCCATGACAAAGACCAAAGAGGAATTGATGCCTTTGAATTATGGTATTGGCGAAGGATAGTGAATATACCCTGGACTGCCAGAAGAACAAACAAATCTGTCTTGGAAGAAGTACAGCCAGAACGCTCCTTAGAAGCAAGGATGGCAAGACTTCTTCTCACGTACTTTGGACATGTTATCAGGAGGGACCAGTCCCTGGAGAAGAACACCACGTTTGGTAAAGTAGCGGGTCAGCGAAAAAGAGGAAGACCCTCAACAAGACAGACTGACACAGTGGCTGCAATGGGCTCAAACACAGCAAACTATTGTGAAGATGGCACAGGACGGGCAGTGTTTCATTCTGTTGTACGTGGGGTCTCTGTGAGCCATAACTGACTCAATGGCACCTAACAACAACATTAAAGCCACAAAAGATTACAACAGTAAGTTTTTTCTCAATTTTTTTCCAAATATGTGTGAGTCGAAGGAGAAAATAAAGAAGAATAAATCTGTACTCATGACTTTCTGGATTTTAGGGTAATTACAATAGAGAAAATCTGGAAAATACAGGCACACACACACACACACAATACATACCAGGTGTTAATGACAGAAAAGGAAAAAATGTCTCAAATTCATTTTTAAAGAGTTATTTATAATCAGGATTTTTTTTTCCATTATCCAAATTTAAAGCTGAACTGATAATGTTATCTAAAAATATCAAGTTGCAGAATATTCACAATATGATCCCAATTTTGTTTTAAAAACATTTGCAGTGTATATCCATATTGTACGATGCTCAAAAAAAAAGTCTTGAGCTAACTTACTAGCAGTAATTTCTGGAGACTGGAAGAGTGGGAAAGCAGCCAGATGGGATTAGAGAAAATACTACACTTTTTATTGTGTAAACGTCTGTATCAACCAAATATTTGTAGTAAATAATATCTTTATGATAAAAATGCAAATAAGGTTTCAGTGCCAGAAGAACGAGGCAAATGGTACCATCAGAATTTCCCTATGTAAACACCTTAATGTCCATCACTGTGAACTGCTTAAATAAAAAAATGGAGTGCTATGCAGATATTGAGAGTCACTCTGTCCTTATCATCCATCCATATTAAATTATGAAAGAAAAAATGAGCAAAAAAGATCTAAACACGTTTCACATTATCGAAAATATTGAATGCAAAATATTCCTGCTGAAAGAAAGTGTGTGTTACAAAACGTTGAGTGTTATAAAACACTGACTATTCCTGAAATGAATATATGCACAACCTCTTGCACTCAATGGTTTGTGATTTTCCTGGCTGACTCTTTTCAGCCTCTCATTCTGTTCAAACAGTGGTAAGACCTCTCTTTCTTATCGTCATACTTCCCTCTTTTTTCAAACATTTATTAAACCATTAACCGAGGGTCAGAGATTCTAAGACTTGAGAACTCGATAGTGTTATTAAAATCAGAAGGAATTTGCAAAATTTTTAGTCAATGGAATCATTTCTCAAGGCACAAGAACTGAGGCAAGTAAAGCAAGTTTTAAAGGGTTTGCCCAGGGTGGCTCACAGGCGTTTTTAGGGTAATAGAACTGTTCTGTATCCTGATTATCACGGTGGTTACACGAATCTATCCATGTATCAAAATTTGAAGAACTCACCAATATGTATTGCAATATTATTCATAATAACCAAAAGGTGTCTCTCAACAGATGAATGGATAAACAAAATGTATTACATGCAGACAATAGCATATTATTCAGCCATAAAAAGAAGTGAAGTCCTAATACAGGCTACAAGATGGAGAAACCTTGAAAAGATTATGCTGAGTGAAAGAAGCCAGACACAAAAGGAGAAATAGTGTATGATCCCACTTATACGAAATATCTAGAATGGGCAAATGCACAGGGACAAAAAGTTATTAGCGGTTATGAGGGGCTGTGAGGAGGAGGAGATGGAGAAGTTATTGCTTAAGGGGTACCGAGTTTTTGTTTAGGATGATGAAAAAGTTTGGAAATATATAAATGTAAGGAATGCACAACAGGATGAATGTAATTAATGTCACTGATTTGTACACCTAAAAATGGTTAAAACGGCAGATGTTTTGTTATATATATTTTTAAACATATATTTTTATATATATGTTGTTATATATACAATTTTGTTATATATATTTTGTCATATATATTTATATATAAACATTTTGTTATATATAGTTATCAAAAGCAGGGGGAAAAATTCATAGAATTATACATCAAAAGAAAAAAGGTCAAAAATAATTTATTTTCAGCAGCACGGATCGCTGTATTGCATTTAATTATTTCTGTCTTTGTTCATTTTTTTCTTGGTCATATAATCCACATCCTAGGCCTCTTCATTGGCTGTGAGAACGGTACTTGTACCTTCAGAGGGTGATAAAGAAAGGCTAATAACCATCTTCAAGTGTTAAATACTCAGCAATATCTTTAAGTAATTAAGAGAAAGTTCATCTGAATTAAGTGTGTTATGACATTCCACTAGTTCCACTATTGATCTCTCCCTAGAATAAATATCAGCCATCACACAGAGGACAGCAGCAACCTGCTCCAGAATATGCCTCTTGTCAGCTCTACCTGGGATGTAATCAGACCTACATTTAATACACTTGTAACAACAGCAAAGCACCTCCAGGACATGGTGTGAAAAGTATAAGTCAGAAATCATTTTTGCTTTATTTATTATGCTGTCATTTACTGCCATGTGGTAAAGGCCAAAGAATCTAACTCCCTTCGCTGCTGGGATTATAGCAGCTTGTCTTTTTTTATGCAGATTTCATATATGAAAGATGCTTCCCTGGGATCTCACTGGAAGCTAACGTAGCTGATCTGTGTTCCTCGAACCCATTGTCCACATACAGTCAGTTTTCACATGGAGAAAAGTTGATTCAACCCAAGTCATCTCGCTGCTACCTTGTCATCGCTTTTGGGTGTCTGCCTGAGATGAAACTGAAATGTAGAATGTCTATGTGAATAATCGTACGCATGTCCTTCATTTTATCTACTTTTTAAAACTTGTTATTGTTGTTAGTCGACTTTGAGTCAGCTCTGACTCATGGCAACCACATGTCCAACAGAACGAAATGTTGCCTGGTCCTACACCATCTTCACGATCATTAATATGCTCAAGTTGAATGTTGCAGTCACTGTGTGTATTCTGAGTGCCTTCCAAACCTAGGAGGCTCATCTTCCAGCACTATTATCGGGCAATATTCATTTGTGAACCACAGGGTTCTCATTGGCTAATTTTCAGGAATAGATAGCCAGGTCTTGCTTCCTAGTCTGTCTTATTCTCCACTGAAACCTGCCCACCATGGGTGACCATGCTGCACCACAGTACGACAGACTGACAGATGGGTGGTGGACTTTAAAACTCAATATTCATTATTTAGATGTGTACAGCAGTACTATGCTGCACCATACTGAGGCAAATGGAAAAATAGGCAATACTGATCTTGTCATTATTTAAAATTTTGGTATTTTTTTCATCATTAACTTTTTGCAGTAATTTTTATTCTTCAGAAAATATTGCTTTAAAATGTTGTTTATCACTAAACAGGATTAATAGGGCACAACAGTCCAGGGACAAGGACTAGAAGGCAGGAGAGGACAGGAAAGCTGGTAATAGGGAACCCAAGGTCAAGAAGGGACACTGTTGACATGTTGTGGAGTTGTTAACCATTGTCATAAAACAATATGTGTACTAACTGTTTAATGAGAAACTGTTTGTTCTGTAAACCTTCATCTAAGGTACAATTAAAAAATAACAATAATTGGAGCTTAGTTTTATTGTTTCCCCTTTGTAAGTGACTTTTCATTTTTCTCAAGCTACTCTCAGGATTCCTTATCTGTCTTTGGTTTTGGCAAGTGTGATTATGATATGTCTTGGTGACTTTCTCTTGGGGTCTGTCCTGTATGGGGTTTGTTGAGCTTCTTGTATGGTCAGCTTTTCAACTTTCATGATATTTGGGAAATTTTCTGCCAGTACTGCCAGGAAATCTTCAATAATCTTCTCTGTGTTTTTCATTTGCTCCCCCTGTTCTGGAACTCCAATCACACTCAAATTTTTGCTCTTGATTTTGGCTATGTTTTCATTGGTTTTGTCTGTGTCTTCCATGATTTTGTCTATTTGTTCCTTGGTTTTGTCTGTGTTTTCCTTGATCTCTTTCCTAATCTCTTAGAGAGCCCTAAATATTAGTCTTCTGAATTCCATATCAGGTAGTTCCAATGCCTTTTCTTCTGCCGGAAGATTATCTGATTCTTTATTTTGGTCACTAGCTGGAGCCACCTTGTCCTGCTTTTTTATATATTTTGATATTTTTGCTGTCTCTGAGTCATTAAAGTATTATTTCCTCTGTTTATTGATTGTATGTTTTTTGTTTCATCCTGCTTTTTTATTTTTGTGTGTCAGGGCAGGCAGGCCAGGCGTGTTTTGCTGCTTGCTCATCTGTGGGCACGATAGCGCTCATCTCCTTGTCTGGGTGGGCAGGGCAGTGGCAGCAGGGTGAGCCCTCTTTGCTATATGCTGGTTTGGCTGAGGATGGATTGGATGGGCACTGTTTGCCTCCTGATGCTGGTTCAGCAGTGTGGGAGTGTTCACAGCCCCTCGCTAGATAGGCGAGGGTGTTGGACAGGGAGTGGTATGAGCTTACTTCCCACTGTCCAGCAGCTAGTTAAGTGGCATGAGGGAGAATGGCTGTGCGAGCCTGGTGCAGCAACGGGCTTGAGTGCAGAGGACACTCTAGCTCTGGCAGTGTGGCAGGGGCCAGCGAGAAGGGGGACTGGTATATGTGGTTAGGTGGGAGGGAGAAAGAAAAGGAAGAAAGAGGGAAAAAAAAAGCCATTCAGTGGGAGCGGGCAGACAGGCCCAGGCAGAGGAGGGGCTCATATTGTGTACCTCAGCAGTGGGAGCTGCCAGGATGGGGGAGTTCTTGCTTCTAATCATCAGAAGGGTGAGGAGTAGGAAAGTGTGTTTCTCTGGTTTCCCCATACTCTGTCTCCTGTTGGGAGCTCCATGAAGTTGCCTTCCCATACTCCCTGTCCGGAGTCGTTGCTGGCTGTGTTCCAAGATGGCAACATTGTGTCGTGTTAGTTGTCAGGGGACTTCTGCTCCATATCTCTCCTCTTTCTCTGTTTTCCATCAGTTTCTTCTTCCATTTGGTGTTTGACCTAGTTCTTTATCCCTTCATTTGGTGCTCAGTGTTCCAGGATTGACATTTGTATCTATTTTACTTAGTTTTTCAGGTTTTTGCTGCAGAGGGATGGCATGGTGTCTCTGTCTAGAGCACCACATTGGCTCCACCATTTGGAAGATTTGTGTGTGTGTGTGTGTGGTAAAACATATAATAAAATTTTCCATTTAACTATTTTTAAATATACAATTCAGTGTCATTAATTATATTCACCATGTTCTGCAACCATCATCACTGTTTATTTCCAAAACTTTTTCATCACCCCAGACAGAAACTCATCACTGTTAAGTATCAACCACCTTATCCCACCTCCCCCAGGCGCTGGTAACCACTTATCTACTTTATGTCTCTCATGATATCCGTTTCTTAACTGCTTCTTTCCCTTGTTGATATCAGGAAAGTTTCCAAAACTCCTAGTGTGAGCTACCATCAGACACAGGATTCCGTGAGAGTTAGGAGGAGCAAGAGAAGAGAGAGAGCTAAGACTTAGAATACGAACATTTGTCTGTCAACCCCACACACTGCTTTTCTATTCTTCTTGCACAGTCACCACCTTAGAGTAGTAAACCATTTGTTTAATCATTTTGCTTTTCCCTGACTGCTAGTAATGAAATGCTGCACTCTCTAAAATAATTTCCTGACTATTTGCTAAGATTCATCTCTGACATTTCATTAAATATGATCATTTAACTGTACAAGTACAAATGCATTTTTAATTTAGCTTACCGCAGATATTATAGATGTGGGGAAATGAATTCGTATTGCTCTAGGACAAATATATCATTCACATATGCATGCCACAAAAGAACAAATTATTAAAAATTACTGAAACTTCCATGAAGATTTATATTTAACTTTTCCATTTCCAATCACTATGCCATTGTGAAAACATATAGCTTGCCACTTTGTCAGTCATGGTTCTATGAAGAACGTGTGAGTGATTCCATAAGAATCTTGATCGATAGCCTCCATCTCCGTCATTGACAGACTGTGTGGTACTAGAAGAGATGGAGATTGAGTTTCAAGAGAAAGATTATGGAAGTAGCAGTCTTTTCACTAAATGGTAGATTATTTGCCTTCTCTGCAAAAGGAAAGAGCAGTAAAAAGTATGTCTTCCATCTTGCATACTATAAACTCAACTGCAATTCATACTAAAGTTTTGTTTTATAGGAAAGTACTCAAAATGTAAACCAATATTCTTGAATGTCTTCCTGATAAATACTGTCATTGGATTTAAAACTGCCTGATGAAAGAAAAAGATTGATTTTTCTCCTTGAGTTATGAAATCTAGAACTTACAAGTTATGAGCTAACAATTACTACTCACACTCACAAGGTATCAAGTGTTTCCTCAGAATATAATTTTATTATCCCAGAAAGAAATAAGCTTATTCTCAAAAATGTTCATGGTACATTTAAGACAGAGGACAAGAGCAAACAAAATAATAGAAGTTTTAACAGTTACCCAAAGGAAAATTTAATCCTAAAATGGAAATAAGAAGCTCATCATTTCTAGATATCAAAAAGCTAAAAGAACTCAAGTATTCCTCAGATTTTAGACACTAATAAAATAAAAATAAAAAATAAATGTCAATGAGAAGCGAAATTTATTCTCTGCCTTCTCTGGAGTCTTTTAGGCTCACATTTAGACTAGGAATGTAATGTAAAAGATGTCACCCACATAGCCAAATAGCTCATGTGCAGATCGTCAAGTTGTCTGGGTAGTTTCTAAGCCATCTCCTAGTGTCAAAATTTTAGATTTGGAAAAGGCCTTTGACATCGTGTTTCCTTTGCGTTATGCCTACGGATTAAGGATTAAATTGTGTCCCTCAAAAATGTGTGTCAACTTGGCTAGGCCATGATTCTCAGTATTGTGTGGTTGTCTACCATTTTGTGATCTGATGTGATTTTCCTACGTGTTGTAAATCTTACCTCTATGATGTTCATGGAGCCCTGGTGGTACAGTGGTTAAGAACTTGGCTGCTAACCAAAAGGTCAGCAGTTTGAATCCACCAGCTGCTCCTGGGAAACCCTACAGGGCAGTTCTACCCTGTCTTATAGGGTGGTTATGAGCTGGAATCGACTCAACAGCAATGAGTTTTGGTTTTTATGATGTTAATGAGGCAGGATTAGTGGCAGTGATGTTAGTGAGGCAGGACTCAATCTATAGGATTAGGTTGTATCTTGAGTCAATCTCTTTTGAGATATAAAAGAGAGAATCAAGAGGAAAGGAGGGGGACCTCCTACCACCAAGAAAGTAGAGTCAGGAGCTGAGCGCATCCTTTGGACCTGGGGTCCCTGCATTGAGAAGCTCCCAGACCAGAGGAAGATTAATGACAAGGATCTTCTCCCAGAGCCAACAGAGAGAGAAAGTCTTCCTCTAGAGTTGGCACCCTGAAGTTGGACTTCTAGATTGTGAGAGAATAAACTTCTGTTTGTTAAAGCCAGCCACTTGTGATATTTCTGTTATAGCAGCTCTAGATAACTAAGACAAGGCCTAACCCACTTACTTTACAAATAAAAAAAAAAAATGAGGCTCAAATAGTTTGCATGAACACACAGTAAATTGCTGCACAAACCGAAACTAAAAGCCAGAGTTTCCGATTCCTCAATGACACGTGGGCTGTGAATATAAGCACCACTCAGCATATGAAGACATAAACTCTACAACCAAAGGGCCAGGATGCAGCTAAGCAATTGCACATCAACTTAGTAGCTTGAGGTTCACCTGCCCACCACCCCCACCCCCCACAAGGGGGAAATGGGAAGGATTAAGAGACGACAGGACATGATAGGAATTTGCCTAAGCAGCTTTGTAAAAAAAGAGAAAAAAACTCTAACCTCACAGACCTCTTGACTCCCAGCTGAGCACCTTGTTACTCTGCTTCCCTGGCATCTTCCAAATTCACACAACTTATAATTGCTTTTGTAAATTTTCAATTCTCTGCTTAGGAGAAACTCGAGCTCAGGCAAACATTGTAGAGCTCCAAGCCCCAGAAGACTTTGCAGAAATTCAAAAACCTACATGCCAGAGCTATTTGACTAGACTTCTAAAAAAGATGCCACATAAAAATCACTCATAAAATGTCTCCAACTGAGTGGCAATGAAGAGGTCGCCATTTTCCAGGCCTCTGTTTAGTATGAAACTGATGGACTCGATCGTCCCCCTTTCCCAGCGGAGGTGGTTTTGAAATATCACACTGAGAACTCTCACACCACTGGCAAGGTTACTGTCTCAGCTTCAGTCACTCATGCTGGATTTGGATTTTCTCTCTTCTAATAAACAAAATGTCTTTGTCCCTCACCATGCTGTGAAGGGGGACGTTTCTAGGCACAGTGTGTTAAAATACAATTTAAGAGTTGTCGGTGCCCCCAAAGTCCATCTACTATTGAGTGGTGGCATAGGATCTCCTTGCGGCTTGATGAAGCAATTAGGCCAGCCAGCAAGAGCTTTAATTCCTGCACGCCAGGCTTGTTCAATACCACCATTTACAAGTGGTATTATTCTGTCTCTATTACAAGTGATGGCATTGAATGAGGCTGTGTGCCCGTGAGGACTTCAACTGCTTACCAGCAATGAGGCGGAGCAAGGGGTGTTCATGCATCCCCAGTGACACAGTCAAAGTGAGACTATCATTGGTGACTTTTTTCATTTTGCTTTGTTTTACCACAAGAGCTAATATGTCATTTTCCAAAAGCAGAACCATAATCATTGCTAATTCAGATAAATGCCAACGCATTGAGAGAATCATCCTGTCTCTTTGAGACTTAGCACACAGCTGGACCTAGCACAGTTGTGAATAACTCTACTACCCTAAGTGTTTGTTTTAAAATATTTTTAATACCCAAGTTTGCCACTGAACGTGGCATTCAGACACATAATGGCAAGGTTTTGTACCACATCTTTAAGAGGACTGGCTGCTGTCTCTTTTGTCTTCTTTAATAGCATTGTTTCCATTACTTCTAGGGTACAGAAGGAAAATGAACTCCCTCCTCGCTCAAACAAATGTTGTCCCTTCCATCATGAGTGGTAAAGAAGGTATCATCTGTGTCCTAACTGAGATGGGAATAATACAGGTGATATGCTCACCTTAAATGAGACACAGTGTTATGGACTGAATTGTATACCCCAAAAATGTATGTCAACTGATTTGATTCCCAGTATTGTGTGGTTGTCCTCCATTTTGTGACTTGATTTGATTATCCTATGTGTTGTAAATCCTAACCTCTATGATGTTAATGAGGCAGGATTAGAGGCAGTTATGTTAGTGAGGCAGGACTCAATCTACAGTATTAGGTTGTATGTTGAGTCAATCCCTTTTGAGATATAAGAGACAGAAACAAGCAGAGAGGAGGTCGGACCTCATACCACCAAGAAAGAAGCGCCGAGCGTGCCATGTGTCATTAGACCCAAGGTCCCTGTGCTGAGAAGCTCCTAGACCAGGGGAAGATAGATGACAAGGACCTTCCCCCAGAACCCACAGAGAGAGAAAGCCTTCTCCAGGAGCTGGTGCCCTGAATTTGGGCTTCTAGTCTCCTGGGCTATGAGAGAATAAATTTCTGCTTGTTAAAGCAATCCACTTGTGGTATTTCTATTATAGCAGCACTAGATAACTAAGACACACAGCATTAGTCCCCTTCAGAGACACCCTGAGGAAAGTACTGGTAGGCTTATCTTGACTGCAGTCCCATCTAAGTTCTATTTGAGTTGTCCAGCTTGAACCCTTAGCCAACTCAACTCAGCAAAGAACAATAATCCTCATGTAAAAGACTCTCCTGCGGTTGCCCAACCTTTATGCAATTTGGTCCAGAACCACCACATTTAGCCCATTTGGGCCCCATTCCATATCTTGACTATTATCAATCTCTACTCACCTATCAACAGCCCCTCTGATACCCAGCCTTCTGCCCCCAAGTTTGATGTCTGAAATGGCCACCTAGCCAGCCGTTTGAATTCTGATCTCTCTCTCCCCATGGTGTGGCGAATTCATGAACTAATGATGGATAATGACCTTGCTGTTTGAAATCAATTCCCCAACCTGGGTACAGCAGGTAGTTCATGTTGGAAATGAGTAGCCATTTGGGCAGTAGACATGATTGGTCACACAGAGGAAGGTAGCGGACGATGTGGAGGGAGGAAAGTAAGCTTGCCATCCAAGCACAAACCCACATAAGGGTTCACCTCCCGTTTAGGTGAGCCATAACCAATCTGGAAGATGTACAAAGTCAGTAAAGTTCATCTTCACAGACCCAGCCTCCCTCTCTGTCCTGTCTTTCATTCTGCAAAGCCCTGCTTCTCCCTATTCCTCCTACAGACACCAACACTCTCATTCTCCTCCTGCTGATCCTTCTACTTTTCTATCACCTTGCACTTTCAGGAAAGGAAGTACTAACAGTTATTCTACCCCCATGTGAAACCAAGTCATGTTACCTCTGATGGCCACAAAGTTATGCGGTGCCCTTATGCGTGGCCCAGCCTAACAAGAGCCGCAGGACTGTGGAGAGAGAAAGCACCAGGCTGAAAGTCCAGAAACCCCAGCACAGGCTCAGCCACACGAACCAGCTTGTTGACTTTACTTATAAGGACATCAGTTTCCTCACCTCTAAAATAATAGCACTGGACTAGGTGATGTCTAGGAGATCCATTGTTCTATGCACCTAAATTCACACAGTCCTTTATACTTTACAAAGTGCCTCCCCATATGTTATCTTATTTTGAGCCTCAAAACAGTCTGTGAGGTGGATAGGGAAGATATAATTACTATCTTCCATTTTATAGATGGGGACCCCAAAGCTCAGACAGATTAAATTACTTCCCCTAAGCTTATATCGCTCTGAAGAGACTTACAGAGACTTACAACGTAGTTAGGTGGATAGAACTCATGCAAAAAAGAAAAACAATAATAAAAGGTAACATCTGTTTTGTCGCCGTTGTAATTTGCTAGCAAGTCAGCCCCCAACTCATGGTGACCCCATTTACAATGGAATGAAATGCTGCTCGATCCTGCACCATTCCCACGAAGGGATTGAATCACTGTGATCCATAGGGTTTTCATTGGCTGATTTTCTGAAGTAGATTGCCAGAGATTTCTTCCTAATTCATCTTAGTCTGGAAGTTCCACTGAAACCTGTTCAGCATTATAAAAACACGCAATCCTCCACTGATAGATGGGTGATGGCTGTGCATGAGGTACATTGGCTGGGAATCAAACCCAGGTCTCCTGCATGGAAGGTGAGAATTCCACTACCGAACCACCAATGCATCTTAATATCTGCTTTGTTTCTTGTTGTTAGTTGCCTTTAAGTCAGTTACAGCTCATGGCAACCTCATGAGTGCAGAGTAGAATTGCTCCACAGGGTCTTCAAGTCTGTGGCTGTTTGAAAGCAGATCACCAGACCTGTCTTCTGAGGCGCCCCTGAATGGGTTCCAACCACCAACCTTTCAGCTAGTAGTCGAGCACTTAACCTTTTGCACCACCCAGGGACTCTTAACATCTGCTTTGGGAATCAGCAAATACTATGAGAATTTAGAAGAACCTCTCCACCCTGCCAATCACCAAATATCACTTAGGACAGCTTTAAAAAAAAAAAAAAAAAAAACCCGTTGCCATCAAGTCAATTCCAACTCATAGCGACCCTACAGGACAGAGTAGAACTACCCAATTGGGTTTCCAAGGAGCAGCTGGTGGATTTGAACTGCTGACCCTTTGGTTAGCAGCCATAGCACTTAACTACTGCAGATGGGCAACTTAGACCACACCAGAATGAAAAGCTGGGTTTTACATAAATGATGGTAAGCACAGAAGGTGTCTCTGGCAAGAAAAACAGTATGAGCAAAAGGCTTGCAAGTAACTCTCATTTTCCTAGATCTGTACTTCGAGGATCTGGCTTCCAATTCTGCTTGGAAGCTAGTAGATTCAGGAAAGGTATGAAGTCACTCTTAAACTCCAAGCTATTGACTCTAAGCTATTTCTGGACCACAATAAGAAAAGTGCCCACCGCGTCCTAGAGTGAGGTGGTTCCTATGATAAGTAGAAATCGGGAGAAGAGAAAATTTGTCACTGACTCAGATCAAGTCAAATATGGTCTCCAAAAAAATGACTACCCCAATTTTATCATTACTGTTGCCCAGGACCAGCCAAAGAAAATAATCTCATGTTTGTAAAAATTACTAAGATAATTTTAATAAAGGTGTGAGTACAAATGAAATGTCCTATCAGTCAAGACATCTGTTTTCCTTTTCGAAAGTAATTCCCAAAATAATGTTCCACCTAATTCTCTCTCTAATAAATTACAGGTGCTGGGGAGGGGTGGGGGTGGGGGTAAAAAAAAGTTCTTCTGACAGTGCTCTGGATAAAATACACAGTTTTTATAATTTTCCTTCATGTCTCACACATTAAAAAAAAAAAAACTGTAGGTAAAGGTAACATTCAATTATGTTTGCAATCCAAGCTCTTGTTTATTCTTTCTTTACTCAAACTTTAGTATATTATTCTTAATGTATGTTCTTAATGTGTTCTTAATGCACGCAGTCAATTTGACAGCAACTGGTAACTGGTAATGTATGTTTGAATCTTGGTTGCCTTACACTGCAGACTCAGAGAGGTAGGACTGGGGACATTTAAATTCCATTTTTATGGATACTTCCTATACATACAAGTATCTGTTGTTGTTAGATGCCATGAAGTCAGCCCCCAACTCACGGTGACCGCATGCACAATGGAATGTAACATTGCCTGGTCCTGCACCATCCCTGTGTTCAACTGAGGATCAGACAATAGTGATCCATAGGGTTTTCACTGGCCAATTTTTGGAAGTAGATTGCCAGGCCTTTCTTCTTAGTGGTAGTGATAACAAGGATAATGTTGAAGAAGATGATGACGTTGATTAAGATGACGATGATGGCAAGCAGGTTCACAGTGATTAATAATAAACTCTGCCTCCTCAATAATTTCTCAGATATTTTATGTACACGTATCTATACATATTATTTCAGATATTCTCAGAAAGACAGTTTTCTGTGGTGTTCTAATTTCTTTCCCTTCTCAGTAATACCAAATTTCACTAAAAGTCTTTTACCTGCTCCTCAGGATGATTTGGTGGAATGAAAGGAAATGAAAAAGTTTTCATAACTCAAAAGAACTCTTGCTCTATCACAAGGGAACTCAACAATAAAATATGTCAAGTGGACTAAAAGAGACATTGCAAAAGAAAAATAAATCATAGCAAGCTTCAGATGACCAGAGTAGGGGGACTATTAAAATAGAACAGAAAAATAATTGCAAGAAAGTTAAGTTTTGCCATAAATGTTTCAAACTGGAGCATATACAAGGAGATGCTGAAGGCAAAGACGTCATCCGATAACAATGCTTGGTCTGAGAAAACAGGTCTGGGTCACCTCTTCCCATCAGATGGGCCAGAACTGATTAACCAGGACAGGAGCTCTGAATAATTGATCTAATCACTCCAGTGAGCCCTCTGCCTTGTCCTAGCAAAGGAGAGATGCCTAAACCAGCTTCATAGGCCAGACACCGCTAACCTGACATCTCTGACAAAGATGTGTTCGTTTTAATGGAATGTTTTTTTGTGGTCGTTATTCAGCAATGGAAGAGATGGGAGAGACTTCAGCAGAGGCTCAAAGTTGGCTGTAGATAAGGGTCTCATTAAATGGCTGGAGAGTTTCTATTTGTAAATTGACTTATGTGGAGACTGATAATAGTAAGAAGGGCAATAACATGTCACCCAGAATTGGGTTGTGGACTCCGCTCTTCCAGAAAGTAGGAAATAATTAGGGTGGTGTGTTATCAAAACTTTTCGTGTCAACTAAAGAATACACTTTCCATAAAGAAACTGTCAGATCTGCCTCAAAGCTATAGGAGGCAGGCACTTTTTTCCAGCCTGTACTTTCTCACTCGAGATGCCAACTTAGTCTGGAAAGCTAAGTGGTGAAATGTTTCATTTGAGTCTTAGTCTTTTATGTATTTGTTTGTTTTGCTACACAATAAAACTTAAATGACAATCCCTTAACCCTTGAAGAAAGTGAGTCTTTATAGCTTTTGCTAATACTCAAGACTTTTCCTCACAACTCAGGTATTTTTTACAGAAGCCAAAATAAATTATTCTGAATCTGAGCAACGAATTACCCTAACTGTCCACTCAAAGGCAAGGGATTTTCATGGGGGAAAGCATTGCATAAAAATCCCTGAAATGTACCAGATACTACGGGAGTTCATGGAGGTAAATCTGAGTAATCACTTTAGTGAAACAATAACACCCATTCATTTGCCAGTATTCAGCTTTTTCTCCATTACAGCACTCGGCGTATCTTATTGGAGATATTTATTTCTGTGTCTGTTTCCCATATGAACATGAGCTCTTAGAGGGCTGGAACCAGTCTGCTCACCTTTTCATCCCTAGTACCTAACCCAAGGAAACCCTGGTGGTGAAGAGCTGCTAACCAAAATGTCGGCAGTTCGAATCCACCAGGTGCTCCTTGGAAACCATATGGGGTAGTTCTACTCTGTCCTGTAGGGTTGCTATGAGTTGGAATCGACTCAGCAGCAATGGGTTACCTAACCCAACAGTTAGCCCATAGCAGATGTTCAGTAAATGCTACACAACCAATCTTTCTTTAAAGTCTGAATGAATTGTTTCGTTAGCACAATACCAACTAGTCAGTTTAATTAAATTCATACTTCTCAACTAGTTTTTATGTTATATCGATGCCACTCCTTTACTCTTCTTTTCTTCATCCTTCATTCATTGTTTCTGTCTCATTGACTATGAGATTAATGTAAGATTTTCCTTAAGGAAAGAATATGTCAAAGAAGAAAGTGCAAGAGAATGGATATTGAGTACTATTATGGATTAAATTGTGTCCCCCAGAAAAGTGTGTCAAGTTGGCTAGCCCATGATTTCCAGTACTGTGTGGTTGTCCTCCATTTTGTGATCTGATGAGATTATCCTACATGTTGTTAATGAGGCAGGATTAGAGGCAGTTACATTAATGAGGCAGGACTCAATCTACAGGATTACGTTGTATGTTGAGTCAATCTCTTTTGAGATATAAAAGAGAGAATCAAGCAGAGAGGAGACGGACATCATACCACCAAGAAAGAAGAGCCAGGAGCAGAGTGTGTCCTTTGGACTTGGGGTCCCTGTGCTGACAAGCTTCTAGACCAGGGGAAGACTGATGACAAAGACCTTCCCCGAGAGTGCACAGAGAGAAAAAGCCTTCCCAGGGAGCTGGTGCCCTGAATTCAGACTTCTAGCCTCCTAGACTATGAGAGAATAACTAAAACAGCTACTATATTCATTTCCTAGGGCTACTGCAACAAATCACCACAAACTGGGTGGCTTAAAACAATAGAAATTTATTCTCTCAGAGTTTGGGAAGCCAGAAGTCTGAAATCAAGAGGTTGGCAGAGTTGGTTGCTTCTGGAGGCTCTGAAAGAGAATCTGTTCCTTATCTGTCTCCCAGCTTCTGGTGATTCCTGGCAATCCTTGGCATCCCCCTTGGCTTGTAGATGCAGCATTCCAACTTCTGTCTCTGTCTTCATATGGCCTCCTTCCCTGTGCTTGTCTTTGGTGTCTCTGTGTCTCCAAATCTTCCTCTCCTTAAAACCACACCAGTCATTAAATTTAGGGCCCACCTTAAGCCAGTATGACCTCATCTTAACTAATTACATCTGCAAAGACCCTATTTCCAAATAAGGTCACATATGAAGTTCTTCGTGGACGTGGATTTTTTAGTGGGACACTATTAAACCCAGCACAAGCGTCTACTATATATTTGGTGCAATGCTAAATGTTTTACACACATAATCTCATTTAACCTTCACAAAAATACTGAGAGGCAGTTAATATTATCTCAGTTGAGGAACTGAGGCTCAAGCTTTCTCCTATACTAAACTACAAGAAAAAGAATTTAAGTTGTTAACTGAAGTGAAATGGAGCATGTTCTTATAAAGGCTCAAAGTCCCATTGGATTTCTTTATTATTCAAGTAATAGATCAGCCAAGTTTTCTGGATCTCTCTTCTAAGGACACTGAATTTTGGAGCAACCAAAGCTTTTCACAGCTGCCTTAAACCTTGCTGACTATATAAAGGTAGAAGCTCACAGAGACTACTGCTTAAAAGTCTTTTGGAAAATACACACACACACACACGTAGAACTTCCACCCTTCTCTCTAGGATCCTGAAGAGATTCTATTCACCTTCATGGCGAGGACAACTGATGGAGAAAGAGCTGCAGTCCTGCCACGAAGTAATTAGCACTTTCAGTTACAGAAATGACTTATGTTCAAGCATAACCCTATGATTTTATTAAAGTCGTTTTTACCAGTGTAACACACAGTTGGAAAATCGATCCTGTTTCTCTAGTGAAGAAAGTCAGCGAGTCATTTGCAGGAGAAAACTTTATTTTCCACTCAGAGCTTGAGCAGAGAGCTGGGAGGCCACCTACGCCACGTCAGCGCGCACAGAACTGCGTGCTCACTGCAGCCAGCAGGAGGAGGCCGCTTTCTGGTTTCATGTGGCCACCACACCTCAACCCCGTTGGAGAGCTTGTTCAACAATCTGACAAAGTTATTTCAAGAAAACGAAGTTAAAAACATGAACTTGACTGAAGTGACTCCATTTTCTCTTCAGCACAGGAAACTGCCTGGAGCCCCCACAGCTGGGAGAAGCACAAGTAAGACGACTTTGTGCCTCTGCACAAACCAAAACCCTTTTGTGAGGATTTACTCAAATCAATGCCCAGCTCTCTGACGTTGGTACCATATGACAAGGAGAAGGCCTCCGCTACCACCCGCTGCCGTTGAGTCAACTTTGACTCATAGCAACCGCATGTGTGCCAGAGTAGAACTGGGCTCCGTAGGTTTTTCAGTGGCTGCTTTTTCAGAAGTAGATCACCAGGACTTTCTTCCAAGTCACCTCTGGGTGGACTCGAACTGCCCATGTTTTGGTTAGCAGTTGAGCACATTAACCATTGTCCCCACCCAGGGACTCCAAAGAGAAGACCCCACTTAAGAACCACTCCATACTTGGATTCTGATTAATTTATTGCAAGATATTCTGTCTTTTGAAGGTAATGGTTGGCTTTATTCATCTCTGGCTAGTAGCTCTAGGAAAAATCCATTAATCTCAGGTCCATCTTCTGTACAAACATTGAGTGGGTTAAGCAAGAATCTGTAAAATTAGGACCTTTGATTATAATTCTTGAAGTATGACCATGCAGTTTTTAAAATCTATAAGCCAAATGTTTATAAGCTGCTTCAAGTAGTTTGAAGGTGATAAATATATAAACAAATAAGTAAAATATTTAAAAATTAACCAGTAACCAGTTGTCGTTGAGTCCACTCTGACTCACAGCAACTCCAAGAGTATCAGAGTAAAACTATCCTCCATGGGGTTTTCAGCGGCTGATTTTTTGGAAGTAGATCGCCAGGCCTTTCTTCCGAGTCACCTCTGGGTGGACTCAAATCTCCAACCTTCCAATTAGCAGCCAAATGTGTTAACCATTTGTACCACCCAGAAGGAAATGGAAAGCAAGATTTCTGGGAGAAAAAAAAAAAAAACCACCCTGCGATGGAGGAGAGATGTTTTCTTGGGGGTTATGTTTCCATTCCATAACCCACATCTTAACTGTAGAACTGAAGGAAACCATCCAATCTCCCCAGATAAACTGATGTGATTAGAATTGGCAGTAAGCTTCATTTCTTTAACTTACTCTTTCACTTGCAGTTAAGAGTGACATTTGCGCAGCAGGCAACGGAACGCTCCTCGGGGCGGTTTCCTGTAGGTGACAGCCTCATCAACCCAAATCCTCTTTTCTAATTCTTTCAGCAACAAATGCTTTGGCCTCTTTTATATCCGTCTTCTCTCTTTCCTTATCAAAGTGCCAGTTGTGCAAGTCTTGCTTTATAAACTTGTTAATTATTGCTGTCACAAGAACGAGACCCACCCAAAGGGTCGGAGATTCTTCTTTAGTCTCTGCTTCCTCCAATACCATTTCATTAGCATTCTGGAGATAAAACGCGGCACCCACTTGCATGGGAATAAACAAAAGAGCATAACATAAGGATAAAGCATTTTATAATCCCTACGAAGAACCAACTCACCTAAGATAATAATGAATAGCATGCAGGAAATTTTAATGAACAGGCATCCAAAGCACACTGATACAATTAGATGTCAGAGTCTGAATAACACAACTCCTTAAATAGCGCAGAAATACTGGTACAGCACTAATAGATAATTTTTTACAAAAAAAATATGTATTTTGCTTGCTTGAGTTTTGTAGACTTTTACTGAAATTTCAGTGCACAGTTGAGTAATTCAAACACCTGTAAGCTGGATTCAGATATCCCACATGAATCGTGCCCAGAACTTGTGACCAGATGAGCTGGAGCTGATAAGCTTCTTAAAGCAAACTGCCCAGTTGCCAAATTCATGGCAATCCATTTATTGGAAAGTAACAAGTTAATACTTCCTAATAGGGAATTCCAACTTGTCTCCTGCTGGGCTCAACGAGGATCAACACAGGAAACTGGAGAACCAAGGTGAATGCGGGGGACAGGGTCTGAATCCAAGAACTCTGAGAGGAAGTTCCTTGGCCCGGGTCTGGGACTGGAGGATGCCATTTCTCCTTGTCCTGCCTGGCTTCCTCATCATCCCCACTTCTATTCTCACAGCGCTCCTGAAGCCTGGGAAGCATTGGTTTGCACCCAAAAGTCACTTGGGTGCCAGCAAAAGTGAATTAGTTGTTTTCAAATTTTCCATTTTCATAGAAGACTGAGATCCCTTAAAATCCCATGTTTGGTATAATATAATATTATGATAGAATACACTTATATTCATCAGAATAGGCCAGGTTATGCTGGAGTAATAAATGATGCCCCAACCTCATAGTAACAAAGGGTTATGTACCACTCCTGCTGCAAGCATAGCTGGGAGCCAGGCTGAGGGAGCAGTTGCTTTCTGGAACACGGCAGGGAGATAAAGCATGTAAACCACACACTTACCTTAAAGGTTCTGCTCAAAAGTGACACCTGTCTCTTCTGATCATTTTTATTGTCCAAAGCGTGTCACACAACCATGACAGCTGTCAGTGGGGTGGGGAATTATAATCCCATCCCAGAAGGGCAGTGCATATCTGTGAACAATGATATGATCTACTTCAGTGATGGACCAGTTGACAAGATTTTACACGCATGAGTATCAGTGTTTAAGTCATTAGTCATTGAGTGTTTTGATGCCATCGTTTATTTTTCAGTGGAGTGTGGGTGCGAAAGAAATCATGGACTATAGAATTTCTCATAAGTTAAAATAGAATACTTTTTCTGAGTAAATTTTAGTCTATGTTGATGATTAATATTTTTCCAGAAAAGAAACAATTCTATTTATTGGTCTTAAATGCCAACTCGTACCATAAAAATGGGAGGTTGCTAAAGTAATCACATCTTTCTTCAATCTAACAAATACCTAGACAACTGCAACAGACCCTGCTTTGCCACCCCAGTCATCTTTCTAAAAAGAAAAAAGAGACTATCTTCCCCATCTTCGTTGAAGTCCACAGAGCAAGGGCAAAACCTGGCTACAAGTCCCTAGAATTAGAAGTGAAAAGGAGGCCCTTATCCATATGCCTCTGAGTCTTCCAAGGGCAAGAACAGCCATCTAGAGTACACTTCTATCCCATGAGTAACAGGAAGCAGGACCAGAGAGAGAGAACTACCGCATTATAACACAGGACAGTGCAGCAAATTTAATGCTGACGTTTTTATTGATTAAACCTCGGTTAACATTAAGATGACTTTATTTGGTTGTTGTTCACTGTTGAGAACATTCCTCCTCAAAACATCACATCAAATTAGGTTCACCTAGTGATAAAAATATGGTTGGACAAACAATATTAATCAAGCCCGGACTGTAAAAGTGTATATCACGGTTCCTCAGGGTAGCAGGCCTAGACTGTTGTCTAGAATCATGTATACTGATGTAAATAGCAAACAGAAGGAGAGAGAAATTCTTTTAAATTTAAAAAGAATAGTCTGTCTTATGTGTACTTCAAGAAATCATAATTTTTTTTCTTTAAATAAAATGCCTCATTATACATGAGAATAAGAAGGAGCAAAAATGGAAGATACCCACTCCTCACTTATGGACGTGGTTAGATTCCAAAGACCAGGTCATCATGTGAAAAATCGCATTGCAAAAATGGAGGATGGCCATATCGGATTGCAAAATGGAGGATGACTACATCATTGCATAACTGCCAAATTACATCAGTGCATAACTGCCAAATTACATCATCACATAACTGCCAAATTACATCATTACATAACTGCCAAACCACTGAGAATCATGGCCCAGCCAAGTTGACACATAACCTTAACCACCACAGCCGGCATTACTCTCGTCTAGCACCTCAGTGTTTGTTACTGCCAGATGTATGTTGTTAATGCACAAAATAGTAAGATAGTAGATTTTTCACTATTGTCGCAAATGCAAAATGTCGGATAATGAGACAGTGGATAAGTGAGGACTAAGGGTATGTTATTTTATGTCTATATTACATTAAAGATGGGTTTGTTTTTCCTTTTTTAAATGCTAGTGACATTCCAACACATAGCTATCACCTTGCCACCTAATACATTTAAAATAAAAATTAGAGAGCAGGTGAAAGAAACAGAACATAAAATATAACTGGGATTAGAGATAAGACTTTTTCTGTTAAGAATTAGGAGCAGATTTTCTCTAAAATATGTATTTGCATTTTAGAGACATTTGATAAATAATCATAATAGGAAGTAAATAGAACAACAAAACATTTCTTTATAAGTAAAGGAGCCCTGGTGCACAATGGTTAAGCGCTCAGCTGCTAATTGAAAGGTTGGCAGTTTGAATCCACCAGCCACTACATGGGAGAGAAAACCTGACTCTATACTCCCATAAAGATTTCAGTCTAGGAAATCCTATGAGGCAGTTCTTCTCTGTCACATGGGGTCGCCTTGTGTCAGAAATCAACTCGATGGCAAATCAAATTGTAAATCAACAGAACCAGCTTTACAGGGAAGCAAAATGAATGACCATAACTGTGATGGTTTAGGTTTTCTCACAAGGTCCCTGGGTGGGGAGGAGGGTGTAGGTGGGGGAGATCAATTTCCTTATTTAATGATTAAGATCCAAAATCCAAGGTAAAAAGAATAATTTATTTACCTTAAAGCACTGGTCCCATTTAAAACACAAAGCGTTTAGAAAGGATTATTCTTTAAGCTTTTATCAGTTATTTACCACTTAGTATAAATTCTCTCCTAAAAGCAAATTTTGAAAGCATGAATGTATAGGCGGAGGTAGGGCAGGCAGAAAGGTGGGGTAGGGGACTCAGAGGCACTAGATTCTCATGATGGTAAAGTCTAGAATGTTAACGTGAGAGGAACTTTAACCATAATGCCTGACCTCCTGAAGGCCAACTTCTCTTATTTCACATTTCTGCCAAGAACTAATAATACCCAAGTAACTTTACAGAGAGGAGTCTAAATCTGTTTAATAGTGTCCACTTATTTCTTTCACATATGGCTAAAAAATATGATGAACAGTGTTCACATGCCTTCTGACATATTACACATTACTTTTTATTAGTTGGGAAGAAGCAGCAGAAGGAACAGGGCAAGGTATCCCTGAATGGGTGGGGAAGAACTGGATCCAGTACACCATCAAATGTTATCCTCCTCAAAGGCAGTACCATCTCTGCCACCCTCTTCTTTTTCCTCTGCAGAGCACAGGACTGGGAGATGGTCCTAGACGAACATGGTTAAATAACTGAATGTCGTTAAAAGTCACAGAAAAAATGTCGCATGACTATCATTCCAATCCAAACCCACTGCCATTGAGTCAATTTTGACTTATAGTGACACCATAGGGTTTCCGAGGCTTTAAATCTCTGCAGAAGTAGACTGCCGCATCTTGCTCCCGTGGAGCCACTAGTGGTTTCGAACTACCGACCTTTGGGTTAGCAGTCAATCACTTGAACCACTGCACCACCAGGGCTTCTTGTGACTATCATTACAGGCCTACAAAATAAGCAGAGCAAGTATCTTTGAGCCAATGAAGAAACTGAGGCTAAGATAAAGTAAGGGATTTCCTCAAAGTCACAAAGAAAGTCATGGAAGAGCCACAACACAAACACAGGTTCTCCTGGTTCCGGGGGCAGCCCCAACACTGCACCCGACAGCTCCTCCTGCAAACCACTTCTGTCCAGCGGGGTGCCTCCAAGTTTACCTTGAGTTTGTCTGAATCACTTATCACCACCTAACATATCACCATCTTTCATAGAATCCAAAACACCATCTATCGTGACACACACCGCTACTTATTATATGTGGTGTGTTGCAGGGTCACCCATAGTCGACAGGTGTCAGTAGAACTTCCAGACTAAGACAGGCTAGGAAGAAAGGCCTGGTGATCTACTTCGGAAAATCAGCCAATGGAAACCCCATGGATCACAACAGAATATTGTCTGATATAGAGCTGGAAGATGAGCCCCCTAGGTGGGAAGCCACTCAAAATACCCAGTGACCGCAACACTTGAGCATACCAATGATTGTTAAAATGACTCAGGACTGTGCAACATTTCCTTCTGTTGTACATGGGGTTACCATGAGTCTGAGCCAACTCAAAGGCAACTAACAACAACAAGAAAAAAACCATGGCCAACTCAACTAAGACACGTGCTTCCTTATCACATAGAAAATCATTGCATGCACATTAAAAGAGCTTTTTAGACTTAATTGGGCATAAATTTTTATCATATATCACCCTCGTGCATACATTTTTTTTTAAATGAAGTAAATTGGCTTTAAGATTTTCCTCAAACCTTTTCACTTTCAGCGTCTCATTCTTTTGAATCATTTTTTGACTCTACACAATGTCATCTTCAGTGTCCTAAAAATGACTGGTCTGCAGCATTTCTTAAAATAAATCCCAAAAAATGGGACACCCTCTGGCACAGGGCATTGCATCCTGCAGTGTGGGCCACTGGGACTCCCCTTCCAGGAGGCTGCAACTCTTCTGATTCATCACTGTCCCCACTCCCTCCCCATCTCCATTTGATTCACAGAGGTTAAAAGAGCACCCACGATTGTCTCTGGGTGTTTCTTCCAATCTGCTAACACCCATCCTGAAGTTTGTGATGTTCACATGTTTTCAGGCAGTGACCACTTCTGATAGACCACAACTCTAGGATGTATCCCAAGATCAGATGTTAAGACCACGTTAATGCTCATTTGGAGTCAATTACATGCAGTATAGATTGATCTGCTTACCTACTGTCTGTGTCTCCCCACTAGAGTGTGAGAGCAGAGACGTTGTCTATATTGTTCACAGTTATCTCCAGCCCTAAAGTAGTGGTGGCATGCTGGGCATTCGACAAACATTTATTGAATACATAATTGAATGAGTTCATTTGTAAATTCCATCAGGTTACCAATTAGAGAAGGTTGGTTTTTTTTCTCCCCTTTCAGGTAAAATTTATCCTCTGTATTAAAAAGCAGTATTTATAGTGTGGCCATTTTTTTTTTTTTTTTACAAAATATGTATATAACCCCAAAACCAAAACCCATTGCTGTCAAGTCGATTCTGACTCATAGCAACCCTACAGGACAGAGTAAAACTGCTCCAGAGGGTTTCCAAGGAGCGGCTGGTGGATTTGAACTGCTGACCTTTTGGTTAGCAGCCAACCTCTTAACCACTGCGCCACCAGGGTTCCAAATATATATATACCCAGAGAGAAATAAAGAAAAGAGAAATATTCATATGTTAAGAGTTATATCTGATTTTTCATCCTTTCACGTATGTATACATTCTCAATTTTCTAACATGAATATTATTACACTGTTATTTTTATAAAAAGAATATAATATCTGCAAGTTAATTCATGTTGCTTTATTTTATGTATCAAAAGTTTAAAGCTATCCGATGCTGAATAGTAAAAGCACATTGTCAATTCAATTATTTTTCCATTAACTCTATTTTCCATAAATTAACTTTTACAGCATTTGGAATAAGGGTTTCTTTAAAATGTATATCTAAACTCTGGGACCAAAAGGAAGGAGACCACGTTAGAGTACTTTGAGATAAATCAAAATCTCTCTTACGAGCCTGGGCTTGGGTCCAGCTCATGCGTGCCTGAGCCTCTGTTCCCGTATGTACTGTGGCCTTCAGGGGGACTCCCTAGGCATCCAGAAGTTCTCTGTTATCTTACAGTTCTGACAAGGAGAATAGGATGCTGCTGGTGAGTTTGTACTCTCCTATCAAAATGACATAAAGATGCTAAGGAAATTGGTTAACTTCAACCTGGAAGTGGGGAGACGGGACATAGTTAGTGACCCTGAGTCACCAGGACTGTTCTTTTAACAGAACTTTAAACTCAGAAAGGCATATCTAATCCTATATGATCTAAGACAGCTTGCATGTGAATTGCAGTGCTGATAAGAAAGGGTGGCAGAGATGCATTCTAGCTAATTCCATGACTCTTAGTTAGCTCTTACTCTCAACTTTCTCCCATACCAAACTTGTATGATTTGCTAAGACTTTGCGACCAAGAGGCTGATTAGAAATCCCAAGTCTAGCTGGAACTCTTGTTGATGGTCCAAACAGATCGAGGATGTTGTTGTTAGTTGCCCTCCAGTTGGTTCAACTCATGGTGATCCCATGTACAACAAAACATTGCCCGGTCCTGTGCCATCTTCACAATCATAGGTATACTCAGACTCCATTGATGCGGCCACTCTGTATTCTGAGTGCCTTCCAACCTAGTGGGCTTGTCTTCCAGCACTATATCGGGCAACATTCTATTGTGATCCATAGGGTTATCACTGGCTAATTTTCAGAAGTAGATCACCAGACCTTTCTTCCTATTCTGCCTTAGTCTGGAAGCTCCACTGAAACCTGTGTACCATGGGTGACCCTGCTGGTATTTGAAACACTGGTGGCATAGCTTCCAGCATCATAGCAACACGCAAGCTACCACAGTACGACCAACTGACAGATGAGTGGTAGAGATCAAGGGTAGGCAGCAGAAAAGGACACAGAAACACAGAGAATAAGAAACCTAGAAAACACACCACCCGGTTAATCAGCCCCTTTATAGATAGTCCTGAGTTAGTTGGCCTTAAAACAAGATGGAAATGAAAGCCTGTGGCTTAGGAAGAAGAAACTGATGGATTATTAGCCTGACACTCTCGATTTGCTAAACGTAGATAATGGATTCATTATCTCAGCTCCCTCTCCTTAACAGTATGGGTTTGATTGCCCCCTTGCCTACAGGTTATTCTCCATCAGAATTAAACCTGTCAGTTAGTTCTCAATTTTATAAACTATTCAGGCAGGGGGAGAGAAGAGGTAGGGCGGAGGTTGGAGCTGGGTGGGAGGGAGGTTATCTTTCCCAGGGCTACAAAGACAATTCAAAGTTCTTCTGAACCAAGAGCCCTGAAATAGGCCTGCATTCACGGTCCCATAGTGACATCAGCTGGTCAGTTTCCAAACAGCAGCCTGAGCAGGGAAGGAAGGCTTGGCTGTGTGTACTGTGATCAGAATGGTCCGCACCAGCCTTCCTGGGTATACTGGACTGCTCTCTAGACTCTGTGGCATCCTAATTTTAGATCACATGGGCTGTGAATCATAAATGCGGAGCTATATGGATACTTTGGCTTTTATAGGCTCCTCTTCCTGAGGAGCCTGGTGGCACAGTGGTTTAGTACTAAGAGTGATACACACTTTTTTTTTCCAGGAGCTTCTTCAAAACCTTTAATTTGCAACATATGAAGCTTAATCTATTTGTTAAATATAGTTTATAATATAGGTACTGTATGTAAAGAAGGAGCCCTGGTGGTGCTGTAGTGAAAGAGCTTGGCTGCTAACCAAAAGGTCGGCAGTTCAAATCCACCAGCCTCTCCTATGGGGCAGTTCTACTCTGTCCTACAGGGTTGCTATGAGTCGGAATGAACCCGATGTAAAGAGAGCGGGAAGCTGAGACATTCTGAGAGCCAAGAAGTCAGCAAGGCAGTGGGGGCGGAGGGGGAGCGGGTGTTGTGAACAAAAGGTAGAGTTTGGGGTAAAAATTATGTGTGTAAACCATGTAGCCAGGATCCATTTGCCCTGTCCGAAACCAACCAGTAATTGTTCATGGAGGCTCTTCAGCACAGCATGTGGAGGAGGCAAGTATGCAAACGTTCCGTTCGGGCCAAGGACCCAATGACATATTGCAGCAGCCCAAACGGGTCGGGCACCCACACCCATTGATGGGCAGGGCAATGCAAAGTCTATTTCCAGTAAGTTGTCAGGAAAGTGTGAGTAAGAATTATGTAAAATGCCACCAGAGTCACCTTCTATGTGGTTTTTCTTGCTCACAATCCCTGAATGACATAGAAATTCACCTGAAAGCCTTTCACCGCCCCATAGCCCCACCCCCACCTCCCCGTCTAACCCGGCGTCCCTAGAACCCAACCCCCTCCTCCCTATCTAACCGTCTAACCTGAGCTTCCCCCAGCTTCCCAACAGGCATCTCTGCCTCCGGCCAGCTGCTCCCATTCTCCCCCATTCCCACCTCTAGGCTCTCACTCAAGTTCTTCCCCTTGATTAGCCACTTCTCTATACCTCCTGGTGGTGCGGTGGTTAAGAGCTCAGCTGCTAACTGAAAGGTTGGCAGTTCAAATCCACGAGCCCCACCTTGGAAACCCTATGGGGCAGCTCTACTCTGTCCAGCAGCGCCACTATGAGAAGAAATAGACTTGATGGCAACGGGTTTTGGGTTTCTTTACCTTCTACCCATACTTTTCTGGCTCCATTTAAAACTCACTTCTTCAATGAAGCATTCCAGGATTGCTCCACGTTCCTGAATAACGTCAACTTTTTTCTGAATTTCCAGGCTACTGTGTATATGATCTTGACTACACAATTTAGCCTTTAACTAAATACTGCATTACAGTGCTTGCTAGTTGTCCCAGGTGTGTTCTGCGATTCCTTAATTAAATAGGAGGTTCCTTGAAGGCCTCCTGTCTGTATTTGAGTATACCGTGGCACCAGGTACAGTGCTCAGCATACAGTAGGCATTCAATAATTGTGCCAATATATACAATATTACAGGAGGGGCCCTCATTAAGGAGAAGACTACAAAATTATGAATACAAAATCAGGCACAAAACCTAATATTTATGTAAAAAGACATTACCAGGGCCCCTCTGGGGAAGCCGACTATGCAAGTGAGGGACCCTGGTGATGAAGCGTTCCTGAAATGAACTGACAAAGTTAGAGGCATCTGTGGCCTTCTTGACTCTGTGCCTTCACTTACCACATACAAACCAAGCTTCCTGGCCTCACTCTCTTTCCAACAGCTGTTACTGACTGTGAGCGGAGCAAAGAGTTTTCACGCTCTGCAGCTAACTGAAAGGCTGGAGGTTCTAGGTTTCAGTCTATTCAGAGACACCTCGGAAGAAAGGCCTGGTGACCTAATTGTGAACAATCAGCCACTGGAAACCCTATGAGCACAGCTCTACTTGGACACACATGGAGTTGCTATGAGGTGGGGTTGCCTTGAGTTGGAGGCCATTGTTTTTGTTTTTGTTTTTTTTAATCTTCTTTACATTGCTAGGAAACCCTGGTGGCATAGTAATTGAGAGCTTGGCTGCTAACTAAAAGTTCAGCAGTTTGAATCCATCAAGCACTCCTCGGAATCCCTATGGGGCAGTTCTCCTCTGTCCTGTAGGGTTGCTGTGAGTCGGAATCGACTCGACGGCAACAGGTTTGGTTTGGTTTTGGTCTTACGTTGCTAAACTGGCTAGTACTATCCCTGCTTTAGTCCACCCCTGCTGACGTAATTGGGGATATAACTGGGGAGCCAGGGGGCGGCTGACAGTTCAGCATCAACAATGTCATTGGTCTTTTGAGCAAGAGAAGAAAACCAAAACCAAACCCACTGCTGTTGAGTCGATTCTGACTCATAGCGACCCTATTAGGTTACTAAGGGCAAAAGGAACCCTTGTGGTGCAGTGGTTAAGCACTCGGCTGCTAACTGAAAGTTCAGTGGTTTGAACCCACCAGCTGCTTCACAGGAGAAAGATGTGGCAGTCTGCTTCCATGAAGATTACCGCCTTGGAAACCCTGTGGGGCAGTTCTCCTCTGTCCTATAGGGTCGCTATGAGTCAGACATTGTTGAATGCACTCAGCATCACTTCCTATGGATTAATCCAATATCATTTTCAAGCTTCATGAAGACAGAAATTGTAAGTCATTTTGCAGTGTATCCCAATCCTAGCACTTGCCTAGCACATAGGGGTGATCTACAAATGTTGGATGGATGGATGGACGATGTTTGGAAGAATAAATGAAAACACAAAATGAGAAACCGGAAATCTGCACGAGTTAGTTCTGATAGAAATGGAGTCTCCCATCACTCCTGTTGTTAGGACCAAGATATTGGCCAAGTGGGAGGGGAGGAGGAAGACTATGATAAAATGACGGGGAGAAGTGAAAGTTGCAAAGGAGGGTTACTGAAGATCAACTTTGGTTACCTCTAAAGTTGGCCTGGCACGAGAATTACGGCAACCAAGACATTGGATGAAGCAGCATCATCCCCAAATAGTCTCACAGTTCCATATGCAGATGAATTCATCAGTGGATCCACACAGGGGTCTCACCCCCAGCAGGCTGAGCTGATTGCTTCCACTAATGATGTTAACGTTTATAAAGCACTTTATTGTGTGCGGGAGGCTGTGGGTGGTGCAGTTAATGCACTGGGCTGCTAAGCGAAAGGTTGGAGGTTCATTCAGTCCACCCAGAGGCACCTCAGAGAAAAGGCCTTGCAATCTACTTCCAAAAAATCAGCCACTGAAAACTCTGTGGAGCACAGTTCTACTTTGACATACATGGGGTCACCATGAGTTGGAGTTGACTCAACAACAATTGTTTATTATGTGCCAGGCCCTGTTTTAAATGCTCTACATACATTGACTCTTTAGCCCTCACAACTAACCTATGGGGTGTGTACTATTATATTTTTTAAATACTCTATTTTACAGATGAAACAAACTGAATCACAGAGACGCGAAGTAACTTGTCCCAGGCTGTTGCTGTTGTTAGCTGCCATCCAGTCGGCCCTCAACTCATGGTCAGTGTGATGGTTACGACTGTGTGCCAGCTTGGCTGGGCCATGATTCTCAGTGTTCTGGCAGTCGAACGATAGGATCACTTCCCTACTGAGACTTGATATGTGATCACCCCCATGATGGGATCTGCTGTACCTAGCCAATCAGTTGAAAGGGAGTTTCCTTGGGTGTGTGGCCTACATTGAATATAAGCAGACATTCTGGCAAGGCTTGGGGCTTTTGCTTGTGCTGAATCCTGCAGCTGGCTCCTGTTAGTCTGACCTCTGGTTCTTGGGACTTCAGCTAGCAGCTTACTTGTGGTCTTCCCTGCCAATCTTAGGATTCATCGATCTTCGCAGCCTCTGAGCAAGAGCCCTGCTCTCTGATCTGCCAGTCTTGCATTCACCAGCCCCTGTGGGTACATGAATCAGGAGAAGCCTCTATCCTGACCCATGGACTTGGGACATTACAGCCTCTACAACCATGTGAGCCATTTCATTGATACAAATCTCTCTCTCTCTCTCTTTCTCTCTCTCTCTCTATATATATATATGTGTGTATATTTATATGCTTTACTGGTTTTGCTTCTCTAGAGAACCCAGCCTAAGACAGTGACCCAATGTGTTACAGAGTACAACTGCTTGATAGGGTTTTCTTGGCTGTAATCTTTATGCAAGCAGATCTCCAGGACCTTCTTCCACGAAACCATTGGGTGGATTTGAACTGCCAATTTTTAGGTTAGCAGCCAGGTGCAAACCACTTGCACCACAGGTACCCAAACTGTTAAGCACTTGACTATTATCTAAAAGGTTGGCGGTTTGAACTCACTCAGAGGCACCTCAGAAGAAAGGCCTGGCAGTCTGCTTCTGAAAAGTCACAGCCTTGAAAACCTTACGGATTACAGTTCTACTCTACACATACAGGGCCTCCATGAGTCAGAATCAACTCAGTGGCAACAGGTTTTGTCCCAGACTACATCCCTAATAAGCAGTAGGGATGAGAATCATACCAGGAAGTCTCGCCCAAGACCCTGCTCTTCACAGCTTTGCCACCCTATTCTTGGTAAGAGCAGAGCAGAGACAGACTGCCTCAGGCACTCAGAACGCTCCACACCCCAAACCAAACTCAAAGTCTGCTACAGCCAAGAATCACTAGATGAATGTACTTTTTTCAAGACTTCCATGTAAGCTAGATTTTCAAAGTGTCTTATAATGATGTCCTATAAATATGTAAAATTAGTAGCTGGTGGTAAGGACAAATTTAGAAATAGCTTTTAGAAATGGGAATGTAAAATCTTCCAGTAGCAACAAGTATGAAAATCAGCCTAAATGAAGGGTATGGATTTTGTAACTTATGAATGGATTTTCATTTTAAAATAGAGGTTAGAAACTACAGCACTGTGACGTGGAATCTCAGACCATATTAAGACATAAAGTGACTCCTTTTGGAGAGTGGCATAGCTATGCCAATTAGCATAGGCTCAGTGTGAAATCAAAGAAAATAAAAGATTCAGTAATGTGGTCAGCAGAAAATACAACCACGTCTATCTTAGTCCCAGGCCTCCTTTATTGAGTTACCAGAGGAAGGCCTTTTCGTAGGAATTTTGGCAAGGTGGTAACATTTTCTTAACCCTGTAGTTTCCAATTTTTGACTAGACCAGATCTTCTGATACGGGTGAGTGTAGGAAGAGTGAAAGAACACTCTAGAACACCAAGCCCATACTTCACGGTGAGGGGCAGAAGGGAGCTTCAGAAAATTATTGGGCTCCATGGAGCAGAATTTAAAAACCATTGTCTGAAACCTAATATATTCTAAGGGGAGGAAATCAATGACCAAGTATTAAATGAAATAACCTAAGCACTCAGGAAATGATTCATTTCTTAATTAAAGATATGCTACGTTTTTAAAAGTAAAGGAAATGTATCGGTAAAGAAAGAATGAGGGGGTTCATTAAAACTGCACAAGCCTTAAAATTTTAGATTTTTTGCAGTGCTATATTATCATGAAAACACAACCAATTATTCAAACACTTAAGAACTTAATTAGATATAATTAAGAATTAATTTTGAACTTGACCTCATACTAAATTTAGATCAATTCATCTTTTCTAGAGCAGTTTTATCCCATGGAGTGCTCCATAGCAACATTCCCCCTTTCTACCACAAATGCGCTGCTAGGACGGAACCTCACAAACAGAATGTTAAACAAAAGAAGTCAGATGCAAAAAAACAGTACATACAAACAAGTGAATGGATAAAGAAATTGCGGTGTATCCATACAATGGAGTACAACTCAGCCGAAAAAAAAGAATGATACACTCAACAACATGGATGGATCTCAAAATAATTTTGAGAAAGATAAAAAAGAGTACCTTCTGTATGAGTCCACTTATCTAAAATTCTAGAAAATGCAAATTAATCTATAGTGACAGAAAGCAGATCAGTTGTGGCCTGGGGAAAGACAGGTAGGGGTGGGAGACAGGGTAGATGAGGAAACTTTGGGCATGATGGATATGGTCATTATCTTCATTGTGGTGATGGTTTCATGGTTGTTTCATATGTCAAAACTCATCCAACTGTACACTCTAAATATATTCAATTTATCGCATGTCAATTTTGCCTCAATAAAGCTTTTAAAATTCTTAAAAATATCCAAAATCTTAAAACTATGCAAGGAAACCATCCTAATTTATTTATAACAGAAAACTAACAGTGGTGCGGGTTGAATTCATTTATTATCTACCTCTGAAATTGAAGTGCCAGGAGTGAATTTTTTCCTGCAAACATATATGATGGAGGAAAGCTGGCTGCACAGGGCCATATGACAGACTATAGAGGCTTGCAGGCCATTGTTATGGATTGAATCGTGTCCCCCAGAAAAAGATATTGAAAGTCCTAATCCCTATACCTGTGGATGTGGCCCTGTTTGGAAACAGGGTTTTTGAAGATTAACATGAGGTCATACTGAAGTCAGGTGAGTCCTATATGACACCTGTTCTTATAAAAGAGGGGAACAGACACGAAGAGACAGACAGTGAGAAGAAGTGAAGGAAGATGCATGTGAAGATGCATCTACAAGCCAAGGAATGCCAAGGATTGTCAACAGCCACCAGAAGTCAGGAGAGAGGCAGGAACAGCTTCTCTCTCAGAGGCTCCAGGAGGAAGCAACATGGCTGATACCCTGATTTGGACTTCTAGTCTCCAGAACTGTGAGACAATAAACGTCTGTTCTTACAAGCCACCCACCTGTGGTATTTTGTTAAGGCAGCCTGAGGACACTAAGAAGCCATGGACACTGGGAGTGAGCAGTTGCCGGGACTGATAGAGGAATTCACCAACATGCAGACCACGTGCCAGCGCGTGTCTTCCGAAGTTTGCAAATGCTGACGCTTCTGTTTGACGTTTCCTCTCTCGTGTCCTTAATTTGAATTACTGTTACCTGCACTCTCTTCCTAAGCAGGAGCGTAGGGGGAAGCCACATACATGCACAAACGGTGCACGCCTATCCAAAACAACTCCCAAAGCAGGTAAGCTATGTCAAACTCCCACAGATGAAGTGATACTGCTGCAGACAGCCAACCTCACATAAGAAATGAAAATTTCTAGACATTTTTATGAACTCATCCTTTTTACCACTTAATCAAAAAAGAAAAGAAAACTCTATTCCCACTGATTGATTACTTTAATGAATAAATGTAATGTACAGTCAATGATTTGGTGGTTGGCGTGCATTAACTTTCCCTTGCTTGCAAGAGTGGTCTTAAATAAAAGTGAATTGAAGGCTTATCATTTCCAGTGATCCCCTCTAAAAAACAAAAAGATCGAAAATCAGTCTGAATTTCAAGTAATTTTGATGTTTGTGCTTATTTTATAAACTATTACCTGGTATCATGAATACCCCGGTGCAGTAAAAACCAATTACAGTGTCTCAAATTGTGTGCTGGAGTAATTTTAAAAGAAATTTTTCAAAATGTCACTGATCTGTTGTAAAAACTACTACACTCCTTTCATGCATAAAGCTTTAAGATTTCCTACAAGGCTCCATCTAACAGGAGAATAGTGAAAATAACCATAACCACCTATAAACCAAAACAGAAAACCAAACTCATTGTCATTGAGTTGATTGTAACTCATAATGACTCTATAGGACAGAGTAGAACTGTCCCATACGGTTTCCAAGGAGCGGCAGGTGGATTCGAACTGCCCACCTTTTGGTTAGCAGCCGAGCTCCTACCACTGCACTACCTGCATGAAGAAGATGCAGAGAGGGCCACATGATGATGAGCTCCTGGGAAAGCTAGAGAGTTTGTAGTGGTTCTCTAAGCATTAAGTAGTCATGGGAAGATGGTTAAGCAGAGAAATGTCATGATTAGAGCATTGTTTAAAAAAGATAACTCTGGCAGCAGCGAGGCAGATGGATGTCAAAGTGAAGGACAGAGAATACAGGTGGCCTAAATGTAGTAGACAATCATCTCACATGGTCAGCTAGCATCTCAGAACACCCTCCCTATGTTATGGTAATTTCTCTAATTACAAGTTCTACCTTCTCAGGGTAGAAGCTGGAATTTCAATATCAGATTCCCTGGAAGCTATATGACCTGGATTCCACTTATTAGATGCATAGACTGGGATTCAGTAGCAAGCAACATGAGGAGGCTGCTTTGCTGGGGATTCAGTCTTCTGGCAAGAGCATAAGGAGATCTAGAGGCACCAGGAGTAGAGGTGATGGGACTTTTAGCATCTTGCCCTGAGCATCAGGGAGGCAAAGTGGCATTGCAGTGGTATTGCCAGAATGAATTCTGTTTTCAACAAATAACCCTGACCAATATAATGTTTTTCTGATAAACAGGAAAGACTGAGTTGGCAAGCGCTTTTTTCCTTTTGCCCTTCTTCCTCTCTGGAACGCACACGCAATGGAGATACAGCAGCCACCTTGCAACCACGAAGACAAGAGCAACATGTTTGAATGATAGAGCATGCAAACAGAGAGCACCTGGGTTCTTGAAGGCATTATAGGGCTGCCATGGATTCCATGGACAGTTCACCTACAGACTTATTATGTGAGAAACATCAATTCCTTTGCTCAAGCCAGTGTAGTCTGGTTTCTGAAGCAATCAGTCAACAATACAAAATGATAGACCAAACTACCATAATCCCACACCTGAACCACGTGGGCAGCTCCCAAATTCATTTCCCAGCTGCCACTCATTCTTCCCTACAATCCTTTCTCCATGGGGCTGCCAGAATGATCTTTGAAAGTACAAATCAGTACAACACCAACTTATGGCGACCCTATGTGTGTCTAGTAGAACTGTGCTCCATAGGGTTTTCAATGGCTGATTTTTTGGAAGTAGATCACTAGGTCTTTCTCCTGAGGTGCCTCTGGGTAACTCCACCCTCCAACCTATAAGAGTATGGATCAAGTTATATCACTCTCCTGCTTAAAAGCTTCCAACAGCTTCCCCATGTGCTTGAAATAAAATTCAAAGGCCCTGTCACTTCTCAGATCTCATCTCCTATCACTCCCCTCTTCATTCACTGAGCTCCAGCTTGTTCAGCTTCTGTTTGTTCCTTAATTACATCAAGTCCTATTGTCCTTCAGGATGTTGCACTTGCCGCACCTTCTAAACCTTCTCAGAGCCGGCTCTCTCATGGCATTCAAATGTCACCTCCTTAGAGAGGCCTTTCCTGAACCCACTTTCTAAGACCTACCCCTGTTTTATTTTCTTCACAGTACTTGTCACTATTGAAATCATTTAAATTATCTATTGTTTCCTTGTTTATTGTTCCATTCAAAAGACAAAGCCACACTCCACCTATACAACTCACCTTCTCAAGAGTAAAATTCAATGAAAATATTATTTTTCCCTCTTTCAGAGATCCAAAAAGCAATCCATTCATGTACAGAAGCAATATAATGGATAATCAAGGTACTGAGTCATATACCACCAAAGAAAAAACTCATTCCTTTTTTTTTTGCTGCTCACTTTACCCTAAATCATGGGGCTGAGAATATACCTTAGCTAAGAAACACGGAAGTCATTTCAAAACTTGTCATAGGTTTGGGGATTAGCAGAAGTGGGTCATTAAGAGATGTTTGCTAAATCATGAGCCTTTTTAAAAAATTCTGCAGGACAGAAGTAAGGGGAGGGGCACACTCTAAAGGTGGAGAAGAGGGTAAATAAAATGGACCGACACCTCTCTGCATAATTAACACAACACCACACTGGAATGCTATAGAACAGTCAGGATAATGCTCTTCTTCCCCATGGCTTAAAATCAGGGATCACAAATTCAAATGCCTATAGGGGCTAGGCAAGAAAAAGAAACGGGAGAAATGGGCTGGGTACAAGGTGATAAACAGTAACTAATTTGCTGCCGTAGTTTTAGGAGTGCCAGAGAGAGCGGTGAGAAGTTGGTGAACTGGACAGAGAATGCCCTTCTAGAAGCAAGAAGAACTACTCAGCTCCAGACACTTGCCCCTAAGCATGAATGGATACTGAAGGTTGCCAGATACTCCTATTCCTCCAGGAATCTGGATTTCTATGGAAAATCTCCTGATTTTTAAGTGTGGAAAACTAATTCAATTTTTTTTTAAACTGCAGGGGCTGGATACTGTATATGCTAAATAAACAAAATACACTTGTGGGTTGGATCAGAATCACTGACTACAAGCTTGGGAACTTGAGTTTCAATTATACAGCCAAAAGTAAGAATTAAAGTTTGTCCTTAGGAAAAGGGTAAGTGTATTGGCTTTAACATTAGTCTCTGAACAAAAAGGGAATGAAGGGGTATAGTTGCCACACTGTGAGTATTAGACTTGGAGCATTCATATCTTCCTTGAACTATTCCATGGAATTAGCAATGCCAAGGCCAAAATTCCCTGTCGACCTGGAGCCCTCCTCCCTGGAGTGTTATTCTAGACTGAGAGACTCAGACTTGGGAAATGACTGATTGGAAGAGAGGGAACAATCCTTGTGAGCACAGAATGGGGTTTTCTGAAAGGTCAATGGACAGCCACATGAAAGTTGGGAGAAAGGAGCACCTTTTCTAAATGGTGTAAAATGAGATCAGATCTGGAAAAGTCCATGTGGGGACCCCTGGGAAGGGCATAATTTCTGGGATGGAGGCCAGTTCTTGAACTAAAGGAACAGTCAAGTTTGGAGAACAATTTTAGGTTACTTCCTTTGATTGTAATCCCTGTAGTTGCCTCAACCCTTCAGTAAAGCGAGGCGATGTGGAAGAGAACAAAGGAAGAGAGTAAAAAAGGCTTGGAGACTGCCCACCTTTACCCCTCTACATGCACCTGTGGGAGAGAGCAATGGATCACAGAGTTGTATCCAGGGCTTCCAGATGTCAACCAGCAGAGAAGTGAGCCAAGTTAGGGGTGGAGATAAAGTGGACCAACAGCCAGGAGAACAGCTCAGGAGGGGTATAAATCATCTCTTTCAACATATAGAAAAAAAAAGGCCCTTACAAACAGGATGTTGTTGTTATGGGCTGAATTGTGTTCCCCCAAAATATGCGTAGGAATCCTATCCCTATACCTGTAGATGTAATCTCATTTGGGAATAGAGTTTTCTTTGTTATGTTAATGAGGCTACATCAGTGTAGATTTTCTCTTAAACCTACTCATGTTTAAGGTATAGAAGGAGCAGATTAGGCACAGAAGCAAGTGAGCATGAATGAGGAAAAGACAGACGCCACATGGAGATCTCCAAGGAACGCCAAGAAGAACACTGGAGAAGCTGAGACAAGGATTTTCCCTCGGAGAGAACCAGCAGAGAGCCCTCCGCTAGTATTTGGATTTCTTGCTTCCCAAAATATGAGAAATTAAATTTGTGTTCTTTAAAGCCACCTACGTGTGGTATTTTTGTTGCAGCTATACTAAGAAACTAAGCCAGTTGCCCTTAAAATAGAATTTCAGGGACTTCAGATATTACCTACCAAAGTGTTACACTTTTTAAATTCTTCTTCAGCAGTAACACATCTCTTCAAAAGAAATTTCACAGTTGTTGAAACTGGGTGATCAGTAACAGGAGTTATATTACTCATTCTACTTGTGTGTATGTTTGAAATTTTACATACTAAAATATTTTTAAAGAAATATTACCCTGGAAAGTTCATATACAAAACAGATTACATGCATAAAGGTTAAAAACTATCAAAATATTCTTCCGATATGCTCCATATGCGCTAAGAATCCTTTTCAAGAAATTCTTGGCATGTAGTCTGCCGTTGCTTAGAATACTTACAACAAGGAACTCACTAATTTTGAGACAGTCATGGAAAAAAAAACTGTTTATATTGATCTAAAATAAGCCCCCTTCTACTGTCAAGTGACAGACAATCCCTCCTACAGAAAAGTACTTTTATCATTTTATTTTACTCAGTTCATTTTTTAAAATAATCCCAAATAACTGGCAAAGTTTGGTATTCTTCATCTCACTGATATATGCTACAAAGTCTGCTAGAGAGATGCTGAGGGCTATGTTTCCATTCTCTGGGTTAAAAAGATGTGAGCAAAATATTTAAGTAAAATTAAGATTTCTACAGGCAAAACCTGACAAAGTGTTGCACATTGCGCTACATAATAGATGGAGTTGTTGGTTTTTTTTTTTTTTTTTTGCTTTTTTTTAATATCATGTACTCTTCGTCTTTACGTACCCGTCAGGTCCAAATCGTTGGTTATTAATTTAACACCAGAGAGCCTGGAAAGAGCTGCCAGCAAGTGACAGCACACAAATCAAGAACAGGGAGGAACAACTCAGCAAAGGAGGGTGAAAACGGTTGCACAGCTCGAATGTAATCAGTGTTACTGAACTGTACATGCAGAGACTATTGAATTAGGGTTTTGCTAACAACAAAATAAAATTAAAAACAGATAAGAGCAGCCAAGACATCTGTGATTCCAAGCAGCACTGTGGGAAACACTTACATCTCTTTTCAACTTTCTTTAGCTTTGTTGTTAGTTGCCATGGAGTTGGCTCCAACACATGGCGGCCCCATGTACAACAGAACAATATGTTGCCTGATCCTGGGCCATCTTCACAATCATTGATATGCTCGAGTTCACTGGTTCAGCCACTGTGAATTTTGAGTGCCTTCTAGCCTAGGGGGCTCATCTTCCAAAACTGTATCAGACAATATTCTGTTGTGATCCATGGGGTTTCCACTGGCTAATTTTCCAAAGTAGATCACCAGGGCTTTCTCCCTAGTCTGTCTTAGACTGGAAGCTCCGCTGAAACCTGTCCACCATGGATGACCCTGCTGGTATTTGAAATACCAGTGGCATAGCTTCCAGCATCCCAGCAACACACAAGCATCTCCCTCCAGAATTACAATGAACCCATTCCAGCATCAGCTGCTTCTAAGCCAGAGACATCTATGCGCATCTCAGCAGGATGAGCTGGAGGAAGAGACACATCTGGTTCGCAGACTGATTTTTAGAGCAGTGCTCCCTCAGTGGAAACCATTTGGGGCCTACGCTGAAGAACTATATAAAAAAATGTTCACCCCATATTAACCCAAGTTCAGTGTCAGGTAAATAGCCTTCCTTCCAATACATGTCCAATTGCCATCCTGATCTCAGTAATGTGTTAAAGCAAAATGACAACAACATGAAAAAGACCCTCCTCTATTAAATTAAATTTCCTCATGAGATTCCGTCCACTTTAGTTGGTGTGCACATAGGTCCATATCTATTGAAAGCCAAGGATAAAATTTAAAGCTTTGCGTGGACCCTATCATGACAGTGACTGGCTAAATGCTCACCAGACCTGTTTCCTCCTCTCTGGGTATCTGTCAGGATCCAACTCTGATGATTCTACATTGAAAGGATTAAGAAAATCAAAGGATGTCGAGGCACCCAGGCATAGCAACAGTAGTGAGGTGTCACCACTCCTAGGGGCCGGGGAAGTGACAGCCCAGTGAGCTCTGGAGCTGTGGAGGAGGACCTGTCTGCCAGGAGCTAGAGTTGTGGAGGGGACCCGCTGCTGTCACATAGCACAGCCTGTTTGTGATCTCCCTATGAAGGCAGGGTGGACTCTCTCCCAGTTAACAGGTCAGGTGTTGTCTTAGTTTCTTAGTGTTGCTGTAACAGAAATCGCACAAGTGGATGGCTTTAAAGAACAGAAGTGTATTTTCTCATAGTTCAGGAGGCTGGAAGTCAGAACTCAGGGCATGGCTCTAGGCAGAGCTTCTTCTTTGTCTATTTCAACTTCTAGCAGCTGACAATCATTGGAGTTCCTGGGCTTATTCCTGGCCTCTGTCTTCCCCCATGTGTGCTTGCTTGTCTCTGTATCTATACCAACCAACCAACCAGTTACTGCGGAGGTGATTCCAAGTCATGGTGACTTCATATATGTCAGAGGAGAACTGCGCTCCATAGGTTTTTTTTTTTTCTTCCTTTTTTTTACTGTACTTTAGATGAAGGTTTACAGAACAAACTAGCTTCTCACTGAACAGTTAGTACATATATTGCTTCATGACATTGGTTAATAACCCCATGACACGTCAGTACTCTCCCATCTCGACGCTGGGTTCCCTATTACCAGCTTTCCTGACCCCTCTTGCTTTCTAGTCCTTGCCCCTGGGCTGGTGTGCCCCTTTAGTCTCGTTTTGTCCTATGGGTCTGTCTAATCTTTGGCTAAAATGTGAACCTCTGGGGTGACTTCATTACTGAGCTAAAAGGGTGTCCGGGAGCAATAATCTCAGGGTTTCTCCAGTCTCTGTCAGGCCAGTAAGTCTGGTCCTTTTTTGAGTTAGAATTTTGTTCTACATTTTTCCCCAGCTCTGTCCAGGACCCTCTCTTGTGATCCCTGTCAGAGCAGTCAGTGGTGGTAGCCAGGCACCATCTGGTTGTTCTGGACTCAGTCTGGTGGAGGCTGTGGTAGTTGTGGTCCATTAGTCCTTTGGACTAATCTTCCCCTTGTATCTTTAGTTTTCTTCATTTTCCCTTGCTCTTGAAGGGATGAGACCAGTAGAGTATCTTAGATGGCCACTCGCAAGGTTTTAAGACCCAAGACGCTGCTCACCAAAGTCGAATATAGAACATTTTCTTTATAAACTATGTTATGCCAATTGAGCTAGATGTTCCCTGAGACCATGGTCCCCTCAGTCCTCAGCCCAGTAATTCGGTCCCTTAGGGACTTTGGATTTGTCCATGAAGCTTCCATGACCTTACCGCGAACAAGTTGTGCTGGCTTCCCCAGTATTGTGTACTCTTACCCTTCACCAAAGTTACCACTTACCTATTGTCTATTTAGTGTTATTCCACCCCACCCCTCCCTTCCCTCATAACTATCAAAGATTGTTTCTTTTGTTGTGTAAACCTTTTCATTAGTTCTTATAGTAGTGGTCTCATACAATATTTGTCCTTTTGTGATTGACTTATTTCACTCAGCACAGTGTCCTTCAGATTCATCCATGTTGTGAGATGCCTCTCAGAACCAGTGTTCTTTATCATTGCGTAGTACTCCATTGTGTGTATGTACTATAGTTGGTTGATGCATAGGGTTTTCATGGTGAGTTTTTGGAAGCAAACCACCAAGGCTTTCTTCCAAGGCAGCTCCAGGTAGGTTCAAACGACCAACCTTTCTGTTAGTAGCCAAGAACTTCTTTGTGTCTGTGCAGCTCCTTATATCACTCAGAGTGACCAGGTTTAGGACACATCCTACACTGATACAGCCTCATTAAGATAACAAAGGGGTGGGACACAATTCAATCCATAACTTGTTGTGTGGTCTACTGTACCTAATACACACATTAATATTGTCAGGGAAAAAAGTCTAAAATGAGCTTAGCTTTATAAAAGATCCTAAAAATAACATTTTTAAATGCCATTTTAACAATTATTAGCAGAACAAAGGCAATAAAATAACAGATTACCTACTTGGGACCAAAGTTAAACCATTGTTTCACAAGCTTTGCCCTGTACTTTCAGGCAGTATTGTGGAAGAAGCACTCAGTTGTATGGAAAAAGGAGGAGGAAAATAGCTTTTAGGTTGCAAACCAACAGTACCTTCCACAGATGGAGATAGGTGGGGCCCTTCAAAACCAGTATGTAGTTTCCTAGTCATTGTGCCTGTGCATAGCTTTAGATCTCTATAAACCCATCCTCTCACTCCAACAGAGTTCCTGGGTGGTGCAAATGGTGTAACCAGAAGGTCAAAGGTTCTAGTTTACCCAGAGGCAACTCAGAAGAAAAGCTTTGTGATCTACTTACAAGAAACCAGCCATTGAAAACTCTATGGAGCACATTTCTACTCTGACACACATAGGGTTGCTATGAGTCCAAGTCAACTCCATAGCAACTGGTTTTCTCTCTGCAACACTATTCAGTGTCGCTAATATTTTACCCCTATAATTACTGTTCATTTAATTTTCATTCACTCATTCTAGAAACGTTTATGGAATACCTACTCCGTGCCAGTTGCTTCTCCTATGATTTAGAGTCTAGTTGGAAGAGTCAAAAATGTGAATAAATGCAATGAAGTGCTTCAAACACTCTGTTGGAAGTATGTATGGGACTCAGTGGGGGCTGAGAGAGGGAGTGTTCAGCTTTGCATGGCCTGCGGTACAGGGAGGAATGGATTAGGAAAGCCATCAGAGAGAATGGGACCCTTGAGCAGAGTTTGAAAGGAAGGAGGTAAATGGCCCGTGCCTGCACTCCTCTTCAACAGAATGCATTAGCCAGCAATGACGGTTGGATCCCTCAGTGTATGTTGACCACAGGCTAACTCTCCACTTTAGGGGTAGCACTGAGGACATGCTTCACCTTTGGGCCTCCAGAGAGCATCAGGAAGATGTTCTTCTGCTAAAAATCTTGTGATGAACTCTTGTCATCATCCCCAAAGCTGCGGTAGAAGCTGGGATGGCAGAGTGGGCCTCAGGTGCTGCCAGCTGTCTGTCTGGTGTGCTCTGAAAATTATTTTTCTTATCCCTCTCTTTGTCTAAATTTCCTCACCTGTAAACTGGAAATAATGATAATATTTGCTTCAAAAGTTGCTGTAAGTATTCAAGAGTTAATACAAGTAAAGAGCTGAGAACGGAATCTAGCACAAAGCAGTCATCAATAGATGTTTGATAGTCTGATGATGATGATGGTGATAATAATGATAAATGGCAACTTCCCCAAACCAAAGAAGGTGGTTTAGAAGATCAATGAGTGAGTGATTGGGGGTGGGGGAGTGATGAAAGGAAATGATTTTTGCTTTTTGCAAACTGTGTGCCAACTCCTGAGTTGTACTTTTCTGATTTATTTTCTTTAGCACAGGTCTACCCATCAGATGGAGTCCCTAAATAGTGCAAACGGTGAATACATTAGACTGCTAACCGAAAGGATGGAGGTTCAAGTCCACCCAGAGGCACCTTGGAAGTAAGGCCTGCAAATTACTTCCAAAAAATCAGCCACTGAAATCCCTTGGTTCGAAGATGGTAGAGTAGTCAGATGCTTCCGGTGGACTCTCTTACAACAAAGACCCAAAAACACAAGTGATTTGATTATATATGGCAATCTGGGAGCCCTGAACATCAAAGGCAGAGTTGAGGAACAGGACTGAGTGGCAGGGGGAGGGAGAGATGGTTCAGAAGCAGCAAGGAGTTGCCAGACATGACCTCGCGAGAGTCTGAGCCCTTCAGGCCTGATCAGCTCAGGGGTGAGCGGTGAGGCAGGCAAGCAGCTGTGCTAGGGAGGCGCATTTTCTGCACCGGGAGAGACCGAGCCACTGAGAGTCTACATGGCCACCCAGAACCAGTGAGAAGCGGCTCTCCAGGAAAGATAAGTACTTGCGTATGGCTTACTGCATGGATCAAAAACACCTCTCTTAGGGAAAAACTTCTCTCCCATTCTCCTCCCTGCTCCCTGCTCTGCACTGAGTCCCGGACCGGCTTCAGCAATTGCTGAGTCCCCTAAGCCAGAAGTAGGATCTGTCACACGCCCGAGCCATTCTCCCTGCCTTGGAGAGTGAACAAATTAACAAACAGTGGAAAAAATAAACTGCCGGCTCCCCTAAGCCAGGAACCCAGGGTAGGCACAACTCCTTTGCCTAGGCACAAGCATAAGGGATCCATGGTCTTTGAATGCCTTTCCCCCTGCATAGACTTCTGTGGGACCATCTCAACAGCATAGGCCCTCGTTACCGCAGTACAACAAGGATATATACCGGAACTCTAACTTCAACTGTTTCAGCTGTGAAGTGACAGGTTCTTGACATTTGACACTGCTCTACCCATTAAACAGGGTCTTCACCTACCCTCATCAGGGGCCTGAGGACTGGTGGCTCCACCCACACCCCCTAGCCACCTGCAAGCAGGGTCCATGAATAAGAGGTGCCCCCCAGTCCTTACGGCCAACAGCATTAGGTGCTCATAGTCCAGCTGCAACACCCACCTACCTACGCACTCTAGAGAACAGGGACACGCCTTCCTCCTGGACACTAGGGAGGGGTCATCAGCCCCCTGCCTTGCTCAGAGTGTGTCCCCCTGATGCAGCCAGATGCCTGTGCCTACACCAAGCACCCATGCTTGTCTAGGACTGTAAGTGAGAGCCTACACCACACACTTGGTGGCTATCTACCTGGGCACCTGAGCTGAATCCATACTGGAGGAGCGGGCAGACTCCTGAGCTCACATACCAAGTAACAGATCTAACCACCTGGTGACAGGACATTAGAGCTTCAAAGGTGCCAATAATCAAACTAGCTCATACGAGCAGCCTATTTGGGCATATCAAAACAAAACAAGAAACTTGGACACAGTAAGCAAACATAAAATAAATAAATATAATAACTTATCGATGGCTCGGACACAACAGTCAACATCAAATCACATAAAAAGGCAATCCATGATGGCTTCAGCAAGCTCCTAAAATAAAGAATCTAGAAATTTTCCAGGGCAGGAAAATTTTTTGCAATTACCAGAGGCAGAATACAAAAGATTAATATACAGAACTCTTCAGGAAATTAAGCAAAATGCAGAACACACAATAGAGGAAATGAAAAACATTAGAAAAGAGCATAATGACAAATTTAACAGGCTGCAAGAATCCATAGAGAGACAACAATCAGAAATCTAGAAGATTAACAATAAAATTTCAGAATTAAACAACTCAACAGAAAGTCATAGGAGCAGAATTGAGGCAATGGAAGTCAGAATTAGTGAGATTGAAGATAAAGCACTTGACACCAACTTATATGAGGAAAAATCAGATAAAAGGATTAGAAAAAAATGAAGAAAACTAAGAATTATGTGGGACTCTATCAAGAGGAATAACCTATGAGAGATTGGAGTAGCAGAACAGGGGGGATAACAGAAAATACAGGGAGAATTGTTGAAGATTTGCTGGCAGAAAACTTCCCTGATACGGTGAAAGATGCCAAGATATCTATCCAAGATGCTCATCGAACCAAACATAAGGTAGGTCTCAAAAGAAAGTCACCAAGACATATTATAATCCAACTTGCCAAAACCAAAGATGAAGAGAGAATTTTAAGAGAGGCCAGGGATAAACGAAAAGTCACCTACAAAGGAGAGTCAATAAGAATAAGCTTGGACTACTCAGCAGAAACCATGCAGGCAAGAAGGCAATGGGATAACATACATAAAGCCTTGAAGGAAAAAGACTGCCAGCCAAGAATTATATATCCAGTAAAACTGTCTCTCAAATATGATGGCGAAATTAGAGCATTTCCAGATAAACAGAAATTTAGGGAATTTGCAAAAATGAAACTAAAATTACAAGAAATACTAAAGGGAGTCCTCTAGTTAGAAAATCAGTAACAT
>NW_004444159.1:1562143-1612204 GCF_000243295.1 Trichechus manatus latirostris
TACTCGTGAGGGGTGTGCCTCTTAGCTCAAGTAGATACAGGAGACTAAATGGGCAGCTTCTGTCCGGAGGTGAGATGGGAAGGCAGAGAGGGTTAGGAGCTGGTTGAATAGACATGGGGAATCAGAGGTGGAAAGGAGGAGCGTGCTGTCACAGTGTGGGGAGAGCAATTAGAGTCGCATAACAATGTATGTATAAATTTTTGTACAGGAAAAAAATTAAAAAATAAATAAGTAAGAAAAAAAAAGCCCTATGGAGCATAGTTTTACTGTGACGCACATGTTGTCACTATGAGTCTGAGTCACTCAGCAGCAAATGGCTTTTACCCACAGTATATGAGTTTTTTGTTTTTTACTTTTTTTGTTTGTTTTTTGTTTTGTTTTGCTTTAAAAAAATTTTACACAAATGCAGGACTTTCTAATATTTAGCAATTTACATGTTAGTAGTTTTGACCCCTTGGCCTAGCTTTCAACATATTCTTCATCTTTATGTGTTCAATTATTCATTCAGCAGATATTTATGGAGTGCCTACTTTATTCAAGTATTGAGCTAGGTGCTGATGACACAGTAGTACATAGGACTCCATCTGTGTCCTTAAGGAGCTTACAGACTTGGAGCAAGGCATAAATTGCAAGGCAGAAAGTATCAAGAGATGGCTCTGAAGAAGTAGACCAGGAACAGGTTATGGAGGACCTTCGTTGCCAAGCTAAGGAGTCTGGACTAAATTCTAGCCCACTGAGGAGCCACTGGAATATATTTAGCAGACAGTGACATAAGTAGATTGGTGCTGTAGGAAGATCTCTCTGGCTGCAGTGTGGAAGACAGATGAGAGGGGTTTAAAGATGGATACTGGGACCCTAGTCAGGAAGGAGACCACTGAAGAATTTCAGTTGACTGATAATGGTTCTTGTACTCAGGTCTTAGCAGTGAGGATGAAAAGAAGTGAACAGACTGGAAAGCTGTCAAGGAGGTTAGAAGTCACTAGAAGACAAACCAAAAAAAGACCCAAGCTCATTGCTGTGGACTCTGTTCCGGCTCATAAAAACCAAAAAGCAAACCCACTGCCACTGAGTCGATTCCAACTGACAGTGACCCTATAGGACAGAGTAGAACTGTCCCATAGAGTTTTCAAGGAGCACCTGGTGGATTCAAACTGCCAACCCTTATGGTTAGCAGCTGTAGCATTTAACCACTACACTACCAGGGTTTCCAACTCACAGTGACCCTATAGGAGAGAGTAGAACTGCCTCATACTGTATCCAAGGAGCAGCTGGTGGATGCGAACTGCTGACATTTTGGTTAGTAGCCAAGCTCGTAACCATTGTGCCACCAGGTCTCCAACTAGAAGACAGCCTGGGCCCAAATACAAATCCATTGTAAACACTTCTGCTAGGTGGAAAAAGAGGGATGATTTCTTTATGTGGGGCTAGAATCCACTCTCTGTTGCTGGCATATGGGATGTGAAGGGGAGGAAAGAGCCAAGGATGACACCTAGACATCTGACTTAGGGAACTGGCTCCATGTCCTTCAGAGAGATGGGGTCTAGGAGAAAAGGCGCAGATTTGGGGAAAGGGCATAGGACAGAATATAATGAGTTCACTTTGGACATTTGGGTTTGAGGTGCTAAGTATGACCTTGAGTTTAGAGAGAATCTCAAGAATAGATCTGGTGCATTAAACACTAATGACTGAACACCAGACAAACTGTAGAATGACATCAAGGACATTATACATAAAGAAAGCAAGAGGTCATTAAAAATACAGGAAAGAGAGAAAAGACCAAAATGGATGTCAGAAGAGACTCTGAAATTTACACTTGAACACTGAGTATCTAAAGCAAAAGGAAGAAATGATGAAGTAAAAGAGCTGAACAGAAGATTTTGAAGGGTGGCTGGGGAAGACAAAATAAAGTATTATAATAACATGTGCAAAGACCCGGAGAAAGAAAACCAAAAGGGAAGAACATGCTCGGCATTTCTCAAGCTGAAAGAGCTGAAGGAAAAATTCAAGCCTCGAGTTGTAATATTGAAGGATTCTACCATGGAAAATATTAAACAACTCAGGAAGGAGCAAAAGAAGATGGAAGAAGTACACAGAGTCACTATAGCAAAAAGAATTGGTCGATATTCAACCATTTTAGGAGGTAGCATATGATCAAGAGCCGATGATAATGAAGGAAGAAGTCCAAGCTGCACTGACGGCTTTGGCAAAAAAGAAGTCTCCAGGAATTGACAAAATACCAATTGAGATGTTTCAACAAACGGATGCATCCCTGGAAGTGCTCACTCGTCTATGCCAAGAAATTTGGAAGACAGCTACCTGGTCAACCAACTGGAAGAGATCCATATTTATGCCTATTCCCAAGAAAGGTGATCCAACCGAATGCGGAAATTATCAAACAATATCATTAATATCACACAAAAGTAAAATTTTGCTGAAGATCATTCAAAATCAGCTGCAGCAGTATATCAACAGGGAACTGCCAGAAATTAAGGCCGGATTCAGAAGAGGACATGGAACCAGGGATATCACTGCTGACGTCAGATGGATCCTGCTTGAAAGCAGGGAATATCAGAAAGTTGTTTACCTGTGCTTTACTGACTATAAAAAGGCATTCGACTGTGTGGTTCGTAACAAATTATGGGCAACATTGCGAAGAATGGGAATTCCAGAACACTTAATTGTGCTCATGAGGAACCTGTACTAGATCAACAGGCAGTCATTTCAACAGAACAAGGGGATACTGGGTGGTTTAAAGTCAAGAAAGGTATGCGTCAGGCTTGCATCCTTTCACCATACCTATTCAATCTGTATGCTGAGCAAATAACCCGAGAAGCTGGACTAATGAAGAAGAATGGGGCATCAGGATTGGAGGAAGACTCATTAACAACCTGCATTATGCAGATGACACAAGCTTGCTTGCTGAAAGTGAAGAGGACTTGAAGCCCTTACTGATGAAGATCAAAGACCACAGCCTTCAGTATGGATTACACCTCAACATAAAGAAAACAAAAATCCTCACAACTGGACCAATAAGCTACATTGTGATAAACGGAGAAAAGATTGAAGTTGTCAAGGATTTCCTTTTACTTGGATCAACAGTCAACACCCGTGGAAGCAGCAGTCAAGAAATCAAAAGACACATTGCATTGGGCAAATGTACTACAAAAGACCTTTTTAAAGTGTTGAAAAGCAAAGATGTCACCTTGAAGACTAAGGTGCGCTTGACCCAAGCCATGGTGTTTTCAATGGCCTCATAGCCTGTGAAAGCTTGACAATGAATAAGGAAGACTGAATAAGAATTGATGCCTTTGAATTGTGGTGTTAGAAAAGAATACTGAATATACCATGGACTGCCAAAAGGATGAACAAATCTGTCTTAGAAGAAGTATGACCAGAGTGCTCCTTAGAAGTAAGGATGGCAAGACTACATCTCACATACTTTGGACATGTTATCAGGAGTGATCAGTCCCTGGAGAAGGACATCATGCTTGGTAAAGTAGAGGGTCAGCAAAAGAGAGGAAGGCCATTGATGGAGTAACACAGTGGCTGCAACAATGGGCTCAAGCACAACAACGATTGTGGGGATGGCACAGGACCAGGCAGTGTTTCGTTCTCTTGTACATAGGGTCGCTATGAGTTGGAACTGACTTAATGGCACCTAACAACAACAACAAAGAAACTTTTGAATAATGATTTCTCAGTGCAGCTTCCACAACCCCTTCTGGTCCAGCATCTCTCACCTATTCACCCTGAACCACCCAGTTGCTGCAAAGAATCTTGTTCTCCCCCACTTCACGGCCTTTCTACATGCAATTCCCACTGCTCAGAATATTCTCCCAATACCACTACATCTTACCTGACCAGCTCTTTTTCATCCTTCAGGTCTCAGCTTAGACACCAAGACATCTAGAAAATCTTTACTGATATCTCTCAGCTCCAGATTAGATGCCCTGTGTTCTTGGAGTGCCTGGGTGGTGCAAATGGTGAACACTCTCGGCTGCTAACCAAAAGACCTGAGGTTCAAGTCCACCCAGAGACACCTCAGGAGAAAGGCCTACTTCCAAAAAACCTACTTTTGAAAAATCGGTCACTGAAAACCTCACGGAAAGGAGTCCTTGTGGTGTAATGTTAAGTGCCCGGCTACTAACCAAAAGGTTGGAGGTTCGAAACCACCAGCCGCTCCATGGGAGAAAAGATCTGTCTATCTGCTCCTGTAAAGATTACAGCCTAGGAAACCCTATGGGGCAGTTCTACTTTGTTCTATAGGGTCTCTAGACTTGGAATCGACTGAACAGCACCCAGCAACAACAATCTAACTCTCAGACTTTGGATCCCTGCAAGAGTCAAAACTTAAACAAAGAAAACCCTATGGAGTACAGTTCTACTGTAACACACATGGAGTGTCCATGAGTTGGAGTCCTCAACGGCAACTGGCATGTGTGTTCTTACTGTTGCCTCCACTTGATGATCCCTGCCCTTATCACACAATTATAATTGTCCGTTTCCTAGTGCCTTCCCTCAAGACCCTCTCAGCTTGATAAACGTGGTTCATCAATACGTCCTGGATCTTAGTACAGTGGCCAGCACAGAGTGCTGGCTCCAGGAACACATGGGCGAAATGCAGGGTATACAGAGATGTGAGAGTTACCTAGGACAGAAATAAAGGGACACAGAACCCCTGCATCACCTTGTTTGCTACACATTTGATATCACTTAAACATAAGTTTAAAACTCCAACATATCCAGGGATGGAAAGTTAAACTCTCCTAAAGCTGGATTTCAATCTGATGATGGCACTGCTAAGAGCGATCTGCTACAGTAATTTTCTGGCACAGACAGTTCATTTTCACAGATGCCAGTGTGACATATAGAAAGTTGTCAGGCTGCTCCAAAAGGAGAAGTCATCCAGCTCATGCTCCACTTGCCAGATTAATTTCATGTAACATTTAATACGTATCCTAAGGTATTGGGGATTTCAAACTTCACTCTCATAACAGCTGATCAGAGGAGTGTTCTGTTTGACAGAATCACTTCATCAAGTTGTTCTTATTATGAGTAAGAAAGGCTGTCTTAATACCAATACCTCACAATCAAACATGCAGGTCATCTAAAAATATACATGTATTGATTCTCTTAAATAAGATACAATCTTTCTCCTCTGTCTTATACCTAATGTTTAGTGAAATGGAGTAGGCACAGGCTCACCAGGACAAGACTAAGATACAGTGGGAAGTTAGAAATGTGTGGGTTTGGGAGCCAGAGAGCTGAGTTGGAAGTGCAGATCCACCGTCTATTACAGTGGGTCTCACCCTGGCTGCACATTAGAATCACTTGGGGAAGTATTTTTTGTTTGTTTGTTTGTTTTAAAATACCAAACAAAATACAGTAAGTCCCTTTTCTTGCACTAAAACCTAAAAAAAATCCAAACCTGTTCCCGTCAAGTTGATTGCGACTCCTAGCAACCCTGCAGGACAGAGTAGAAGTAGAACCGCCCTATACGGTTTCCAAGGAGCAGCTGGTGGATTATGAACTGTCCACCTTTTGGTTAGCAGCCATAGCATTTAACCACTACACCACCAGGGTTTCCTCTTTCACTAAAGTAAGGCTAAATAAGAACTGTATGCACCTGTTCTGACTTACCTGCAAATCCTTGAAGACACACTTAGGAATGGATCGAGTTTGTAACCCAGGGACTGCCTGTAAATCAGAATCTCTAGGAGTACGAAGTGACATCTATATTTTTTAAAATCCCCAGGGTAGTTATGCACAAATCTATTAGCTATGTGAATTTGGGCAAGTAATGTAACATTCCTGGTATGTAAAATAAGCAGCCTTAGGGGAGCCCTGGTGGCGTACTGGTTAAGAGCTTGGCTGCTAACCAAAAAGTGAGCAGTTCAAATCCACCAGCCTCTACCTGGAAACCCTATGGGGCAGTTCTACTCTGTTCTATAGGGTCACTATCAGTCAGAATCCATTCAGGGCAGGGGTTTTTTTTGGTTTGGTATGTAAAATGGGATATAGTAGACATCTTCTAGCAAAAATTTTTTTAAACAGTGTATTTGTTAGAATCAGAATTGAAATAATAGGGTCCGTATATTACAATTGATTGATATCAAAAGATAATTAAATCTATAGGTTCCATCTTGTGTCTTTTCTTTTTTTTTTTTCTTTGCAATTTATTTGTTGAAATAACCAGATCATTTTTCCTAAATGAGCTAAGGAGGAAAATCTTATAATCATCTCTTTAAAACCAGTTGCTGTCAAGTCGATTCCTACTCATGGTGACCCCATGTATGTCCGAGTAGAACTGTGCTCCGTATGGTTTTCAGTGACTGATCTTTTGGAAGTAGATCAACAGACCTTTCTTCCAAGGCATCTCTGGGTATTCTTCAACCACCAACTTTCAATTAGCAGCCAAGAACATTAACTGTTTGTACCACCCAGGGATTCCAATTATTTCTTATAAAACCATTGACATTATTTAATACTGTTGTTGTTAGCTGCTGTCAAATCCAAATCGCCCCAACTCATGGCAACCCCACGCACAATGGGATCAGACCTTTGTGCTCCATAACATTTTCACTGTCTGATTTTCAGAAGCAAATTGGAAGGGCTTTCTTCCTTTGAATACAGGTAGTCCCCGATTTACGACATATTAGACTTAGGACAAACGCACTTACGATCGTCCACTTTTTTGGGGTGTATCTTGTCTTTATTAATTAATTATCTATTAATTATGTATTAATTAATACATACAATGTTGCAGCGTGTAATTTGCTGTTATTCTCAGATGTTCACTCGCAGATGTTCAATTTTATGATTTAATGTTCAAAATACTGCTGTATAAATTTAGTTTTCCAAACTAAATCAGGGGCTTCAGTTGCTTAAAAACATGGACCCAAACGCTGATCGTTTTGCTAAAGTCAATAGGCAGATTTGGGAAGCAGTGAGATATTACTTTGGAAGAATATATGAAGAAAAGAATAAAAGGATCATACAGATCCTGTCACTAATTTTCTGACTAGAAATGCCATCCCCATTCCCAGGGATAATCAGATGGTCCAGATCCTTCCGCAAGTGGAGTTATTACCGCAACAAAATGGCAACGTCATCCAACTCTCTTTCATCATTGGAGTAAGTTTTCATAATTTGTGTATTTTTTTATGTATGTATTATTAAAATATATCTGTAAGTTTATATGTAATGTTTCCAACCCCTAAAGACAAAGGTCGGATTTATAAAGATACCAATAATAAAAAGCAATAATAATGAAAACTTAAAAAAAATGAAGTATTTAACTTATATCAGAACTGACTTATGACGGACTCATCGGAAAGGAGCATCATCTTAAGTCGGGGACTACCTGTGCTGCTTCATGTTAAAAACAGTCAAGCAAATAGCAATTCGTATGTGCGTGTATTTTCCATGGTCTAGAGTTTTCTACTGTCCAGGGTTTACTGATTGTCTCACCATAGTGTCACTTAACATGTTCCTCATTCCCGCTACTATTTTCTGTAAATTGAGTGTTACATCAAAAGGCTTCAGCTCAGATTCGGTTCAGTTGTCACGACTACATAGGTGATGATGTCTGTCTCCCTCAGAAGCACATTATGTCTGATCGTCTCCAGTTTTGTGAAGTTAACAACTATTGATGATCATTGCCCAGATCTAGTATTTCATTAGAGGCTGTAAAATGATCATATTCTATTATTCCATCTTCATTTATTAGCTAGAATGCTTTCACAAAAAGAAACTTCCCCCACCAATATTTGGTTTCCCAGAGATACAGCTTGTAGAGGATAATCAAGAATCGTGTTTATTTCTTACTCTTTATCATTTTTTCAAAATAGTGAATTAATTCTATAGTATGCTTCAAAAGTGACCAAAGAGGATTGTTTGGATTTTGTTATTGTTTTTGTTTTTTTATTATCATTATGAACTGTTGGATTTAAGCATATTTAGTACATTTCAGTCCATTACAATAATTCTTATTGATGCTGAAATTATCCTATGTTTGGCCAGTCCTTTTGACCCCCTCAGTACTCTTTGATAACTTCTTTGCTCACTGGTATGAGATAATGGACCCAGCTCATCTCGTGTATTTCCTGCCCTAAATCTGAAATCAGCCAATTCTCCAAAGAGCCCTATTTCTTCGTTTTTGGAGAATAGTATTTGAAACCAGAATCTGGGTGCTGGGGTGCTCATTGCAATAGATTGTTCTTGTTTCTAGGCATTTAGGTGAACAGAGCTAGGCAATACTTTTTACTTTCCTTAAGATAAAATCAGTATGAGTTCATATTGATATTTCAATTCAAATTCAGGACTAAAGAATTTTTATTTAACCTCATCTATCTTAACATCTGTTTCTCTTTTCTGCCACATGGAAAACCCTAGTTCCCAGCAAGACCATATAATTGCTTCTTTGCTTTGTCCCCCCCGTACACATGCAACAGCCTTGGACTAACAATCCTAACACGAACAATGCCAATATTCTAACCCAACAATAACAAAAAATCACATTTTTTTCCATGAATTTTTGTCCTTAGAGTATACTCTAGGAATATACAATCAAATTATTGGGTTAAAAAGTCACCTGAAAGAGTTTCACGCTAAATGATCATGTCACCAACTCGGTGTACACTTCTTTTTGTTTTGCTTTCAGCTTTTTAACGATTTCTTTTTTATTTAAAATTTTATAATTACGTAAACAGATGTACATGGTTCCAAAGTCAAATCTGTAGGACAGGTTTAGTCACAGGAGTCTAGTTTCTATTCCTGTCCTCTCCACACTGTTCCTCCCCTTCCCCGTAGGTCATTTTTTTTTTAAGTTTTTGAGTTATAATTCCATTTTTTAAATAAAAGTAAAACTGTATGTATATTTGATGAATTTATTAGATAAATGGTAGCATGCCACAAACACTTTGATCCCCCTTGCTTTTTCACTTAATATATCCTGGAGATCATTCTGTGTACCACTATATAGTGCTGTTCCTCATTCCTTTATAGAGCCGTAAAATAATCTTAGAAGAAATACAACCAGAATGTGCCTTAGAAGTTAGGATGACAAGACTTTGGCTCATTTACTTTGGACACATCATCAGGAAAGACCAATTGCTAGGAAAAGACATCATGTTTGGTAAAGTACAGAGTCAGCGAAAAGGAGGAAAATCCGCCGCGTGATGGATTGACACAATAGCCACAACAGACTCAAACGCACCAACAATCATGAAGATAGCTCAGGATCAGGCAATGTCTGATACAAAAGGTCAGCACAAGTCAGGGCTGACTCTACGGTAATTAACAACAAAAGTACCGTATAGTGTGGTTGCATCAAGGTTTATTCAACTAGTGCTCTATTCAAGAAACTTAAGGGTTTGCAGCTTGGTGGTGCAGTGGTTAAGAGCTAAAGCTGCTAGCCAAAAGATCGGCAGTTCGAATCCACCAGGTGCTCCTTGGAAACTCTATGGGGCAGTTCTACTCTGTCCTCTAGGGTCGCGATGTGTCAGAATTGACTCAATGGCAACAGGTACAACGGGTATAACATCCAATTGCCTTGTGCATACTTTTTTTTTTTTTGGCTAGTATTTCCATGAGATAGATTCCTGAAAGTGGGATTTCTGGGCCAAAGGGTAAGTTTGTATGTAATTTTGCTAGGTTTCACCCAATTCCTCTGACAGGAATTGTATCATTTTGCTCTCACCTGAAATGCATGAGAGGACCTGTTTCTTCACAGCCTCACTACAGAGTATGCTGTTACACATTTGGATTGTTGCCAACCTGAGAAAGGAGAAATGGTATCACTGTAGCTTTAATTTACATTTCTCTTACCTGTAAATTTGAGTATCTTTTTATAGCTTTAAGGAAGGGCCATTTGTATAACTTTTTTGTGAACTTTTTATTCACGTTTCTATCCATTTTCCTGTAGAATTCATGAGCCTTTTCTTCTCTCTTCTTAGAAGTTTGGAAGTATAAACATTAAAGATACTAAACATCTACAGGTCCTTGGTGGTGCAGTGGTTAAGAGCTCAGCTGCTAACCAAAAGGTTGGCAGTTTGAATCCACCAGCTGCTCCTTGAAAACCTATGGGAAGTTCTACTCTGTCCTAAAACATCTACAGTGTTGTAAGTTTTTCCTGTCCACTTTTTTGCATATAGCTTTTTTTTTTTTTTTCCATTCAAAAGTTTTTCTTACTGCATTTAAATTTGGAGTAAAATTTAGGAAAGTTTTCCCAACTCCCAGGCTGTGTTAGAATCCAAATTCCTATAGCTGTTTGGGAATGGGGTTTTCTTTGTTATGTTAATGGCGCCATATCAATGAAGGGTGCATCCTAAACCTAATCATTTCTGAGTTATAAAAAGAGCAGATGAGACACAGACGCAAGCACATGCAGTGGGAAGACAGACTATGTCTGATGACAACAGAGGTAAAGGAATCTCCAAGCCTAGGAGCTCCAAGGATTGTTGGCTGCTAGAAGGTGAAACAGGCAGTGAAGGATCTCCTCCTAGAGCCACACCGGGAATTTGGACTCTAGCCTCCTGCACTGTGAGAAAATAAATTTCTGTTCTTTGAAGCCATCCACGTGTGGTATTCCAGCTACAGAAGTACTAGGAGACAAAGACACCCATGTCTTCTTCTGGTACATGTAAACTTTCATTTTTCACGTTTAAATCTCTAATACTTCTGGAATTTATCTGTGTGTATGTTGAGAGGTTATCAAATACTATTTATTAAAAAGTCCATTTTTTCCTACTGATTTGAGATACTACCTTTATTGCATATTAACAAATGCAACTGGGTCTATATCTGGATTTTCTATCCTATTCCATTGATACACTTGTCTATCCATATGTTAATGCCACTTTGTTTTGATTGTGTTGTTGTTAGGTGCCAGCAAGTTGGTTCCGACTCATAGCAGCCCTATGTACAACTGAACAAAGTACTGCTTTCTCCTGTGCCATCCTCACAATCGTTGTACTTGAACCCGTCATTGCAGCCACTGTGTCAATCCATCTCACTGAGGATCTTCTTCTCTTTCATTGACCCTCTATTTTACCAAGCATGATGTCCTTCTCCAGGGACTGATCCCTTCTGATAACATGTCCAGAGTACGTGAGACGAAGTCTTGCCATCCTCGCTTCTAAGGAGCATTCTGGCTGTACTTCTTCCAAGACAGGTTTGTTCATTCTTCTGGCAGTCCATGGTATGTTCAATATTATTTGCCAACACCATAATTCTTTTTGATTATAGAGGATTTATACAATGTTTTAATATCTGAAATGACTACCCCAGCCCACCCTGCATTGCTCTTTTTCTACCCACAGGCACGACTTTTATTCCCTGTCTGATCTTCCAAAAGAAAATTTTAATCTATCCAGCTCCAGATTAAAGGGAATAAAATATTGTCTATTATTCTTATTGGAATTTACTAATTTTATAACTTAGTGAGAATTGACATTCATATGTTGAGTCTTCCTATCCCAAAACCTAGTATGTCTTTCCATTTGTTGACATTTCTTTTGCAGCCTTGAGTTTTTATTTTTTATCATGTTACTGTTTTTATAGTGCTATTTTTATAGTTTTCATCATTTAACATTTTTACTAAGCTTTTATCTAAATTTTTAAATATTTAATGTGTAATATAAATAGGGTTGGAGCCCTGGTGGCCAAGTGGTTAAGAGCTCAGGCTGCTGAGTAAAAGATCAGCAGTTCAAATCCACCAGCAGCTCCTTGGAAACCCTATGGGGCAGTTCTACTCTGTCTTATAGGGTTGCTGGGAGTCAGAATCGACTTGAGGGCATACAACAACAACAATATAAATAGGGTCTTCTCTTAGCTAAGCTCTTTTATTGTTTGTAGTTTTTCCATTAGTTCTCTTGAGTTTCCAAGATATAAAATCATATCATCGTCTAATAGAGAGTTTTATCACTTTTGTTTCGACTCTCATGCCTCTAATTACTGTCTCTTAGTGCATTGGCTAAAATCTCTAATACAATGTTAAAAAAACAATGGTATGGATAGTGGTGATGGGGAAGTTCCAGTTCGAACTCCTGTTGAGAATCTGAGTTTCCACCTCAGATATACTGAATCAGAATCCACATTTTAACAAGAACCCCAGGTGACTCTTCGGTATAACAAATTTTAAGAACCACTGGTCTACTAGTGGCTCTCAGAATTGTTCCCTAACCAGCAGCATTAGCATCGCCTGAGAACTTGTTAGAAATGCAAATTCTCAGCAGGAGTTCGAATCAGAATGATCCAATTTAAAGCACTGGGAATGATGTGATAAATGTAATTAATGTCATTAAATTGTACACTTAAAATGGTTAAAATGGCAAACTCTTTGTTAAATATATTTTACCACAATAAAATTAATAATAATAGTAATAAAAACAGTGGAGATGGCGAGCATCCCTGTACTTGACTAACAGGAAAGCTGCTAATGTTTTCTCATTAGAAAAAATAATATTCTAGCTATGGGTTTAAGGGATAAATATATATGAATATTATATATATAGTATATGGATTGCTATTTCATTGAGTGTTTTAAAATGGATGAGTACTAAATAACGCTGAATAACTTACAGTGCCAATTTAAAAAAAAACCCTTGCAGTCGAGTAGATTCCGACCCATAGCAACCCTATATGACGGAATAGAACTGCCCCATAGGGTTTCCAAGGAGCGCCTAGTGGATTTGAACTGCCAGCCTTCTGGTTAGCAGCCATAGCTCTTAACCACTACGCCACCAGGGTTTCCACATGTGCCTATAGAGATGATTATACAATTTTTCTCCTTAGCCCTATGAATATGATGGAGTATGTTAAATTTACTAATGTTGGACCACCCTTGCATTGGAATAAATTACACTTAGTCATGATGTATTAATTTTTAGATGTGTTCTATTTGTTATTATTGTATTTATAGGTTTTATAGTCATAGCTGAGATTGTTCTATAGTTTTCTTGTTTGGAAAAATGTTTGACACGTCGGGATCAGTGTTTTACTTTCTTTATAAAATAAATCTTACAGTTTTTGTTCTTTTTCTATGCTCTGGAATAATTTTATGAGCATTGAGGTGATTTGGTCTCTAAAAGTTTGATAGACTTGGCCTGTGAAAACATCAGACTTTGTGTTTTTATGTGGGAAAGTTCTTTTTGCAACTTCCTCTGTTTGTTCCATAGTAATTAGTAATTCTATTTAGAATTTGTCTTCACTGGTGTCAATTTCCTTACTTTGTATTTTTCTAGAAAATTATTCTTAATTTTTTTCTGGAAAACTTCATTTAAGCTTACTTATGTATTTGCGTAGACATACAGAGTAAGTCTCTTACGATTTTTAAAATTTCTTCTGTTTCGATGGGTTTTTTTCTTATCATTTTTAATTATGTGTCTTTATGCTTTCTCTCTTTTTTTATTCCTTCATTGTGTTAGTTCCTGGTTTGTTTATTTTGCTAGTTTTTTCAACTTTTATGTTTTGAATTTATAAGTTTACTGCTCTACTATGTTTACTTACATATTTTATTTTATCTTTATTCATTCTTCTCACTATAGCTTATTTTTTATTTCTTTATCTACATTTTATTTTTACTGCTACAAATATTTCATAGTACAAATTTTCCTCCCATAACTGTATTCCATAGATTCAAGAAGTTCTGCAATTTCAGCCTATTGCAAATTTGACCTAAGAGTTGTTCATTAAAATGTTTTTATTTTCCTATGTAAAAAAGCCTTTTACATTTTTTATTTTATTATTAGTTTTTGCTTTCATTGCATGTTGTCAAAGAATCATGTCTTTATTAGAATGTATTGGTGATTCCTTTATGGCCTAAGATATGAGTAATTTTCATGATGGCTTCATGCTCACTAGAAACAAAGTTATGGGCCCAGAGGCATCAGGCTGTAATACCTGCAACTTGTGAATATTGCCTTTTAAGAAAAGAGGATCTTTGCAGATATGATTAAATTAAGGGTCCAGAGATGGGGAGATTATCCTGGATTATCCAATCAGTCCCATAATACAATTGCAAGTGTTGGGCTGGTTAAGGTTGTGTGTCAGCTTGGCTGGGCCCTGAGTCTCAGTAGTTTGGCAGTTATGTAATGAGGTAATCAACTCCATGATGAGATCTGCTATGAGCAGCCAATCAGTTGAAAGAGCGCTTCCTTGGGGGTGTGGTCTCCCTCTAGTATATAAATGGATGATCCAGCAAGGATCTTGCTCTAGACCCTGCATCCAGGTTGTCATCATCTGACCTCCTGTTCTTGGGACTTGAGCTAGAAGTTTACCTGTCAATCTTGGAATTCATTGGTCTCCACAGCCTGGGAGCCAGCAGCCTGCTCTCTGACTTGCCACTCTTGGGTTCATCAGCCCCTGCAGCTATTTGAGTCAGGAGAAGCCTCTAGCCTGACACCTAACCCGTGGACTTGGGACTTGCTGGCCTGTCCAACTGCATGAGCCATTTCCTTGAGATAACTCTCTCTCTCTGAATGTATACATATGTGTGTGTGTGTGTGTGTGTGTGTGTATACATACATAACCTATATATGTGTGTGTGTGTGTATATATGTATACATATATATGTATATATATATATTCTTCACTGATTTTGCTCCTCTAGAAAACCCAGCCTAAGGCAATTGTTACCAAGAATGGTTCTAGAGAAACAAAATTGTAAGAATGAGTTTTCTAAATTGGTTCTCAAGTCTCATTAGTCTTAAAGATGTTGATGACTCTGCTTCCAGTAGTTAAGAGGGCACTGCTAATCCATGACATGAGGTCACAATATAAATATGCAAAATATCACCACCAATTGATCAAATGTTGGTGAGAGGCAAGGCTCTGTATGATTTTATGTTTGATACTTTTCTACAATTTTGTCAGAATGAGAGTATAAGGAAGCTGGTTGGTTGGTCCTACTTCCACAAAACAAAGCGATAAAAGAAATAAATGAGCTCAGAGTTTCAGAATCACAGCTCAATCACCACATAAATGACCTCAGAGTTGCCACTTGTGCCCTGAAAGAAAGCCTTATTTCTTGTAGAAAGAGAACTGATATTGCCAAAAACCAAACCCAGAGTCTTATAGTAAGAGTGGCTAAATTGCAACTCCAATTGAATTCCCAACTTTGAATGGTATCTGAAGTTGAAGTGAGGGCATTAATTGGAAAGAAATGGGATCCTGAAACTTAGGATAGGGGCATATGGGCAGATAATCAGGCAGCTGGGGACACCTAAATTCTTTTGGATTCAGATGAGTGACCTCCTTCCAGTATATAAATGGACGTTCCAGCAAGACTCTTGCTCTGGATCCTGCATCCAGCTCATCATCATCTGACCCCCAGTTCTTGAGACTTGAACTAGCAGCTTACCTGCCAATCTTGGGATTCATCAGCCTCCACAGCCTATGAGTCAGTGGCCGGCCAGCTGACCTGCCTGTCTTGGTTTCACCAGCCCCTGCAGGTACGTGAGTCAGGAGAAGCCTCCGGCCTGATGCGTGACCCATGGACTTGGGACGTGCCAGCCTCTACAACTGCATAAGCGTTTTCCTTGGAATAACTCTCTCTCTCTCTCCTTCTCTCTCTCTCTCTCTATATATATATATATGTATATAAATTATATATATATAATTTATATATATGTATGTATATATACACTTCACTGGTTTTGTTTCTCTAGAGACCCCAGTTTAAGACATGTGTCCTTATAAAAGAGAAGCAGAGGAAGATGATACACACAGAAGAGAAGGCCATGTGAAGATGGAGCAGAGAGAGGTATACTCTTCTGGCCTCCAGAACTGTAAGAGAATAAATTTCTGTTATTTTGAGTCACCCAGTCTGTGGTAATTCGTTACAGCAGTCATAGGAAACTAATACAGAAGGTATTTTTTCTACTTACCAGATTTCAAAGATCTATATAGACAATCTACCTATTATATTATATAATTTTTATATTTTATAATTTATTATTGATTTTTTTTGCCCACCTACTCTGTCTCAGATTGAGAGGAATGTTTTAAAGACTCCTATTATATGTCTGTTTGTCTATTTTTCCTAGCATTTCCTGTTATTTGTGCTTTAATGAAAATTTTTTCTTGTTTTAGGTACATAAATACTGATAGCTACTTTATTTTTATTCTAAATTATAGCCTTTAGCACTATGAACTGTCCTTTGTATTATCTTGGATGGGCTCTTGAAAACAGATAGTGTGGATTTTGCTTTGTCAGCCAATTCAAAAATCCTTTTCTTCTATAGGTGATTTAAGCCTGAATATACTTATTTGTACAGTGATGTGTATGTTTGACTTCAGTTCTGTTATATTGACTTGTGCTATATAAATTATACACTCACATGTATGTCTTCCACTTATATGATCTGTTTTATTTGATAGAGCACTCTGTCTTTTGGTATTTAGGAAAGTTTGTATTTTTGTTCTGTGGTCATCTTTATAATAATACCTTTCATACTAACCTTAGCCCCCGTCTTTCTGGATTCTGCCTATCAGTTGCCTGTTGTGAGTAATATTAAAATTAGCTGGTAATCTTTTTTCACCCTTCCATCCTACTCCTTCAGCATCTAACTTGAAATAATAACTTTTTCTTCTAGTTAGTACCAATAAGCCCACTCCATGAAATTGTTCTTATTTCCACATACTCTTGCCTTTGTTGTTGTTGTTAGCTGCTGTTGAGTTGGCCCAGACTCAGGCTGACCCCATAAACAATGGAACTAAATGCTGCTCGGTTCTGCGCTAATATCATGATCGGTTGATTAGGCCCTTGTGATCCATAACCTTTTCACTGGCTGATTTTCAGAAGTAGATCTCCAGGCCTTTCTTCCTAGTCCATCTTAGTCTGGATCTCCACTGAAACCTATTCCATATCATAGCAACACACAGCCTCCACTGACAGATGGTTGGTGGCTACAAGTGAGGTACATCGGCCAGGAATTAAACCTGGGTCCCCTGCATCTGAACAACCACTGCCCCCACTCTTTGCTTTATCTTCTCTTTTTTTTTCTAGTCCTATTGTATCTACAATGCAGACCATATAACCATTGCATAATGTGCACTTCCCTTATGTCAATCATTTAGTTATGATACCAGAGATAAATATATGTTCAATGCCTCTCTAACAGGAGTAAGAACTCAATTTCCCAGCCTGCCTTGCAGCTAGGACACAGGCAAGTGCCTAGATTGGTTCTGCCCATCTGACCAACCCACTACAACCACCTTGCTCCATGCTGTCTCATGCTAGTCTCCTGGTTCTGTTGCTGCCGTTTCTGTGCTGCCACTTCTTGCTGTCTTGCACCATCTCCGTTTCTGGTTACAACTCTCTCTCTCCCTCTGTCTCCTGGATCTAGGAGGTTCTCAGCACAGGGATCTGGAGTCCAAAGGATGCGCTCTGCTCCCATTTCTTCTTCTTGGATGGCTCATTTTAATCCTAGCAAGATGACAAAACTGACCAATCCCCTTGTTAGTGTTTCATACACCTTATTTGTATGGTTCTGCCCCCACAAGAAAACTAGGATATTATTGCTAATGTCAGATGGATTGTGGCTGAAAGCAGAGAATACCAGAAAGATGTTTACCTGTGTTGTATTGACTATGCAAATGTATTCAACTGTGTGGATAACATTGCGAAGAATTGTGTCTTAGTCATCTAGTGCTGCTGTAATGGAAACACCACAAGTGGATGTCTTTAACAAAGAAGAAATTTATTCTCTCACAGTCTAGGAGACTACAAGTCTGAACTCAGGTCACCAGTTCCAGGAGAAGCCTTTCTCTCTCTGTCGATTCTGGGAGAAGGTCCTAGTTATCAATCTTCCCCTGGTCTAGGAGCTTCTCAGCGCAGGAACCTCTGGTCCAAAGGACATGCTCTGCTCCCAGCACTGCTTTCTCGATGGTATGAGGTCCCCCTGTCTCTCGCTTGCCTCTCTCTTTTATATCTCAAGAGATAGACTTAAGACACAACCTAATCTTGTAGATTGAGTTGTCCCTTATTAAGATAACTGCCTGTAATCACGCCTCATTAACATCATAGAGGTAGGATTTACAACTCATAGGAAAATCACATTAGATGGCAAAATGGTGGACAGTCACACAATACTGGGAATCATGGCCTAGCCAAGTTGATACATATTTTGGGGGGACACAGTTCAATCCATGACAAATGGAAATTCTAGAACACTTAATTATGCCCATGAATAACCTGTACATATACCAAGAGGTAGTCCTTCGAACAGAACAAGGGGATACCATATGGTTTAAAGTCAGGAAAGGTGTGCTTCAGGGTTGTATCCTTCCACCATACTTATTCAATCTGTATGCTGAGCAAATAATCTCAGAAGCTGGACTATACGAAGAAGAATGTGGCATCAGGATTGGAGGGAGACTCATTCACAACTTGCCATATGCAGGCGATACAACCTTGCTTGCTGAAAGTGAAGCACTTACTGATGAAGATCAAAGACTACAGCCTTCAGTATGGATTACACCTCAACATACAGAAAACAAGAATACCCACAACTGGACCAATAAGCAACATCATAATAAATGGAGAAAAGATTTAAACTGTCAAGGATTTCATTTTACTAGGATCCACAATCAATGCCCATGGAAGCAGCAGCCACGAAATTGAATGACGTATTGCATTGGGCAAATCTGCTGTTCAAGACCTTTATCAAGTGTTAAAAATCAAAGATGTCACTTTGAGGACTAAGGTGCACCAGATCCAAGCCACGTTATTTTCAATTGCCTCATAGGCATGCAAAAACTGGACAATGAATAAGGAAGACCGAAGAATTGATGCCTTTGAATTATGGTATTGGCAAAGAAGATTGACTGCCAGAAGAGCAAACAAATCCATCTTGGTAGAAGTATAGCCAGAATACTTCCTAGAAGCAAAGATGGCAAGACTGCATCTCACGTACTTTGGACATATTATCAGGAGGAACCAGTCCCTGGAGAAGGACATCATGCTTGGTAAAGCAGAGGGTCAGCGAAAAAGAGGAAGACCCTCGATGAGACAGCTTGACACAGAGGCTGCAATGATGGGCTCAAGCATAGCAGTAATTGTGAGGATGGCTGGCACAGGACTGTGCAGTGTTTCGTTCTGTTGTACACAGGGTCACTATAAGTCAGAACCAACTCAATGCCACCTAACAGCTAATAACCTCTACAAGGGTGCCGTGCACCTTATTTGCATTATTAACAAGCTATCCAATCAACTTGGTGGGCCACAGGTGCCTTATTTGCATAGTCCCACCTAGTCATTAAGTGGGAGTTGCAAGACCATGGCCAGAAAGGCTATGTAAAAGTGATTCATCGACCGCAGTTTAAAGTTTCTGATATAGAACCATATTCATTAAAGATATGTTCCATTCCCTTTAACTGGACACTGTCAAAGCCTCAAATACTTTTAATCTTTTTAGTCTGTAATACTCAGACAGCAAAGAGAAGAAGCTTTACATGCAGGACTGGCTATATAGTTTTTGAGGCCCAGTGCAAAATAAAAATGCAAGGCACCTAACTAAAAAAATTGTTTTAAGAATTTCAAGATGGTCACCAAAAACCAAAGTGGTTGGCAACAATTTCAATTTGCAGTGGATTAATTACTTTTGTGTGTGGCCTTTCTTGCCATGTCCTTGTAACTCCCACCCAGGTGACTGGGCAGGACTGTGTGATAGGGTAATTGAGGCCTACCAGGGGGATTGGTCAGTTTTGCCCTAAAGACAGCCAATTCCAGAGCAGAAAGGAAAATCCCACCACCACCAAGGAAGAACAACCAGGAGCCAGCCTGTCCTTTGGACCCGAGATCCATGTGCTGAGAAGCTCCTGGAAGCAGGAGACCGAGAAAGAGTAAGCTGTAACCCTGAAGATGCTGAGAAGTGGTGGCAGCAGAGAGCCAGCAGCCGGAGACGGCTCGCTGGGCTTCCCGGCCCATGGAGAGAGAAAGCTGAGTGCCTTTGGGGAGAGGCCTAAGGCCAGGGAGAGGTGTGCCTGCGAGCGCGGTTGGGAAGAAGCTGTCCTGATGAAAGAACTGTATCCCAAGTATTCCTAAGCCTGAATTATAACTGTTACTTCCCTTATAATAAACCCCACAATCGTGAGTATGGTCTGTGGGTTCTGTGTGGCCATTGCAATGAATTACTGAACCCAGCAGAGAAGTAGAGAGTGCTGTGGGAGGGATGGTGGGTGTCAGAACTGGTAAAGATGGCAGAGACAGGAGGCTTGTCTGACCCCCGCCTCAAACGAATCAGCCTTGGGCTGTTGATCTTGATTCTCTTTCCCACTTGTGAAGTTAGAGGAGGTCAGACACTGCCCCTATGCTGTTTTTACACAATTCATGGCGACCCTGTGTGTGTCAGAGTAGAACTGTGATCCATAAGGTTTTCAATGGCTGCTACCTTTTGGAAGTAGATCACCAGGCCTTTCTTCCTCTGAGTGGGTTCAAACTGCCAACCTTTCGTTTAACTATCTGTGCCACCCAAGGACTCCAAGATGGTAACAGCAAGCCCCTTTCAAGCCACGGTCCTGTGTGACTGCACAGATGACATGCCCATGAAGTTGTCATGTCTACATGAATCACTTCTGATCGTCTCTCTCATGTGTTGGTATTAAGACTAGAGAGTATGACAGGGAGCCCTTGGTCCCTCTCTCCATCCCAACCCCTAAATTCTGTTCAAAACAAGCAAGCCATTACATTTATACACAGCAGCTGGCCCAACAAAAGGCTCTCTATTCCTTCATCCTTCCAATCAGCCCTTTAGTCGTACAAAAATGCATGTGCACTTTAAGGAAAAAAAAAAAGTATATAGAAGGATAGAATATCAATACCAAAGGGACCAGAGAGAATATGTAACCCAAGTCCACTGTGGTGTACTTGGGGAAACTGAGGCCCAGTGCAGCCTTGCTTACTGTCACACAACTGGTTAGTGCTGAGTAGAGACTAGAACCCCTGGCTCTAGAAATCAAGTTTAAATTTGTGTCTTTTTTGTGACACCACCTCCTTTACTTTTCATGTCAGAAGCACTGCAACGGTCAACTGATTTTCTTCTCCAGTCATCGATGCACATCCACAATGAAAGAGAGAATCCCAGGGAAGAAAAAGAAACTTAGGCTAGAAATTTTCAGGACTCAAATGGAAGAAAAAAAACTTATGACTACATTTAAAAAGCAAACAAACTTTCTTTTTAATTACAAAAGGTATCTGAAAAAATTCAAATAAAAATGCACGAATTAAAAAGTGATATTCTACCCATTTACCTCAATTTCACTCCCCAAAAGTTAGAATTTTTATCATTTGGGTGAATATCCTCTCAGGTATTTTGTATGTGAACTCAAATCTCAGCTCTACGATTTAGGTCAAACTTCAATTAAAATACACCACAAATTGGAATTAGATAAATGTGAAATTAAAAATAAAATTAAATACGAGCAAAAAGTGTTCCTGAACACTGAAAATAGATACGTGAATTCTCTCAGAAGGCTGGCCTTTTTAGAGGTAATGAAATACTCATTCAATTTTCTGTATAGTGGAAAGTGAAACAGATAATTCATGCCCAAAATCCGTTTATATTGGAATTTCCTTTGTACTTCAATTGTGTTGATTTGGCCTAATTTCTTTTCCTTAAGATTACTTCTGCTGCCCAGTTAACTCATTGAGTACGTTGGGATAGGGAGGGTGTCATATAGTGACAGTATTCCCCGTTAAATGTCAATATTTGTGATTCAGTGATGAACTACCTCATAGCATTTCTCTTCTATTTCTCTCAGACTAATACACATTTTGTTTATTCATTCTTCAATGTGGAAAATATCTTTTATTTTCAGAAATCTTTTGGAAAGATTCAAGGCCTCAACATATGTGATACATTTTCTACTTTGAAGATGAAGATATAGCAACTTAGAAATAGTTATGTTAACATCTTTTTAAATTAAAATATTATGTGCATTGTTTATTTATATACTCGTTGTTGTTAATTTGTTGTCAAGTCAGCTCCAACTCATGGCCACCTTATGTATAACAGAACAAAATGTTGCCTGGTCCTGTACCATTGGCATGTTTGAGTATCAATCCATCTCATTGAAGGTTGTCCTTTTCTAGCGCTTGGTCTTCCCTGATGAGGGTCCAAAGTAGGTGAGCAGAAGTCTCAACATCGTAACCTCTAAGGAGCATTCTAGTTGTATCTCTTCTAGCTACTTAAATCATACAACTACTTTCTGGTATTGAAATAAAAATCATTAAAACCATTAATGGTTGATATACTTGGGCTGTAGTAATTACCTGACTGCTATCTAATAAACCCAGTGCTCTATGAATTATACTTTTTAAATTTATAATTCTCCTGCTTCTATTGAGCTTTATATTGACATTAAACAAGTTTTTTTTCCATTCACCATTACATTATACTAATTAAATCCCCACAAATAACGTTATATGTTAGAAACTCCATTAGATTGTGATCTCTTTGCATTCAATTCGATTGTTCAAATTCAGATTTCTGAGTGAACCTAAGAAAAAATTTTAAGTCCCATTAGGTATAAAGTCTTTTAGTACTTCCAAAGGCCTGCCGTTTAAAAGATGGCAGATTCAGTTTCCTGCCTGTATTTCCTCAAGAGCCCCAAGCGCTCCCAGCCTTGACGTTAGCCATCTCCTACCCACCAGTGTCACTCCCGTCCCTCGGCCCCGCCCCTTCTTTTGGCCCCGCCTCCTGAGCGCAGGCACGCGTTTCATGCCCCCTCCGCTTAGCCAATGGCCGGGGACGTTCGCGTGGGTGGGGCTTCCCTCTCCGCCAGCGGCGGAGTCCTTGTTATCCGGGCCCCGCTCCTGTCGGGAGCTCGCGCCGGAAGATGGCGGCGGCTGCAGAGTTGTTGCTGCTTGAGAAGTCCCTGGGGCTGAGTAAAGGAAATAAATACAGTGCCCAGGGCGAGCGCCAGGTGAGAAGCAGGGGTGGCGCGGAAGGAAAGCGGGTCTCGCTGATCCCGGGCGGGACTTGACGAGGCGCGGCAAGGACGTGGCTCCGGTGCTGCGCCTGCAGCTCCCCACGTGTCTGTGCGGGCAGGCCGCTTCTCGGCCTCAGCTTCTCGGCCTCACCTTCCGCTGCCGTAGCTCTGGAGGGAGGATGGGGGAGACCTACGCCAGTCGAGGCTCGGCCTGAACTTTTGCGGGAAAGGGAAACCAGTTATGGAAGAGCCTCCAAAGATCCCTTAGATATACCCGCCTGGAGACCCCGCGTTTGTGGCCAGTGACAGCACTTACTATAACGATATCTTTCGTTCTGTTCTGATGCAATTGCTGTATGAGAACTTACCCGGTGCTAGCAGTGCTGCGCTGAGCACGGGGAATACGGCGGTGACAAGGCAGACACTTCTCCCTACCTTCAAACCAAACCCACTGCCATCGGGTCGATTCCGACTCATATAGCGACCCTGTAAGGACTGAGTAGAATTGCACCATAGGGTTTCCTAGGCGTAATCTTTATGGAAGCTAACTGCCGCGTCTTTCTGCCGCAGAGCAGCTCTTGCGTTCAACTGCCGACCTTTCGGTTAGCAGCCGAGCGCTTTAACCTTTGCTCCACCACGGCTCTTTCCCTACTCTCAAGGAGCTTGCTTTCCAGTGGAGCGGACCAACCGTGCGGTCACGAAAATTACGATAGGGAAACGCGCTACATTAAAGTATAAACTGTTGGAAGAACCTTCAGTGGGTCATGGCTCAATCTGGGGGATTGAGGGAAGGAGTTTTTGAAGCTTCTGATACCAAGTTTAGTGCATGACATGCAGAGAATGAGGGAGGAAGTTATATAGGAGGAGAATTGACTGGTGACATAAAAGGAGCTGCATTTGTCAGGGGCATTGAAGAACATTTGAGTTCTATAAAATTCTCTGTTGCCGTGGAGAGAATGTGTTAGAGGAGGAGAATGGATATAGGAAGACAATTTTTTATATGTATATATTTTTGCTCCTTTGAAATTTTTTGCCAAACGACGTTTATTTTGTTGTCCATACTTCTTCTGTTCTTTCATTTGGTCTGTGTTAAAATCTTGTCTCAAACGTAGAAGTACTGTAGTTTTTACAAATAGTAAACTGAAGCCTAGGCAGATTAAGCGACTTGCCCAAGATCAGGGGGCAGAGTAGGCAATGGAAACTAAGTGACCTGCTTTTTGCTTTTTTTGCTCTGTCCCCAGGCTGAATCGTTCCCTTTCAACTACTATTCAGTAGTTGGGCTTATATTTTTTAGGGAACATTGCCAGGATGTGAGTCTTGTCTTCAGGAGCTTATTATCTACCATGAGAAACAGTCATATGGGCACTGAATACAAAACAGGACAGAATCTATACTATAATGGAGAAAGACAATCTCAAGGAGTGTGAAGGAGGAAGTTAATTCTAAGAATGAGTTTATAAGCTTCACGGAAGAGGTGGTGTTTAAGGGATCCGGCTTTGAAAGATGTGTAAGACCAGAAAGTTACAAAATAAGTTTGAGGCAATGAGTAAGTAGACCAGTGTTAGGAGTGAGACCAAAATAAAACAAAACTCGTAGCTGTCCAGTCCATTCTGACTCATAGCAACCCAATAGGACAGGGTAGAACTGACCCATAGGGTTTCCAAGGAGTGGCTGGCGGATTTGAACTGCCTACCTTTTGGTTAGCAGCTAAGCTCTTAACCACTGCGCCACCAGGGCTCCAGGAGTGAGATAGTGCAAGGTAAACCCAAAATTAGTTTTAAAGGCCTTGGAGTTCAGAATGTGTGTTTTTTTTTTTGGTTTGTTTTTCTCGTCCTTTCTTTTTTCTTTTTGCAATGGGCAGCTGTAGTCTCTGTTTATATGTTTGGGGGAAGGGGTGGGGATATGTAATAATATTCAACCATTTTTTGGAAGGCGCCTGAGAGTAAGTAGTAAGCCAGCAATAGGACGCTCTCTGCAACATAATTAGTAATAATTTTTTTTAAAATGATCAATCCAGAGATCCAGCTCTCGGAGAATGGTTTGTTAAATTATGGCGCATCGACACATTGGAATATTATTTATGCAGCCATTAAAGGTGCTAACTTTGAGGACCATGGAACCATAAACCCCGTTGCCATCGAGTCAATTCTGACTCATAGCGACCCTATAGGACAGAGTAGAAGTGCCCCACAGGGTTTCCAAGGAGCATCTGGTGGATTCGAGCTACCGACCTTTTGGTTAGCAGCCGAACTCTTAACCACTACGCCACGAGGGTTTCCATGGAACCATAAGATGAATGTAAAAATAGTAGGTTTCCCATGATTGCAACCGCATAAGATTTGTATACTTTAGGCTGTATAAAGCAAAAGGAATGGGCTTTTGAGCAAAATAGTGCTTTATTCAGACCCTGGCTTTGGTTCTTTATCTGTAAAATGAAGATGAGATTTCTTACCTATCTTAGAGAATGTTGTAAGAATTAGGTGAGAAGATTATTGTGGATTTTTGAGTTGGATTGTGGATAATTTATAGTAATAATTTACAAATCATTTTCTTAGAGTTAATTATCTTTTCCACTCACACTCCGCTCAGCAATTGTGAAATTATTTCCCTTTTTTTTGAATTGCCATATACATCCAGAAAGTGCACAAATATAAGTGTACAGCTCAATGAGTTACCACAACGCGAACACACCTGTGTAGCCACTCAGTCGAGGAATAGAATAATATAACCAGCACCCCCAGAGGGTTCCGTACTGTTTTAATACATTTTTAAAGGAAATTATTGATAATCTTAGAGGCAGTGGTTTCATTTGAGTGTGAAGGCAATAGTGGGAATTAAAAAGAAAAATACAGTTGTCGTCAAGTCCATTGTGACTAAGGGGACCCCCATGTGTTTCAGAGTAGAACTGTGCTCCATAGCGTTTTCAAGGCTGTGACCTTTTGGATGCAGATTGCCAGGCCTTTCTTCTGAGGTACCTTTGGGTGGATTCGAGCTGCCAACCTTTTGGTTAGTAGCCAAGCTCTTAACTGTCTGCTCCACTCAGGAACTCCTAAAGTGATACTGTTGTTAGCTGCCGTTTTGTTGATTCCAACTCGTGATAGTACAGGCTATATAGTGAATGGGAAATAGGTGAAGAAGTGAAAAGTGGAGAGAGGCTACCTCCTTTAGTTTTTAGGAGGTACCCTTGGAGTCTGTATTCATAAATGTTAATTTTTCTGGGTACTTCACAGACTCTGTTGAAGTAGATGTTATGAGTGTGAACCTGCCCAGCAAAGTATAAATCACTGTACAAGATGGTACGTTGCGGCTGAGAAACACAGCAGTCTTCCCAAGTGAATGCTCCTTTTTGGTTGGCTCAGCTAGTAAATGGCGGTTGCTGACCTGTTATTTGTGCCTGGGCCATCTTCCATTTTCCTTTACATTTCTCATAATGCTTCACGTAGTTTTACATAAAGAAAGTTTAAATTATTGACTGGCAATTTCTTATAAGCAAGTAAATCTGACCTTTTGTATTACTTTTGTACCAGGGGAAATATAAAAGGCAGGATTATTTTTCAGGTGGTTGCCTCAAGTCCAGACTTGATTATCAGTTGCCTCAATTATATTTTGGAATTTTTTTTTTTTTTAATATGAAATGTTAGCTGACAGTAACCTTACTCCAAAAACCTCCAAAATTAATGGGTATGCAGTTCATGGCAACCAAGTCACCATCACAATTATTAGCCTAGTTAAAGAGAGAGCTAGTTACATTGGATCACATAGCACTAAAACTAGCCTAGATTTCATTTGGTGGTTCTTACTATGTCAACATGAAGTCAGTGTTACCATAATTGTTTCTTATTTTTGCTCTTAACGGAAGTCAGAATTATTTAAACATGTTCACCTTGCAGAATTAGGGTGTGAGAAATCTTGACTGAAGGAGCCTGGTAACGCAGGCAGTTTGTGAGTGGCTGCTAACCTAAAGTTGGCCGTTTGAACCCATCCAGTGGCTCTGCGGAAGAAAGGCTTTGTAAACTGCTTCGGGAAAGATTACAGCCAAGGAAACCGTATGGAGCAGTTCTGCTCTGTAACACATGGGGTCACCAGGAGTCGGAATCGCCTCGATGGCAGTGGGTTTAATTTTGACTGAAGTTAATGTAGTATTATTAGGATTTTCATTTTATCTTCTTGTATATATACAGTTATAAATAACAGTCTTATGGTGTATCATTTGTGTAGAAACATTAGTTTGTTGATTTTTGCAATGTCATTACCAGTTCCATCATCAAGCATCTATCAGCAAATTGTAAATTCTATAACTATTAGTTTTCCTGACTTAGATTTGTATGTAATTTGGTACTTTAAAGTAAAATCCTAGAGTATTTAAAAAACAGTTGAGAAATTTAGTCATTATTGAGAACTTACAGTCATAAGGGTATTTGTTTTTGAAATGGATCTGAAGGACTTTTTTTTCTTTTTAAGATTCCAGTTCTTCAAACAAACAATGGTCCAAGTCTGACGGGATTGACTACAATAGCAGCTCATCTAGTCAAGCAAGCCAACAAAGAATATTTGCTTGGGAGCACTCCCGAAGAAAAAGCGGTCGTTCAGCAATGGTTAGAATACAGGGTAACTCAAGTAGATGGGCACGCCAGTAAAGACGACGTCCGCACTCTGTTGAAGGTATTGTGACTCCTCTTTAGGGGCTGAAATGCATGAACTGCTAAGCAGGAAGCTCTCTTAGACTTTGTCTTTACCTGTGATTCACTTCGACGGTGAGAATGGCTAGATAATCCTATATGCTAATAACCTGTGCTTCCATTTTTTGTCACAACAAAATCTGTGAACCGTATTCCCACAGTTTATGTAAAGTAATGATGCGATTCAATTTGTTAAGCGTAATAAAAAGATTTAAGTACAATAATTCTGTTCGACGCAAGTACTTTGAAAAAGAGACAAGGGGTTTCCTGTTTACACTGTTTTTTATCACTTGTTTTATCATCTCTTCAAACACACCTGTTTTTCCTTACGATTCATGTCACTTTACTATTTTCTATTTTCCTGGTTTGTTGTTAGCTTTATAGCTACTTCTCCGTAGGGCAGAGCAAGCACTCTTTGAATCCAAGGTGCATGCCCTGACGTTGATACAGGTGCTAAGTTTGTTTTCTAAACTTTGTATTTTAGAATTTATATGTGTGAATATGGAAACCCTGGTGGTGTAGTAGTTAAGTGCTGTGGCTGCTAACCAAAAGGTTGGCAGTTCAAATCCACCAGGTGCTCCTTGGAAATTCTATGGGGCAGTTCTACTCTGTCCTGTAGGGTCGCTATGAGTCAGAATCAACTCGACAACAATGGGTTTGGCATTTGGTTTTATGTGTGAATATATGCTCGTAGTAAGACATTAACACAATACAGACTTAAGGAAAACGAGTCATTCCTCCCTTTAAAAAAAAAAGACCGTCATTCTTAAGATAGCTGTACCAAAAACTAAACCAAACCCATTGTCATTGAGTCGATTCCAACTCATAGCAACCCTGAGGGATAGAGTAGAATTGTCCCATAGAGTTTTCAAGGAATAGCTGGTGGATTCAAACTGCTGACCTTTTGATTAGCAGCTGTAACTCTTAACCACTGCGCCAACGGGGCTCCTGGATAACCATAGTTAACAGTTTAAGGCACATCCTTTCAAAATAGAGCTTTTTTTTTCTTTTAACTCTTTATATGTATCAGTCCCATATACTGACTAGGAATAGCTTGTGGCTCTGATTGCCTATGTTTGAATCCCAGCCCCACGGCCTGCTAGATAAGTGACCTCAGGAAAGTTGCTAAACCTCTCTGTGCCTCTGTTTCCTTATGTTAAGTAAGGATTATAATAGGACCAACCTCACAGGTAGGATTAAATGTGAGAATTAAATCATTATATAAAATAACTTAGAACAGTAAGTACATATAAGTGTTGGCCTGGCCATTATTGCTATTAAGTGCTGTATATATGATTGGCATCTCACATCCTAACCAGTTGGTTAGGACAGAAATGCCCTTGGTCAAGTGTGAGACTTGATGAAACTATATGGCCTAGTGTTTGCCACGTACTTGATTCCGACTAAAAGCTTGTTAGGAGCCCCGGTGGTACGACGGTTAAGCACTGAGCTACTGACTGAAAGGTTGGTGGTTTCAGATCCACCCACTGGCTCCGTGGAAGAAAGGCCTAGAGATCTGTTCCCAGAAAGATCACAGCCTAGAAAACCCTATGGTGCAGCTCTACTCTGTCACATGGGGTCGCTATGAGTCGAAAACTGACTCAGTGGCACCTAACAACAACAACAGCTTGTTAATTGATCTCTGTTACAAAGAGGAAGCACACATGTCGTATAGTTCAGTGGTGACATTTTTAGAATGAACAAAAGTTCCTCCTACACTGATAAATGAGAAAGGTCTTAGAATTCTGTCGTTTTTGCTTCTCTTTAAAGGATCCCACCTTTTTATATTTCTCTTAAAAAAATACCAGTTGTCAAAACTGTTTTGTCAGTTCTTGGTGACGATGTGTCACTGTGTCTCAGAGGCACTGCCATCACTTATTCTGCAATAACATTGATGTTTCCTGTCAAACAGTGCATTGTGTTCTGCAAAAAAGGAGCAGATTGGAAAATAAAACTGTTTCTCTCTTTTGTTTTATGCTAACAAGTCTCCCCTCATCACTGTTGCACGCGCGCACACATGCATGCACGCACGCACGCACGCACACTCTATAGCCAAGGTGGCCAGATCCCCAAATAACTGCCAAAGCCCCACCTGCCCTCACCCCCTCCTGCCTCTCTTTAGCTGAGGGCCCTCCCCTCGTCGTGCTGGAGCTACCTTCACCTTCTTCACCTAATCCCTTCTGTCTCAGGGTAGGTTGCACTTGTTATTACAGGGCTCCTTTGGAACACACTTCCACCTCCCTCTGACCCACCGCCTCCTTGAGAACTTCCTTCCCATCCAGCTCAGATGCACCTGCCTCAGAAACTCCCCTGACAACCTCCCCAAACCAGGTGAGGCTCACAGTTCTACAGGCTGTCACAGCACCCCACACTTTTCCTTCATAACGCTCATAAACCAAAGCCTGTTGCTGCCGAGTCAGTTCCAGCTCACTGTGACCATATAGGACAGAGTTGAACTGCCCCATAGAGTTTCCAAGACTGTTATCTTTACAGAAGCAGGCTGCTGCATCTTCTCCCATGGGCAGCTAGTGGGTTTGAACCACGGATCTTTTGGTTAGCAACCAAGTGCTTAACCGCTGCACCACTGCCAGGGCTTCTCATAACACTCATAGTAGCTGTTGTGGCGTGATTTTTTAATTTGATGCGATGACTTAATATCTGTTGTCCCTCTAGGCCATCCTGCTTCCCTAAGGGATAAGGTACTTTTTCAAAAGCTAGGAGGAATCAGAATCTTTGGGGGTTGGAGTTTGAAAAACACTCTTGAACTAGTGGACCGCAACTACCACGGCCTCCACCAGACTGAGTCCAGTACAACTAGATGGTGCCTGGCTACCACCACTGACTGCTCTGACAGGGATCACAATAGAGGGTCCCAGGCAGAGCTGGAGAAAAATGTAGAACAAAATTCTAACTCACAAAAAAAGACCAGTCTTACTGGCCTGACAGCAAATGGAGAAACCCTGAGAGTATAGCCCCTGGACACCCTTTTAGCTCCTCAGGTTCACCCTTCAGCCAAAGATTAGACAGGCCCATGAAAGAGAACGAGACTAATGGGGCACAACAGCCCGGGGACAAGGACTAGAAGGGAAGAGGGGACTGGAAAGCTGGTAATAAGGAACTCAAGGCCGAGAAGGGAGAGTGTTGACATGTTGTGGGGTTCTTAACCAGTGTCATAAGACAATATGTGTACTGTTTAATAAGAAACTATTTGTTCTGTAAACCTTCATCTAAAGTACAGTAAAAAGAATAGTAATAAAAAGAAAAACTCTCGAGTGATCTGATAAAGCCACCCTCTATCCTTGAAACTCTTTGCTTCATTGCTTTAAAATTTGTGTTTTCTTTCCAAAGAAGTCAAATTAGAATTAAAGAATCTATTCCTATAAAATGTAAACTGAGTATGGTTCCAGAGTCACCAAGAATGAAAAACATTTCCAAATGAGTTCACTTTGTTTATTTCTATAAAAGTAAAGATTATTTTTATTATTTTATAAAAACTTAAACTTAGAAGGAGCCTTAGAGATCATCTAGACAGTGACGTATAATGGCATGAATCCCTTCTGTCTGTAAATTTATTTCTGTCATTATATGAGTGGCAGTGTAAGTTGTGCAAGAAGATCTTAATATTTATCACCTTGGGGAAAATGGTTTAAATGATATTTTTGATAGATACCATGAAGAGAACACTGTAGAAAATAAATTTCAGGCCTTATTCCTTCATAGGTCCATCATGGTCAACTATTCATTCTTAATATCCAAATGGACCCCTCCCAGGGACCCTCCGGTCGTGCCCCTCTGGTATATTTCCTGAGGGTGGTAGGCATGTCCATCCTCCAAGTGAATGTGAGATTTCAGGCAAATACAAAGTAAATGTAACTGTCTTTTATAGATTTCCAAAGGAAAGGATAGTAACAAAGTATTTAGCATAATTGTGATAGGCAAGAATAGGGTTTGACTGAAATTGGGTTTATAGGTTCTAAAGTTGTATTCATACATCTGGTATTAGTAGCATAGACATAATTCCACCATAGTGATCTGTCTGGGATATGCAAGGAGAATCTGACTGGATATACTGTTACCATTTTCGAAATGTAAGCGATGTGGGGCCAGGTGATTTGGTTGTCGTCCCTCCTCTGCTGCAGTTTGCTCATTTGCACCTATAGCCTGAGCACCAGCAGTAGACATGCTGGACACAGCCCTGCCCTTGCAGAGCTCGGACTAGTGCAGGAGGCAAGTGTGTACATATGGTGTGGTTTGGGGCCATATGAGCACAGATGAGAAAAGTGTTGTTTTCTGTTTTGTTAAAGGCAAAATATTTATTATAGGAATTTCTCTGTTGTTGGTTGGCGTTGAGTCGATTCTGACTCATGGCAATGTCATGCGTGCCGTGTAGGACTGTGGTCCATAGGGTTTTCTAGGCTATGACCTTCCAGAAACAGATCTCCAGGCCTGTCTATGGGTGAGTTCAAACCGTCAACATTTCAGCTGGTAGTTGAGAGCTTGGTCAAGTTTTTTTTCCCTGATAATATGTTGTGAACATCTTTTCACATCAATAAGTATTCACTCACACTATCGTGTTTGATAACCTGTTAGTATTCCAGGAGTCCCTGGGTGGCGCAGATGGTTAAACACTTGACTGTTAACCAAAAGCTTGGTGATTCGAACCCACCCAGAGGTGCCTTGGAAGAAAGGCCTGGCAATCTGCTTCCAGAAAGTCACATCCTTGAAAACTCTAGTTCTAGTCTGCAGCACAGGGTCACCATGAATCAGAATCGATTCAGCGGTAGCTGGTTTTTGTTTTTATTTGTTAGTATTCCATCATATAGTTGTACCACAATTTAAATTGCCTGCCCTCATGTCATTATTAGATTGAACACATTCTCATTGGTTTCCTTAAGCTAAATTCCCACAAGAGAGATGGCTGTACACATTTATAAAACCGGGTTGCTCATTTACCCTCCAGAAAAGTATATTGTGTATGAGCATATACAGTGTATGAGAGTGCCCTTTCCCATAAAACCCTCGCCAGCATGGGTGGTATTGCCCATTTTCTCCTTAACTACCCCAATATTATTACTATTGAAAATAAACCAAAAAAGATTTCCTTGTTCATTTGTGTTTTTACTAAGATTATTAATGGTGTGACTTTTTTCATAATGCTTATTAGCCATTTTCGTTTTTACAATGTGTGTGTGTATATATGTACATATATATATTCTTTACCCGTTTTCATACTGAGCTCTTTATCTTTTTGTTGTTTATTTTTAACACTATTTTGCTATTTGGATATTGTGAAAGGGTTTAATTCTTACTGAAGTTCCATTTCTGTATTAAAACCACTATTGTAAGTTTGAGTGCCTTCTAATTAAGATCGTGTAATTTTTAAAAGCAGACAATGCAAAGCACTTACCTCAGATGACGGTAACCTTAGGTGAAGGGTATATAGTTGTTTATTGCACTGTTTTCCAACTTATAATTATTATTAGTAAGTTTAATAAATAGTTGAGGAAAAGAAATTAGGTAGAACTCTATAGGAGGAAAGTATTTTAAAGGGTTGGCAACAGCATCAAAAAGGCTTATAAAAAAAGAAGGAAATGAATGTCAGACATTAGTTTTGTTCTGTGAATATTTTGAATATGTGAAATCTTGTCATTTCGTACGAAAATTTTGATTTCTATCACTAATCAGGAAAATGTTACCTAATCATAGCTAATAAAAAAATTACATTTGTTGTTCCCTGAAGAATATTAATAACTAACACTTAGATGTAGATTCTATTTCTAGAATATACACACTATAGAAAGCAGTGATAAATTGTTTCAGACCTTTTTTCAGTGCATTTTAAAATTCAATGATAATGTATTTCTTTTTTATACTTAATCGAAGTTGATTCTTTTGAAGACATGGGAGAGAAATCTCTAATAGATTGCCATAGAGTTTAAGTGGTGGTCCCTGAAATACCAGCATATGCTACTCTCCCACCCAAATTTTATTCTGATTCTTCTGGTACTCTCTCTTCATTTTTGTCCTCGTTCGTTTATGTCCTCATCTGTACCATTCCTAGCAGTCCCACCTTCATATACCTTTTTGGAAATTACTGTCTTTAACTGAAGACTTGGACAAACTTAAGAGGTTAAATTCAATTCAGCAAGCATTTCCTGGACGCTGAACCACTGTGCACCAGCACTTTGGGATGTGAGTTGAGAATCAAAACAAAATGCTTTCTCTGTACTTCAGCGAATTCCGGAATAAATGCTGTTGACCATTGGGCAATGTTTCATAACTAGTCTTTAGATAATAATAGAATAGTCCATGGAACCTATTGTATGAGCTTCATAAAGTGTTCTTTCTTAAAGGTTATATGAATCTGTTGTCCATTTAATTTGAATGTAATTTAACATATATTCCTGTTCTGTTAAATCACATGTTAATTTTGGGAGAAGCCAAGAGTATTCACACAATGTTTTTATCTAAATTTTTTCTTCCAAGAATCTAATTGACTTATTCGTGCTGATCTGTCAGATATTACTTCTAGTTTGATTAGGACTTTTTAAGATTCTTTAATTTCATATTTAATTTTATTTTTTTAACATGTACTTTGAAAAAAATTTTCATCTGAAGTACCTGTTGGCTACTTAAGGAACTTAGTGCTTACTATTATCTTATTTTTAATGATTTAAAAAGAGCTTTTTATTTTAATACGCTTAAATTAAAATAATCTTTTAAAAACTGATAATCATTGAAGAATAAATGACAGCTTTTTTATAGCTTTAAATGGTATTTAGAACTGGAGTATTTGAAATTGTCATAGATGACACTTTGATTATCATTTTCTGATGTTGTATTTCTTTAGAATAAAAGAAGACTTAAAATGCTATTAAACATAAGTAATTAAAATATTTTAAATGAAGTGATTGGCATATGGTCTGTAATTTTGAACAAACCTTTATTAATGTCAAATATCACTTTTAATAAACATCAGTATTTTGTTTTTTAATAGCTTTCTAAATGTTTTAAGTCATTCAAACACGATAGTTAACTTTACTACTCCTTTTTTTTAAATTAATATTTTATTAATCTGTTTTTTTCTAGGATCTTAATTTATATCTTGAAGATAAAGTCTACCTTACAGGCTATCACTTTACTTTAGCAGATATCCTGTTATACTATGGCCTGCATCGCTTTATAGTGAGTATTTGAAGAGTTATTGGCTTTTCTTCCCCTACCATTCAGAATATTTTTTTTAATTTTGATATTTGTCTTGTATTTAAATGAAATTTACATTTCCAACTTATAAAATAAAAATGACAGGAATTATTTCTGCACAAGATACATTATGAAAAAATTCCTTCCGTATATCCATCTGACATAATACCTTTCTTGACTTGCTTAATTCCCAACCTTTGCTTCCACTCTTTTTCAACAACTACATTTCTAGCCACCCCTGGGCTTTATCATCATACTTTTCCACCTCTCAGTCATAAAGTCAGTACCCCACCTTCTGGGCAACTTCTGTCTTAGCTCTTCGCTTTCTTACTCCCTGCTCCCACCGCTGTGTGAAGTAACTTGATTCCTAACCTATGTCCTTTCTCCCCCATCCAGCCCAGACCCCCTTTGCATCACTTCAACTCCGTCTTCTTATTCACATCTCCATCTCTTTTGTTCTACTATACATTCATCTCCAAAAAAACTCCTTTGCTGTCAAGTCGATTCCAACTTGTAGCGACCCTATAGGACAGAGTAGAGCTGCCCCATGGGGTGTCCAAGGAGAGGCTCGTGGATTTGAACTGCCGACCTTTTGGTTAGCAGCCAAGCTCTTAATCACTGTGCCACCAGGGCTCCACATTTCTCACCATTTCCCTGTAAATCTCCAACTCTTAATCAGTCCAAATAAATGTCTTTATTCGCTGCGCCCAGTTGGAGAAATCACAGAGCTACAGATTGGTGCTGCTACAGGTTTATAGTATCCAGTTTCAGCTGGACTCTTGTACAATTTCAGCTCTTTCATTCCTCTCAGGGACCATTCCAAACCTTAGCCACTTCCATCAACCCCATCCGCCTTCCTCCTCCTCCATCTCAGTCATTATCAGATGGCCTTCCTCCCTGGGCAATCCCTTGGATCCCCTAGTCTTCCAGCCTGCCTGCTTGCACAGCCTCAGCCAACCTGTCTCCTTTTTCTGGGCTCAGAGAGCACCATCTGGCTTTTGTCCTAGACTGATTGATTCATCCTTTTCTACCTCTTCTCCCCTCTCTGGATCTTGTCCTAAATTCAATGTCCTTTTTTTCTCATATCTTCACTTTTTCCCTCTATCTGGTCAATCCCTTTATTTTGAATTGCGTTCCATCTTAAACTTACTTACAAACACTTATGTGGTACTTACTGTATTCTAGGCACTGTTTTATATGCTTTATAAGTGTGAACTCATTTAATTCTTAATAGCCCTATAAGATAAGTACTGTTATTATCATTCCCATTTTACAGATAATTGGAGCCCTGGTGGTATAGTGGTTAAGAGCTCAACTGCTAACCAAAAGGTTAGCAGTTCAAATCCACCACCCACTCCTTGGAAACGCTGTGAGGCAGTTCTACTCTGTCCTGTAGGGTCGCTATGAGTCAGAATCAACTCGACGGCACCTAACAACAACAACACCATTTTACCATTTCACAGATGAGGTAACTGAGGCACAGGGAGTTCATATGTCTTCTTTAAGTTAGGAAACAGTAGAGCCAGGTCTGGAAACCAGGCAGCCTGCCCTGGAATTTGTGCATTTTAACATCTGGATCCCAACCAAAAATTCCTCAACTCCCCGTCATCCCGTTACTCGTTGTCTTCTCCTGTGGGAGAAAAGAGCCCACACATTGAGTGTCTGTATTCTACACCCTGTGCATCCAGTCAGAAGCACTGTGGTTTCCGCCTCCTGGGTGACACTGCCCTAGTTCCAGAATTCACTCTGTCTTTCTGGGCTGTGGAAACAGCCTCCTGCCACAAGTCTCATCTCTTAATATCCACCTTTATTGCCACTGGAGCAGCCTTTCAGCATGGTGACAGGAACATGTCTTTCTTTCTCATAATAATTAAGTAGTTCCTCATTCCCTACAGAATACCATTCTGTAGCATGGGAGACCCTTCATCTGACCCCTGCTCCTTGCTAGCTTCAGGCCTCTCTCTCTCCCCTAGACACCTCGATTTCAGCCAGCACGTGCTCCCTGAAGCCTCCTGAGCACAGCACAGCTTCTGCTCCGCATCCTTGTATTTGCTAGTCTCTTTTGTCCCTGGTCCCAGCCTTATAATTTCTCAAATTCACTTGTACTTCATCAGGTGTCAGCTCAGTTCCACACTAATTCCTTTGTGATGCCCTCTCTGACTTCCTGAAGCATAATGAGGTAGTCCTTCCTCTGTTTGTTTCTACCTCAGCGATCACTTCAGTTAAAGCTTTACTTTTTTCTCTCCTCTGAATTGTAAACTGCTTAAGTCAGAGATTGTGGCAATTCATATTTGTAACACCACTGTCTGATATAATTTTTGCCACACGTATACAGTCTGCCCTCCATAAACATTGAATCAGTGTTTTCTTAACATGTTTCTTTATAGTTTTCAGAGTTTTGTGTATATTTTCTCTTTGTACCTCATAATAGGGCAAATGTTGTCATCCTCCTTTTACAAAGAGGAAAACTAATGCTTAGGAATCTCAAGTGATTTATGCAGACACAGAGCTCAGTTTTTGGAAGGTCCAAGACAAGCTAGGCCTTCTGACTCAGGTATCACAATGTATGAGGAAGCCCTTTGTAAACTCTAAAATACCATACTAATGTATGATACGGTTATTCTTAGCGTCCACCCCAAGCTATAATCCCTCAATTTGGATTTACTTGACTTTATTAAGAATTATTCCTCTAAGACACTTAAGTGATCATGTTAAGTTCCACACACTATTATTGTAATGGTCTAGAGTGAGCCTTGATTCTTGGTAATACCCTTTCTATTATAAGTGTAAAAATATTTATTGGGAGCCTATGATGTGTGTCCACTATATTGTACTTGAGGGGTACAAAAGAAATGTACGATTCAAACTCTACTTTCAAGGAACTATTGATCTTATTGAAGAAATAAGACCATTTTATGTGAAAACAATTAGTGAATATGAGAAAAGGTAGTCCAGGGCTGACCCATGGTCAGAATGTCATGGCATCAATTCAAGAGAGAGGTCGAGAAAGGTAAGATACAGAATCACGGAACTGCCAGAAAACCGTAGAGTTTGGATGGCCTTGGTCTTCAAGGGAAATTTTATTGATTTAAAAAGCATCTGCTAAGTTTGACTATAAATATTGTAAATAGGATGAGCATATAATGGCTTATTCAAAACAACACTTTTGACAGTGAGATGAGGCCCATTGATAATTATGTGGGGACAACAGGAGTGAAGTGGGACAAATGGTCCCCATATTAATAAGAATATGGCTCCATTTAAGCAAAACCAGGAGACTGAGGCAAATCATGTGTTTACCTTTATCCCCGACCCGGCTTTTAGCCCAGTGCCTTGTATATCTAAATACTTATCGAGATTGGCAACACTGAACAGTCTGTATCTATTTATAAATAATTTATTTTTGGTTGTATATCTTTATACTGAAAACATCATCTTTAGTTATATACTTCAATATAATTAACTCTAAAGTCATTTGATTTAAATTTAAAGAAAGTTTAAGTGAAGCTGAAATACTTTGATGACACCAGGCTCTTTTTATTCCATTCTAGGTTCAGTATATTTTAGTAGTGTTTTGAATTTAGAAAGATGACGTGGCACACCTTACCTCATTTCAAAACGAAAAAAGCCTCCAAGGTAAAGGGGGTTTGTTGTTCTTGTATTTCAGCGACTTTCTCCTGGTGGCTGACCTACAGTCTTCCAACCTGAGGAAGTCCATGACTTGAAGTGAGTGAGACTAGGTTGCTACAGGCATGGTACCTCGCAGAGGGATACCAGAATTGTCTCCATCTACAACAGCAACAGATTTGTTGACATTTTTTAAATCCTATTTATACGTGACATACATTTTGGCGTTACTTACTTTTTTTAAGCTATTATAAGAAGTGTCATCTGTAATCCTACGCCAGTGGGCTAGTGAATGAAAGTTAGGACTATCACAAGATCTGGCTTTGTATAGCATTGAGCTATCATTAAAAAGGAGAAAATTTCTCCCATTTAACAAAACAAAAATGAAGATGATGAAATGTAAGCTTTGCAAACCAAGTGTATCTTTATACTTTTTTTTTCTTCTGGCTCATTCAGGCTATGCAGTAGGGAATGGAAACGCTCTAATAAAAAGGGAGCTGTGTGGAATTTCTTTGCCAGCAGAATGAACAGATCATAATTCCATAATGCCAAATATTCACAGCACGAGCTGCACAGTTACTTAATCATACAAGTCTAGGGACCGTAGAGGTCATTTGGTTTTCAGGCAGGTTACAAGTGTTGCATTCAGTTGGGTGTGTTACAGTTAAGGTTATATTAACAATACTGAGTAATCTGTGCCTATTTATGTTGCCTATTTTGGAATGTATATCCTCTTTATATGTAGTGACTAGGATATTATGATTAAGGATATTATGCTTATCTTTTTCAAAACTAAATGGAGTGGAATAATGTGTAAATCACTCTGTTGACCGTCCCTCTGGGTTGATGCCATGAGTCCATAATCAAAGCATCTCCCCACCCTCTTTAGGTACATAGGCACAGGAGAAATAAACACCCTCTCAGGGAACAGGCCTCACAAACTGAAGCCTACACAGTAACAGAACTGCGCTGTTGTGTTGAATCACATCCCTGTTCAGTTAGGTATAAATATACACAGACAAGAAAAAAAGTTGAGTCCTAAGTATTAAATTTAGGCAGAGTAGAAGTCCAGATTGGCTGTCTGCTCATATTCATTAGTTTCTCTGTGCTTTATTTGCTTTGCTGGTGTATTTATTTATGCACTCACACATTCTTTTCTTTATTTATTCGTTTATGTTATTAAATACTTAATATGCAGTCAACACAGTACTCAACAGCAGTCCAGGAGCCTTGAGTCATCAGATAGTCCCACTGTATTTTGTTTTAGTGTGAACCCGATTTTAGTTGTGGCTGAGTTACTCTGATTATGAAATCTGGTCTATCTTAATTCCTTTGAGGAATATTATGTCTTGCTTTCTTTGTTAAACTGCCAGTTAGTGTGGTTATTTATTATAAAACCAATGACTCATTGCTTTCTCAAAGTGATTTCACTAATAGATAGTGATCCCTGTGAACAGACTGTTACTGAAGATTATTAAAATCCTTTGTAATGTTACATTCTACTTGACTAAGATTGTTATCAACTAGGATACATTTGTTTTGAAGTTTGAAGCACAAATGGAGCTGTGTAGTTCTTTTAGAAGGCAAGGAAAAGTAAAAGAAGTGCTGCAAAACGATCCAGGAACATGGGCCCTGAAGAATGTCCAAACGGCAGCATGGTGCCAGTTGGAAAGGGAGCACACGGCATCTTTCCCCGCTCTGGAATAGGGCCCCCAAGTTGCTCTCACACACCTTCATGGAAAATCAAGGACTAAGAATATTATCTCTTTGGCTTTCAAGTTGAAACTAATTCTAGGGTACCTATACATAAAAAGGAAGGATTCAGTAGAGCCAAGTACCAATGTAGACGTACTGGTATGTAGACCAGTAAGAAGTAGGAAGTGATAACTAGAACAATTGCATTGTGTTTCTTGTTGTAAGAGAGGAAAAAAATAACTTGAGCCGACTAGAAAGAGATGATGAAAAACTATTGTTATAAGTGAAATTGCCTGGGAAATCTCATCAAAAAAAGTTCTAAAACCTAAATTTGGTGGAGAGAAAATGTCGTTTTTGTTTGTTTATTTATAGTCAGCTTCACATATAGGATGTCTACAAAAAAAAAGAGCAGAGGTAACAAATTGAGGTCAGTCATAATTTTCCCAGACTCAAAGGACAAGCTCCAAAGTTTAAACTGTAAAAGGATGGTTGAAGTAGTAACCTGACCTTTGGGGCAAAGCCCTGGTATTTCTGGCAAAATTTTCTGAGGGAAAATGAACAAATGTACATTCTCTAACATTGATTATCTAAAACATTTTTAAAAAAATAAATCACCTAGTTAAAAATTGTTGAAATAAACTGGGAAATGTCAGAAGAAGCTTTAGAAGCTCTTGGAATAAAAATTATTTTGTACTGTGGGTCTGTTTATAATCTTTACACTGGAGACACTAAATATGAAAATTTTAATTCGGAGAATAATGATTTTGCTATATGTTGTATTTTGCTGTTATTTTAAATAATAGCCATATGTAAGATCTCTGTAATAGTAAATGCTGTTCTAAAATACAAATATTAAACAAATTTTGGCCTTTTTAGCCCTGGTTCAAAATATAGGTGGACAGCTCAAGCAGTATATCAAACAAGCATTATTAGTACTTTATTATTTGGAAATGCTTTGTTCTCAGTGTATTTTAATAGTTCATTCTGAAAAATAACATCTCACAAAATGACTAATGAGTAGACTTTTTTTTAATGAAAGATCTTTGAAAAGACTAAAGTATTTTTTCAAAAGTGACTGGATTTGAATCATCATATATCTCAGTAGCTGACATGAAACCACATTTGAGTGAAACTTGCTGTCACTTCTGTTTGCTTTAACTGTCCATAGAGAGGTTTGCCAAAGTTGATTTTGAATTTTTTCTTTTTCGTTAAGAAAACTCACCCCCGTCTATTAGATTTGCAGCTGTGTTTACTAGTGGTTGAGCTTTTTAAACTCCTGCATTTTCTTTAGAGTTAGTGGTGAAGTTCACATATGGTAAAGATTTAGAAAACAAACGAAAAGTTAGTTCTTAGATACAAAATGCAGTTTACATTTTGAAATGTGAACTCACACTCCGTACTTCCACAAAGATTTTTTTTTTAAGTGTCTTCTATGTATACCACACCTGACAGGTATTCTTTTTATTTTGCACCTAACAGGAAGAATATATTTTTTTACATGTGGAACCATGAATTCTCTTTTAATAAAAATTAACTTTTTACATAAAAAAAGTACATCCTTGGATAATTTTCTTGACTAATGTGGTAGTTTTTTTTAATCTCCGTGCCATGAACTGACTATATGGTAGGTTATCAGTTACAGGAACATATTTGTCATGCCTAGACCTCACCTACCCCCCGACACAAGGTGAATGCATCTTTATAATTTGCTACAGCAGCTTGTGTGTAGGACTTCAGGGTCTATCACTAAAACCTGAAACTTGAATTTTTATGTAACCAGAGCAGTGAGACCCTCACTGCTTGTAATTTAATCTGGGCCAGCAGAGAAAGACATTCAAGACCACCAAAATAATGTTAAAAGATCAGATATTGGTAAAACAGCATCCTACTGTGATCAGGGCAAAAAGGAAGGCAGGATAATGTATATTAATTAATTTTTCCTTTTAAAGTGCCTGTAGTAAATATAAAATGTAAATATGGATTCAGTTAAATGTTTATTTGAAAAAAATACCACATGCTTACCTTTTAATTTTGTTGTTAGTATTATCTTGTACTCTGTAGTAGTTAATGCATTGGGCACAGGATTTGCCTGTAGGCATGAGTATGTGCTACGTTCTGACCAGTCACAGGCACCCATTGCTAAGAGAGCCCCCCAGCAAGACGACCACTCATGGGTTTGAACTGCATGTGGGATGGCTGAGTTTTTTTCTTTGTTGAAACATTCCTTGTAATATCTGTTAACTAGCTGTTAGATTATCAACAGGAGAAGGAACTCATACTACCCATTACGGGGTCATGGCTGCAAGTTACCGCTCTGCTGACTTTCTCTTTACCTAGTAACTCTTAATGAGTCCAAGCAAGGATCTGGCTTAAAGACAAATCTCTGGGTCACCTACCTTGGGATATGAGCCCAGTGAAATGACAGTCATCCACAGCTTTTATTGCATCTTTCTCTAACCAAATCTCTGAGCATGCTTGTAATTTGGTAGTAAATTAGGTGAACTGCTTCATCCACTAAAAATTAGAAAGCCTGTTGCTCTTGGTTTTACGCAGCCTTATTCATCTGAGTCCTCTGCCACTGGAAATAGCCCTTCCTTCTTGTATTAAGCAAGAATCACTTGAAATTAAATAGGTCGTTGTCTTTTTGACTGAGATATTTCTCCAGAGCTGAGTAGAAAGGCAGCAGTAGTGTGTATACACACGCACCAGCAGTCATTTAAAAGTCTCTATATACATGTATATTTGAGTTTTACATAGTATTCCCTTGTTAAGTATGTTAGCAAGGAGCCCTCAGGACACAGTGGCTAAGCGCTCAGCTGCTAACCAGATGATTGCCTGTTCGAACCCACCAGCTGCTCCGCAGGAAGATGTGGCAGTCTGCTTCCATTAAGATGTATAGCCTTGGAAACCCGGGGGGGCAGTCCTGGTCTATCATACACGGTCGCTATGAGTTGGAATTGACTCGAGGCAATGAGTTTGTTTTTTTCTTTTAAGTATACTATATTAAATACCAGTAAACCTTTCTTTTTTTTAGGTTTGCCAGAAAAGATTGGGGAAAGAACCATGTCTTAGTCTTTTGGAAGCTGTTATCGTCCTTTCTTCTACCTGTTTTTGCAATTTAAAAAAAAAAAAAATCTCTTTAGGCCTCCAGATCCTGGGTATAATGTATGTTTTGCATTTGTTGAAAACTTGAGATTTCCCTAGAACGCCGATTGGGTTTTAAACTGAACAAAAAAAGCATTAAACAAACAGATAGCTCTTCCAAGTGGCTGAAACTTTTATTCCTATCTGACTGACTGTGTTGGCTTTTGATACCCCTCCCCCCCCATTTTCTATCTCCTAGGGTTGCTGAGTCGGAATCGACTCAACAGCACTGGGTTTGGGTTTTTGGGGTTGGTATTCAAGTGATAATAATGGCCATGCTTATGTAATGCCTGTGTTGTGTGTGTGTGTTTTTCATCTCCTCTTAGGTTGACCTGACAGTTCAAGAAAAGGAGAAGTACCTTAACGTGTCTCGCTGGTTTTGTCACATTCAGCATCATCCGGGCGTCAGGCAACAGCTGCCTAGTGTTGTCTTCATCAAGAACAGACTGTATACCAGTTCCCATTAGAAGCTGCCCATACCAGACGGAAGAGTGATTAAAAACGTCTCAAGTGGAAACTGTATTGTGGACCACAGGACTAACATAAATTGATACGCAGTCATTCTTTATTTGTTGACATACTTGCTAAACTTCTTAAAGTGTAAACTTGTGTCTGAATGTTTTATTTGTTCCTAAGTTGAAATTTTGCAGTTTTTTTATGTAAAAATTCAACTGCCGTCAAAAAAAAAACTTGAGTCGAGATGAAGTTATAAATTATCTTGCTTTATAGATGAAATTTATTCAATAAAAGTTGAAAATCAGTGGCTTAATCTTAAAGGAAAAAACAGATTGTCCTTTCAGTGGTTGACATATTTGGCTATTTATTGACCCCTGTTTCATGTTTTAAAATTCATTTTCCCCCAGTGTATATTCAGCTAGTTTGTTTATTAAGATGTATAATAAATTGTGCCAAGGATACAGAAAGGAAAGAGAAGTGAATTTGTTTTTAAATATTAATGTGAGCTAGTAAATGTGGTTGAAAAATCTTTTTTGTTTGTTTCTTTCCTGCAGTCAGTATTCATTGGGGTGAAACTAACTACTGAACTGCCCTAGAGGGAACTGGAATAAGATATGTTCCCTGGAGTTAATGGTTCTTTCTGTTGTCGTGGGGCTTAATGGAATAACGCAGTGGCTGAAAGGGATGGGAAATTCCAGCTGCCTCACCAGTTTGAGACTTAATTGTTAGATTTTTCTAGAAGGATTGATATTGAAGCACTATATAAAGAACAAAGACACTTTACAAACAGATCTATGTATTTTCTAACTTTAATTGGCTATATAAATATTCCTTATTGAAAGCTAAAGAGCTTATCTTTCCAAATAAAAGTAGAGTTGTTGAGCGCTTTACTGTTTCATGCCATTTAATGTTTTGGTGCTGATGCGGAATCTAATCAGTATACAATTCAAAGTTCAAGTGGCAAGAGCAGCTCTTTAGTTGAATCCTGTTTTTGTCACTTCCTAGTTAAATATGACCTTGAGCAAGTCAGTTAACCTTATTTTCCAATTTTCTTCATGTGTAAAAATTAAATGAAGATAACTCTAAGTTAAGAGGGTAAAAGGAGATAGCATATGTGAAAAGGCGTATCGGTAAAGGCTAGCTTTGTTTCTACAGCAAGTCAGTTTTTTGGTTTGTTTATAAGGAAATTCGGGTTGTAAGACCCTCCCTCCCCCCAAATTTTGCCCTTCACGTTACTGAGTCTGTTTTAGTAGGCCAAGTGTGTGAGTATATTATAATGGATCAAGACAGTTTTTATAGGATTTCACAATTCATTGTCCTTGGGAACAGATTTAATTGTACAAAATGGTCTTTGGATTAGAAACTGTAAACTCGTATTTGCATGTTCAGAGATCAGAGGGCTCAAGTTAATCTTGGGAGTTACTATGTGTGCCTTTCTTGCAAACCACAGCCCCTGCATGGTTTGCTATAAGCATTCCACATTATTTTCCACTGCTGCAAATTACTCCTTCTCCTAACACTTCTCTCTTCTCCCTGAGCATCAGGAGGGGTTAAGGAGGGCACACAGGAATGGACAGAGATAGGCCACCTCCAACTGTTCTTTTCCTTCCTGTGATGAAAGGGCAGACCGTTTCCTTACCTCTTTTCCAGATGTCCCCACTTCCCACTTCTTACGTGAGACTCAACCCTCTGACTCTTCAATCTGCTAGTCGATTCTTCATTGAAGCATACAACATTAATTCAACAGGTATTACCTCGTACTACTATGTAACAGGACATCCTGCCCCTAATCAGAGCTTAGAGGATGAAGGGATGATGGAAAGAGAAAGACCTGGCTCCACAGCCAAGGATTAGCTAATGTTCTCAGTATCCAAATCAAAACAATTCATTTCCTCATAGAAATGCTGTATATCGTGGGTCATTTCTGTCTGTCACTCCTGTCTAAAATGCCCTTTTCCTCTCGCTTGATAACCTCTTTAATACTCAGTTTTCTTATGTCCTCTTGGAAGTCAAGTCCATCCTGATCAACCAATCTCCCCCTACCCTTGATCTTAGCACTGACATCATTGTACTATATTTGATTATGTGTCTCTTCCTTCAGAGCGGAGTATCTTTTACGTTGCATCTTCAGCCCTTAAAACGATGACTAGCACGCAACAGTAGATGCTCAATATATGTATGTTGGAAGAATGTACTATTAAGTCCATTTTGGGCTGACCAAGAGAAGTGTAAGTATGAATTAGGGTTAAGTAAGCTTTTCTATAACAAAAAAACCCAAATAACATTAAAGTAGGTTGTTTCTCTCATGTAAAAGAAGTTAAGAGAAAGTCCATGGTTGATATGGTTGATCCACAGTATCACAAAGGATCCGGCTCCCATCTTTCTGCTTCTCCACACTGAAGAAGGGTCTTTCATCCACAAGTTCCTCTTATGGTCTCAGACGGCTACTGGAGCTCCAGACATCAAGTCTGTGATTAAGACCCAAAGAAAGAGGACGGCAAGGGCCAAAAGGCTCCTCTCCCTTCTGAGTCAGTGCACTCTAAGGACCTTTCCTGGAAGCTCTATTCAGCAACATCTGTTTATATCTCTGGGCACCCTAGCTGGGAGGGAAGACAGAAATGTAGCCCTTTAGCCACAGACATTGCCACCCAGAATAAACCCAGTGCTCTGTGAATGAGGAAGAAGGAAGAAAGGGATATTAGGCAACTATATCTGCCACAGTGAACCCTATGGATGACAAAAGTCTGATCCACAACTGATCATGGGGGTGGCACAGGACTGAGCCATGTTGCATTCCATTGTGCATGGGGTCATCATGAGAGGCCAACTCAACAGCGGTTAACAAAATCATGTACCAGACACTGCTAGGCCCTAAAAAACCCAACCCATTGCCACTGAGTCGATTTTGACTCATGGCGATCCTATAGGGCAGAGTAGATTTGCCCCATAGGGTTTCCAAGAAGCAGCTAGTGGATTTGAACTGCTGACCTTTTGGTTAGCAGCTGAGCTCTTAACAACTGCGCCACCAGGGTTGCTAGGTCCTAGGGATAACAATATAATATCCCTGCCATCATAGAGTACAATCCAATGGTCTGTGAGCAAATGCCTGAAACAGCATGTAGAGTTCTTTGGGAGGCTGCTAGACACTTGGAATTCTTTGAAAGTTCATAAATAAAAATTACCAGACACCATTCACTGAGTGCCTACGTTCCAAGCTCTGCACTGAACGTGTTATAATATTAACATCTCGTGTTATTTTAAGAGCTAGGGAAGAGGCAGAGACTAACATACACGCTAACTACACCTCGATTAGACCATGGTTGGAATGAGTGCAAATTGTAAGATTTCAGGGTTGGAGGACATAATCTGCCACCATCTTGTTCACTGGAGTTGATTTGACAGTCCTGGCTAACTAGATGCATGGTCCCTTTTCCCTATTCCATGTGCAACCTTCAGGAACAGATTAAATTACAAATACGAAAGGATCATTCTTCAGTTAGAGATTCATGAATTTTTCATTAATTAGAACAAAAAAAAACATTGCTGTTGAGTCAATTCCAACTCATAGTGACCCTATAGGACAGAGTAGAACTGCCCCCCATAGAGTTTCCAAGAAGCGGCTGGTGGACTCGAACTGCCAACGTTTTGGTTAGCAGCCGAGCTCTTAACCACTACGCCACCAGGGTTCAGTTTTAAAACAAATATAAATGATAGAACTAGAAGCAGTATCAAAAGGCCATTTGTCCAAAAGGCACAGTTATACCCAAGTCACCCAAGATCTCATGAAATACTTTGTGGAGTTCTGTGTTTGTAAATTTCTTTTGGAGTCCCTGTATGGTGCAAACGGTTAACACACTTGGCTGCTAACCAAAAGCTTGGAGGTTTGAATCCATCCAGAGGTGCCTAGGAAGAAAGTCCTGGTGATTTACTTTGAAAAAACCCTATGGAGCACAGTTCTACTCTGACATACGTGGGGTCGCTGCCATGAGTCAGAGACGACTCAACGGCAACTAGTATCGGTAAATTTCTTTCAAGTGACTGCTGTCACAATATGGTAGTTGTCATGGTTTGAATTATGTCCCCCAAAAAATGTGTATATCAGTTTGGCTGGACCATGATTCCTGGTACTGTGTGATTTTCCTATATGTTGTAAACCTGCCTCTATGATGTTAATGAGGGAGGATGGGTGGCAGTTGTGTTAGTAAGGCAGGACCTGATCTACAAGACTGGATTCTGTCCTGAGGCAATCTCTTGAGATATAAAAGACAGAAGTGAGCAGTGAGACAGGGGGACCACATACCATCAAGAAAGCAGTGCCAAGAGCAGAGCGCGTCCTTTGGACCGGGGTCCCGGGCAGAGAAGCTCCTAGTTCGGGGGAACACCAAAGAGAAGAAGGCTGACAGAAAGAAAAAGCCTTCACCTGGAGCTGACGCCCTGAATTCGGACTTTTAGCCTACTTTAACTGTGAGGAAATAAACTTCTCTTTGTTAAAACCATCCACTTGTGGTATTTCTGTTATAGCAGCACTAGATGACTAAGACAGTAGGAAAAGTGACATAATTTTAAGAATAAAATTATCATTCACCCATGACCTGACTTCCCAGTTAAATTCCTCCCCATCTCCATCCTGATTCAGTAATAATATTATTTAATTGAGGTTTTTTAACAGATCCATGGGAATTCTCATTTTTACTCTCTGTTAAATATTGATCCACCATTGATTCCATCCAATTATACCCGAAGCCATGGTTAACCACTGTCGGTAATGGACACTTTAGATTTCCTGTAGGGACAAAGGTAGAGTGGGAGGAATGGGAAGGACTGCCCACTGCCAGTGCATCGTAGTCTTAATGCCCCTTAACAGAAGCATATCCAATTCATGAGAGCCCTGCTGAAAATCCATCCAAAATAGCTTCAAGATACACTGATAAAAATGTAAGCAGATATATTGTTAGGAGAGAACAGAACTCTATTATCAGGTACATGTACATCATACTGTAAGATAAAATATACAACTCTTTGACAAATAGTTGAATTAGAATTATCGTGAAGTATAGCTTTTTCATTTATATGTTTTTTTCTAACATTGGACTTCATTCCTTTAAAAAAAAAAAAAACCAAATGTTGCACAAACTTTTATATTAATCTAGCCCTGGCAGAGATGTGGTTGTTTAATGGATTAGAGCATTTAACTTTTTACCCCAGAGAGCAGTATATCTTCTTGCTCTCCATAATTAGATAAGCTGCTGCTACCCATTACTAGGGCACTAAATTTCAAATTCTCCATACACCTGAGCAGGCTGCTACATATCTGGCCATCTTAATTTTAGTCTTGATTTATTGAGGCTGAATTACATTCTTAACTCTTCCTGGAGCTCTGGGTGAATTTTATCGCAAAAGCAGTGGGGAGAAAGTTACCCTCATATATCTCTCTTGCTGGGCAGAGCTTTTAGATACACAAGGGGCCCTATGTCCCACCGCTCCGTGTCTTGTAGGCTGGATTTATAACACTGTGAAGCCCAGCTCTAGGGTTACATACAGGCATATCAGAGATGAGATGGGGAATTTGATTTTGCAATAATGATTACTTGAAGCTCACACCCCTGCAGGCTCTGCCATTATTCCCAATACTGCTGGCAAATAAAACTCATTCCAACTGCTACCTAATCTAGCAAAACTCATCTTTCACTTAGAGGAGAGAGGCCAAAAGAAAGTAGACAGGAAGTGAGGAGAATTGGAGTTGCTGGCCAATTTTGCTATGTCTCAAGCATCTCGGCTTGCATTATCATGATTCCTTTAGGAATATTTTAATCTTTTAAACTTTTCTTTGTGAGGAGAATGAAAGCTCTACATCTTTTCCAGCCTGATGAGCTAATCTGATGGCTCATTCGTGCTGTCTCTTCCTCTTCTAAGAGGTGGGTCCCCAGAGCTTGGCCAATTGTATTATGGATCCTGCAGATTTGGCCTGCCATTCCTGCTGAGTGTCATCTGTTCTCAGAATCTTGCAGTGGATGATTTTTGTCCTCCCTAACATCATCTGCTTGAGAAATTCGTTGCTGGAAGGCCTGTCTGTCCAAGTTAAGCTTGAAACACAGTAGCCATACAAGTAATTTGACAAGGCATAGCTCAAAACTGTAAGGCCACAGGCTTGCTTTGACCAAGACCACAAACTTCCAGCCATCTGATTACAAACTCCAAAGCTTCTTTGGTGCAGTCCAGGAACTAGTTTATTCATGTGATGTAAGTTATCCTTCCTCCACTGGCCCATTTTTCCTGACCTTCTACAACACACACACACACACACACACACACACACACACACACA
>NW_004444159.1:1612304-1674824 GCF_000243295.1 Trichechus manatus latirostris
ACACACACACACACACACACACACACACACACACACAGACTTGTCTTAAAGGCCCTTAGATTCTTAACCTTGGGTTGGCCTTACCAAGTCTGCAGTTCATGACTGTTCAGCGTTTGACTTTGAGTCTTGACACTGGACAAAAGAACTGTATACTTTACCATCATTGCCAGAAACTTGGGGAACGGGGGACAGACACTGCACTGAAGCAGTCGTCCTCAGACTGTAGCAGGCATGGGAATCAGCTGGGGCTTGTTAAAACACTGATTGCTGGGCCCTATTCTGAGTCTCTGATTCGTTAGGTCTGGGTGGGGCCAGAGAATCTGTGCTTCTAAAAAGTTCTCAGGTGATGCTGATGCTGGTGTGGCGACCACACTCTGGAACGGTTGTCCTACACCTCTCTGAAGCCTAGAGGACAGCCCTAGAACCACCTGCATTCTTCCAAAACTCATGCTTTTGTCTTTTTACATTACCTGAGTCCAATTTTCTGGGGGTGTGGCCTGTGTGATGATGGAGGCATTCTGAGTTCTGATTGGTTGGCTCTGTCACAGGAGCCCGGTTTCTCTCCATAGTAGCTCGCAGTAAAGCACTATACGTTCCTCTGATGATGTGGCAAGATTCAGTGCAGGAATGTAAAGTTGCTGCAACCTAGAAGACCACTATGGCCGATACACAGCTTGCCACAACACACCAACCTGATGTCCACGCCTAGTGTGGCGTACTCATCTCCATAACTTGATGAGGTTAATATGCACTAATATTTAGTATCTTATCCAAAAGACCCTGTAATCTTTTCTCTCACCTGCCTTCATCAGTTTCTTCCATTCCTAATTTTTTTTAAGTGTCTTTGAAAATAGGTTAGACAAAAGGGGTAAGCAGTAATGCCAACAGAAAATGTTCCAGAGGAAATTTCATGAAGTGGATCTGATAAAAAGTGAAATTAATTGAGGACCTTGATGGGCTTTGTCTTAGTTACCTAGTGCTGCTATAACAGAAATTCCACAAGTAGATGGCTTTAACAAAGACAAATTTATTCTCTCACAGTCTAGGAGGCTAGAAGTTCAAATTCAGAGTGCCAGCTCTACGGGAAGGCTTTCTCTCTCTGTCAGTTCTGGAGGAAGGTCCTTGTCATCAATCTTCCTCTGGTCTAGGAGCTTCTCTGCGCAGGAAACCCAGGTCTGAAGGACGTGATCTGCTCCTGGCACTGCTTTCTTGGTGGTATGAGGTCCCCACGTCTCTCTGCTCACTTCTCTCTTTTATATCACAAAAGAGATAGGTTTAAATTGTAGATTAATTTTGTAGGCTGAGTCTACATAACTGCCACTAATCCCATCTCATTAGCATCATAGAGATAGGATTTACAACACATAGGGAAATCGCATCAGATGACAAAATGGTGGACAATCACACAATAGTGGGAATCATGACCTAGCCAAGTTGATATACATATTTTTGGGGGACACAATTCACTCCATGACAGACTTATACTAAGGAATGAATTTGAATGTTTTTTGTTCTTGAAATACATAAGATTAATACTGTGAAAGCAGTCTTTTGCGCGGCCTTCTGACCCCCACATGGACGTCCTAGTCAGAAGTCTTGTTAATGGAGGCTGGGAGCTGAGCCTCCCTCTGTCCAAGTTTTTTCTTCCTTATCAGGGAAACTCATTCCCTGTTCTGGGTACAATGTCAGCTTACTGCTTACACATGTGTGTTACACGGCACCTGGCCAACCCGACTTTTATAGCTGTTCCTGGCCGGAAGGAAACAAGGTCCCTCTTACGCAGCAGAAAACTGGTGTGTGCAGAACATCATCCCTGCATCGGCTGCTGCAGGGAGTGACCTGCTGGCCATAGGTGACCGATGCCACTTCTGAAGCTGACCTTGCTGTTGCTTTTCTGAGTGAAGCATTGTTCCATCCAATGCCTGCATGTAAGTTGTGTCTTTTTTGGTGACCTCAGATCTTAGCTTGACAGTTTGGTGCAGCAGGTAGGAGGACTCATTTCTATCTTCTAATTTTCATACAATTAAATATGAGGTTACAGCAAATTATTTACCCTGAAGTCAGAGCTTTACTTCTAAATTAATAATATTTCCATGCTTTAGATGTTTTAACTCTCAAAAAGTGCAATGATTGGAAAAATCCTTTAAGATTCCATGGTTTAGAAGTGTTTGACATTGAGAATCTCTGAAAAATGATCTTGTATAGGGTGCTGAGGAGCCCTGGTGGCACAGTGGTTAAAGAGCTGGGCCGCTAACAAAAAGGTTGGTGGTTTGAATCCACCAGCGGCTCCTTGGAAAGCCTATGGAGCAGTTCTACTCTGTCCTATAGGGTCACTGTGAGCTGGGAGTCAGAATCAACTCAAAGGCAATGGTTTTTTTGTTTGTTTGTTTTATAGAGTTCTGTGAAGGTGAGAATAGCTATTCTTAAATACACAGTAATAGTAGATGATGTATGAATCCATATATATAAAATTTTTGATACGACATTTTAGAACTGGAGGACAGATTATAAGTTGCCAGGAGGTTAGGGCAAAGGGAAGAGTGGAGGGAGATGTGGTTATAAAAAAGGCAACATGAGGGATCCTTATAGTGTTGGAAGTATTCAACATCTTGTCTGTGATTGTGGTGGTGAATACACAAACCTAGACAGATGATAAAATTGTATAAAATTTAGTATACACACACATACGCACAAATGAGTACAAGTAAAACTGGGGAAATCTGAATAAGATTAGTGGATTGTATCAATGTCAATACCCTGTTATCATTGGAGAAAACTAGGAAAAGTATAAAAGGGATTCTCTGTATTATTTCTTACAACTGCATATGAATCTACAATAACCTCAATACAAATTTCATTTTAAAAAATATAAACAAAGTCTCATCAATCTACAGATAACAAGAGAGAACACCAAGACCTTAAGGGAGATGATCTAGAGTCCCTTTCAGCTGCGAAACTGTGACCATATAAAAATAAGAAGGATAATAAGAGGCTACTATGTACAACTAGGAAACCCTGGTGGCACAGTGGTTAAGAGTTCGGCTGCCAATCAAAAGGTCAGCAGTTTGAATCTACCAGGTGCTGCTTGGAAACCCTATGAGGCAGTTCTACTCTGTCCTACAGGGTCACTGTGAATTGGAATCAACTCGATGGCAACGGGTTTGTTTTTTGTTTATCTATAACTAACTGTACCCCAACCAATTACGTAACCTAGATGAAAAGAACAAAATCCTAAAAACATGCAAACTACCTAAGTTGATTCAAGAAGAAACAGAAAATCTCAAAAGACCTATACTAGGTGAAGAGATTAAATCAGTAATAAAAAACCTCCCAAGAAAGAAAAGCCCAGGACTGAAACCAACACCACACTAAAAGGATTACACACCATGATCAAATGGGATTTATCCCAGGAATGCAAGTGTGCTTCAACATTAAAAAAAAAAAAAATCAATGTAATATACTACATTAATAGAAGGAAAGAAAAGAACCAAATGATTTATGCATAAAAGGCATTTGACAAAATCCAACAGCCTTTCAAGATAAAAACAACAAATTAGTAATAGAATGAAAATTCCTCAAAATGAGGAATTTTGCAAAAAATCCACAGCTAATATCATATTCAATAAGGAGCCCTGGCGGCACAATGCTTGGCAGTTCAAACTCACCCATCGCTCCACTGGAGAAAGACCTGACAATCTGCTTCCTTTAAGATTACAGCTAAGAAAACCCTATGGGGCAGTTCTACTCTGTCACATGGCATTGGTATGAGTCAAAATTGACTAGATGGTACCTAACAACAACAACATCATATTCAATATTGAAAGAACTGAAAGCTTTCCATCTAAGAACAGGAAGAGGACAAGATGCCCGCTTTCACCACTGCCATTCAACATTGTACTGGCAGTTCTAGACAGAGCAATTAGGCAAGAAACAGAATCAAATAGTATCTAAACTGGAAAGGAAGAGTAAAACTATCTCTATTTGCAGATGGCATGACTGTATATAGACAATCCCAAAGAATCCACAAGAAACCTGCTAGAGCTAATAAATGAATTCAGCAAAGAGGCAGGGTACAAGATCAACGGACAACAATCAGTTGTGTTTCTATATACCAGCAACGAACAATTTGAAAAGAGAATAAAGAAAACAATTTCATTTGCAAAAACATCTAAAAGAATAAAATACCTAGGAATATACTGAATGAGGGAAGTGAAAGATTTGTATACTGAAAACTGTAAAACATTGCTAAAGGAAATTAAAGAAGACCTAAAATAATATAAAGACATCTGTATCGATGTATTAACTAAAAAAAAAAAAAAAAAAACCATTGCCATCAAGTTGATTCTGACTCCTAGTGACCCTATAGGACAGAGTAGAACTGCCCCATAGTGTTTCCTGGTGGATTTGAACTGCCGACCTTTTGGTTAGCAGCCATGGTTCTTAACCACCACGTCACCAGGGTTTCCAATGATGGATTGGAAGACTTAATATCATTATGGTGGCAATACTACCCAAAGCAATCTATAGATACAGTGCAATCCTCATCAAAATTCCAACAACCTTCTTTGCAGGAATAGAAAAGACAATCCTCAAATTCATATGGAACAGCAAGAGGCCTCAAATAGCCAAAGCAATCTTGAAAACAGAACAAAGTAAAAGGACTCACAAATCCCAATTTTAAAACATATTATGAAGCTACAGTAGTCAAAACAGTGTTGTACTGGTATAAGGGTAGATATATAGACCATGGAATAGAATTGAGAGTTCAGGAGTACACCCACACATCTATGGCCAATTTATTTTCAAGAAGGGTGCCAAGTCCATTCAATGGGGGAAAGAACAGTCCTCTCAATAAATGATGCTGGGACAACTGGATCTCCACATGCAAGAGTGAAATTAGACCAATACCTCACATCATATATGCAAATCAACTCAAAATGGATCAAAGACAGAAATGGAAAAACTAAAGCCATAAAAACTGTTAGAAGAAAACACAGGGGTAAAACTTCGAGACCTTGTTTTCGACAATGGATTCTTAGATAACACACTGAAAGCATGAGCAACAACATACATATATTGGGCTTCATCAAAATGAGAAAATTTGTGCAGCAAAGACTTCATTAAGAAAGTGAACGGACAACCTACAGAATCAGAGAAAATATTTGGGAGTTATATATGATAAGAGTTTAATATCTAGAATATACAAGGAACTCCTACAACTCAACAACAAAAAGACAAACAACTCAGTCAAAAAATGGGCAAAGGACTTGAACAGGCATTTCAAGAAGGTACACAAATGTCCAATAAGCATATGAAAAGATGCTGAAAGTGCTAAGTCATTAAACCAAACAAAACCGTTTGCTGTTGGGTTGATTCCGACTCATAGCAGGTAAGTCATTAGGGAACTGCAAATCAAAACCACAATGAGATACCATTTCTCACTGACTAGGATGGCTATTATCAGAAAAATGAAAAACAAGTGTTGGCAAGGATGAGGAGAAATTTGAGCTGGTGGGAATGTACAATGGGTGCAGCTGCTGTGGAAGACAGTTTGTCAGCTCCTCAAAAAGTTAAACATAGAACTATCATATGACCCAGCAAAACCACTCTCAAGAGTCTTGAAATCAGGGACTCAAATAGACACCTGTACACCAATGTTCACGGCAGCATTATTCACAATAGCCAAAAGGTGGAAACAACCCAAGTGTCCATCAACAGTTGAATGGATAAACTAAAAGTAGCATAAGCATATATTGCAATATCATTCAGCCATGTTGTTGTTGTTAGATGCTGTTAAGTTGGTTCCAACTCATAATGACTCTATACAAAAACACAACGAAACACTGCCCGGTCCTGCACCATCCTCATAATCGTTGCTATGTTTGAGCCCATTGTTGCAGCCACTGTGTCAATCCATCTCATCGAAGATCTTCCTCTTTTTTGATGACCCTCTACTTTACCAAGCATGATGTCCTTCTCCAGGGACTAGTCCCTCCTAATAATATGTCCAAAGTACATAAGAAGTCTCACCATAAAGACAAAATTCTGATATATAGTATGACATGGATGAACCTTGAAAACATTATGCTGAGTGAAATAAGTCAGACAGAAATGGCAGATATTGTATGATCCCATTTACATGAAATATCTAGAATAGGCAAATGCATAGAGAAAAACATTTACTAACGATTACCAGGGATGGTATTTTAATATCTACCTCGACTAATGAGAGGATTTAGACGTAAGGTAGGTGATGCGTGGATGGCACCTTAGAGTTTGTAAAGTGCTAAACAAGTAGAAGATATTATATTAGTGATGGATAAAGGTGAATGGAGGGATGGGGGCAGATTACACAGGGCTTTAAAAGCAGATAGAGGAGGTTATTGTTTATACTAATAACATTCATTGAGCATCTACTATGTGCCAGGGACTGTACTGAGTGAGTTACAGGTACTTCCCTCTTTCCTAGTTACAACCCTATAAGATGGGTGTTTCATTGCCATTTTAAAGAAAAGGAGTAAGTGGCAGACTGAGGATTTTAACTCTGTTCTGTCTGGTTCCAAAGTCTTAACTACTGCAGCCAGAGTTTCTTTTACGACCTCACTGTACTACAGTGAGCCTTCTCAGGTTTTCCATAGTTCAAAACATTAAAAAGATAGGTTTGGAGGAACTTTATTCTGGTAGGGGTAGAAGAAAGGCTTGAATGGGAAAAGTGCTTAGAAGTGGAGAGAGTAACAATGGGGTTTAAAAATACTTGTTTTGTAGAAATTGATTCTTAAACTAAGGAAATGATAGTAAGATTATAAAGATCAGAAGCCAAACTGAACTACCTGCAATTAACCAAGTTTACATTTTATTACCTCATATATTTTATGCCTCTTTGCCTTTGGGCTCCTTATTTCTTCTAGAATACTCCCAGTTCCTCCTTCACTCCACCCCACCTGGCTAACATCTATCTCCTCACTTCAAGTCTGAGGACAAACATTGGCCTTCTCCCGGAAGCTTTTCCAGACCCTCCCTCCCCACCTCATACCTCTAAGTGAACCACATTTGTACACCTTCCTCCCTGCTATCATTCCTAGGCCCTATGCTGCAAATATTAGTTTGTGTACCTTCTTTCGCACTAGACTGAGAGACCCCTGAGGGTAAACACTGTGCAGGAAGAGGGGAGAGAGGAGGGGAGAGATTTAGATGATTCTTAGAACCATTGGATGAACACCAGAGGTGAAGAAGCCACTGCAAAGTTGCACATTGTCTGTGTTTTGAAAAAGCTTGAGGACTTGTTGAGACTACAAGATGAAATTTATGGAGTTCATCTAATGGCAGCAGTTAGATACACGTATAGTCCTGTGATTATCTCCTCATGACTACAACAATTCAAAGCAGCCTAGCAAACCAGTCCCTTCCCTAATTACATCATCTTATTTTCGCCCACATAAAAAACAGTTGAAATTTTGCACATACTGTTGTAGAAAAAAAATTCAATCCTGTTTGAAGTTAAAACAGAGAAGTTGATTAAGGGTTTAAAACAATTGTAATTGGGTAACTATGGAGCCATGTAGTCCCAGGACATTTTCATTTTACAAGTATTCTTACCGCGTAAAAAGAGGAACCAAACCATAGGGAGGGCAATTGCAGGAAAATCAATGAATATTGTAATAATCACACTCTGATTGGTTACTGATTCTTAATAGTATAGTTAGTGATTACAGATAGTTTCACAGGATGCTTAGATCACGGTCACAAATGCTTATGTTTGTCTGTCTTACAGAAATAGCTTGTTGGCAACAGCACCCAGCCGTCTTCCTGAGTATGTGTATTTTGAGAATGCAGATGGTCACTTGGTTAAGATCCCTCAGGGCATATGGTTTCACATTTTGGTTTTGACTACGGAGGAAAAACATGTTTTTCTCCAAAAAAAAATAACTATTAGTCCAGAACTCCAGATTAAAATTAGATAGCACGGTCAGCATATTATGCCTGTCTCACTCACTGCACTTAAAAGTTTTCTTTCCCTGAGACAATACGAATGCCAACAGTTTTTTTTGTTTTTCACATGAGCATGAGTGAATCTCATAAGTGATTTGGGCAAGTTACTTAACCTCTTAATTCTGTTTCTTCATTTGTTAAAAAGAAATGATAAAACTGCCCCCGCCCCACCACGGGTTGCTGTGATGACCAAAAATGACAATGCACGTGAATATGTTTCATAAGATATTAGTGGCAGGCAATAACAACAATATAGTAATACTAACACTATTCAGCGACTGTAGCCCCGCCTCCACCTCCCAGCCTCTCTAAACCACAATGAGTTCCAGCAAGAGTTTAGCTCCAACTTTAAGTTATCTTCCTATTCCGACAGTATACGCCCCAATCCAGTATGGCGGCACCAGCTTCCTCAGGATCAACCTGCCGGCTACTTTCACGGTGTCTTTCCGGAATCTCCAGCCGCGTAGACTCAGCCACCCGGCTGCTTTGCGATGACGCCAAAGCACGCGCCTTGAAAGCGGGCCGTGCGGCCTCTGCGCAGGCGCAGCGGGGCCGCGGTGGGCGGAGCCGGCCGGGATGAGTGGCGGAGGGACGGAGACCCCCGTGGGTTGTGAGGCCGCCCCGGGTGGCGGCGTCAAGAAGAAGGACTCCTTGGGGACGGCGGGCTCCCCAGCGCACCTCATTATCAAGGGTACGGAATGACTCGGCTGTCGGCCCTAGCGGATCCCGGCGCAGTCCCTCTTCGCAGGCAGCGCCCTCTGACCCGGGCCGCGCCCCTGGCCGACCCCCAGTTCCCGGCGCGCGCGGGGTGGAGTGGGGTGGGGTGGGGGGTCGTGGCTCTTCCCTGCCGTGTCTTCCGCGCCTGATACTTCCCAGGAACAACCAGTCAGCCGGATTCCTCTTGCTTCTCCACTTTCCCTTGCCGCACATGTGAGCTGTCGGGCCCATCCAGTCTTCCCCTCTCAGCCCAGGGGACCCTGAGCCCAGGGCTTCCTTGGACGTGGCCTCACGGCCCTCCTGTAACGCCGAGAGCACTGAACTTGGAGGTCAGGAGAGGTTCACGCCTCCAGGCAGCCCTTAGGAATTGTATGGTTTTGGGTCATTCGCCTCACCTACTCTCCGAGCCTGTACGCTACTCTTAAAAATAGGGATCATACAAGGAGTAAATGATGTAACGTACATGAAAACATCTTAAAACACCCTAAAGCGCCCTACACTTGTAAAGCCCGCGTGTGCCCTGTCTGCTTTAAGCTCGGAGAAGGGGAGTGGTTGTAACGAAATTCTCTCGGAACCCGAATCCTGTTTGATTCGCAGGTCCCACAACAACCGTGTTACTTGCTTGAAGGTCTTTGCCAGCTAGATACAGTGCTGCACTTTGTCATCTCCATTGTCCCTTAACCCTGTGCTTACCGTGCTGTGCTTGTACAGCCCCGTCGTCTTTCATTAGGACTCCCGAGTCCTTCAGCGCTAGCCTGGGAATCGCTTCTTGGGGCTGCTGCCTGTTTCATTTTGACCTTGTTTGTCGGGCTTGTAGGCACAGATAGCTGTGGCTGTTGAGGCTTTATATTCCAGATTGTCTCTAAAATTTAATTAGCTGTGTGAGAGTGGTGCATGGATATTAGGGCTAAATTATAATCGTTTATATGGGCAATCGGCAATTTTGGTGAACTACTCTCTTTTTTTTCTTTTAAAGATAATTCCACTGAAGATTTCCCCGTGAATCCAAAGTTGAGTTGTGTTTGAAAATATGTCTGGAACTTCCCTGTTTTGTTTTTTTTTATGGGATCACTCTTCATTCTAAAAATAATCTGTTTTTAGTCCATCGTATTTTAAGAACATCAGTTGTAAGCAGGTACTTGTTCCGTTTTTAAAACATTTATTGTGGTGTTTTATATATATATATATATATATATATATACACACACACACATTTATATGTTGTTAGTTGCCATTCAGTGGATTCTGACTCATAGCCACCCCATGTGTGCAGAGTAGGACCACTCCATAGGGTTTTCAAGGCTGTACCCTTTCGGAAGTAGATGACAGGTTGTCTTCTGAGGTATCTCTGGGTGAGTTTGAACCATCAACCTTTCAGCTAGTAGGTGAGTGCTTAACTGTTTGCACCACCCAGGGGCTCATGTTCTCTCTCTCTGTATATACATACACACTCATGTATAACAAAAATTTTGCTATTTTTTACGTGTAAAATTAAGTGACATTAATTACATTCACTGTGTTATACAACCATCAGCACTATCTATTTGGAAAGTTTATCATCCCAAACAGAACTCTGTAACCATTCCCCATCTCCCCAGCCCCTGGTAACCACTAATAAACTCTTCTCTCTATGCATTTTCCTATACTAGATACTTCATGTAAGTGAGAATATAGAATAATTACCTTTGCTGCCTGATTTTGTTCACTTAGCGTGTTTGTAAGTTTCATCCATGTCATAGTATGTATCGGCACTTCATTTTTCTCTATGGCTCAATAATACTCTATTTTATGTATATACCACATTTTGTTTATTTTGTTGATGGACAGTTGGGTTGTTTCAATCTTTTGGCTATTATGAATAATGCTGCAATAAACATTGGTGTATAAATACTTGTTTGAGTCCCTGCTTTCACGTCTTTTGGGTATACAGGCAGTCCCCAGATTATAAACAAATTCTCTTCCTAAATCTGTCTTTAAGTCAAATTTGTATATGCCTTAGTTATCTAGTGCTGCTATAACAGAAATATCACAATTGGGTGGCTTTAACAAACAGAAATTTATTCTCATAGTTTAGGAGGCTAGAAGTCTGTATTCAGGGCACCAGCTCTAGGGGAAGGCTTTCTCTGTTGGCTCTGGGCAAAGGTCCTTGTCTCCTTTCAACATCTGTGGGTCTGGTGTTCCTTGGAGATGTCCATGTGTCTTGTCTTGGCATCAGTGTTCCCATGGGTCTAGGAGGCTCTCAGCTCAGGTTCCTTCTGTCTCTGCTCACTTCTTTCTTTTATCTCTTGTAACATAAAAGGTGTGACTCAAGCAAGGTTGTGGCGAGTAAGGGTGTGATTTAAGGGTGTGACTTGAGTAAGGTGGTGACTTGAGTAAGGCAGTGACTTCATTGACTTACTGAAGGGTGTGACTCAAGACATACTCCACACAAATCCTGCCTCATTCACATATAGAGGTTTAGGATTTACAACACATAATTACACAATACCACAAAACGGAGGACAGTTACATCAGATCACAAAATGGAGGACAGTTACACAATACTGGGAATCATGGCCTAGCCAAGTTGACACATATTTTTGGGGGACACTGTTCAATCCATGACAGTATGTAAGTCAGAACAGTTAGGTACGGTTTGTATCTGATGTCAGTCAAATGTCTATTGTAGTATATAGTATGTAGTGTACATTTCTATGCATAAATTATACACTTCTAGATACACTAAAACATCTTTAACAATAATATGGTAATAATAATAATGTTTTGATGCATGTTGGAAAGTATCGTCCGTTTGTTATTACGGACCATTATATATACCTCAAATTTTTAATATAATAGGCTTTATGGGGGTTGGTTCGTAATTGTGGGTTGTACATAAGTTGGATGTTTGTAACCCGGGGACTACCTGTATACCGAGGAGTGGAATTGCTAGGTCTTATGGTAATTCTGTTTAAGTTTTTGAGGAACTGCCCAACTGTTTAGTAGATTTCTGACTTAAAGTCTACTTTGTCCAATATTAATCTAGTCAACCCTGCTCCCTTTTGGCTGCTATTTGTGTGGAATATTTTTTTCCATCCTTTTACCTTCATCCTGCAAGTGCCTTTGCATCTAAAACGAGTCTTTCGTAGACACCACGTTTGTTGGATCATGTTTCCTATCCATTCGGCCAGTCTCTGCCTTTTGATTGTAGAGTCTAATCCATTTACATTTAAGGTGATTACTGATAAGGAAGGACTTTTGTCATTTTGCTATTTGTTTTGTGTGTCTTACATCTTTTTTGCCCCTCATTTCTTCCAATACTGACTACTTTTGTGTTTAGTTGATTTTTTGTAGTGAACCATTTTGATTCTCTTCTGGTTTCCTTTTATGTATATTTTTAGATTTTTTTTTGTGTGTGTGTGGTTACTGTATGGATTACATTTAACATCTAAAATGTATAACAACCTAGTTTAAATTGTTACTAACTTAACTTCAATAATATACAATAACTGTCTTCCTATACTGCTTTCCCTAACCTCCTGATATGTTGTCCCAAATTGCATCTTTATACTTTGTATTCCCAGTAACATACATTTCTAATTGATTTTTATGCATTTGCCTTTTAAATCATTTAAGACATAACAGGTATAGTTACAAACCAAAAATACCATAAAACTGGCCTTTATGTTTACCCATGAAGTTACATTTACTGGGAATCTGTTTTTCTTCATATAGCTTCAAGTTACTGTCTAGTGTTCTTTCATTTCAACCTATAGGATTCTCTTTAGCATTTTTTGTAGGGCAGGTCTCGTTGTAATGAACTGCATCAGCTTTTGTTTATCTGGGAGTGCCTTAATTTTACCCTCATTTTTGAAGGACGACCCACTGCTTTCTAGTCGTCATGGTTTCTGAGGATAAATCAGCATTTAATCTTATTGAGAATCCCTTGTACGTGACGATTTGCTTCTCTTTTTCTGCTTTCAAAATTCTGTTGATCACCCATGCTATAATAAACATTTATACATGTCTCATTCATTTGCACAAGAGTTTCTCTAAGGTACGTACCTAGGCATGGAATTGCTAGGTATACATATCTTCAGCTTTGATAGATACTGCTAAATTGCTCTCAGAAGTAGTTGTACTAATTTACACACCCGTAGTCCCTCTTAATTCATAGTTAAACTCTTAATTCATTCTTAAACTGGATTATACTCTTCATATATCCATGGCAGGGGGGAGTAAAACAAACTAGATATTACACCACTTAGCATGGATTAACCCTGAATTTCATTTTGTCTTTATAGATCTTGGAGAAATTCATTCAAGGCTTTTAGATCACAGACCAGTTATTCAAGGTGAAACCCGTTATTTTGTGAAAGAATTTGAAGTGAGTATTTGAAACTTACTTTGTAAAAAAGATACTGCCCTAATTGTTAGAGCGTTAATATATGAAGGGGAATTCTTGAATTTTAAAATCCCTAATTCCAGCTCTGGTGTTCATGAAATGTACAAGTGAAACTTACAGAGAGGCATGTCTTCCTCATCTAGTGCTGCTACAACAGAAATACCACAGGTGGATGGCTTTGAAAAAGAGAAATTTATTTCTTCACAGTGAAGTAGGCTAAAAGTCCAAATTCAGGGCATTAGCTCCAGGGCAAAGCTTTCTCCCTCTGTTGGCCTTCTCATCAGTGTTCCCCCAGACTAAGAGCTTCTCCGTGCAGGGACCCCGTGTCCAAAGGACATACTCTGCTCCTGCCACTGCTTTCTTGGTGGTATGAGGTCCCCCTGTTTCTTTGCTTATTTCTCTCATTTATATCTCAGGAGAGTGCCTCAGGACACAATCCAATCTTGTACATTGAGTCCTGCCTTACTAACACAACTGCCACCCATCTTCCCTCATTAACATCATAGAGGCAGGATTTACAACATATAGGAAAATCACACAATACCAGGAATCATGGCCCAGCCAAACTGATACATTTTTTGGGAGACATAATTCAATCCGTGATAAGGCATCATCTTTTAATGGAGTCTGTCTTAGTTACTCAGTGCTGCTATAACACATATACCACAATTGGATGGCTTCAACAAAGAGAAATTTTTTTCTCACAGTCTAGGAGGCTAGAAGTCCAAATTCAGGGTGCCAGCTCCAGGGAAAGGCTTTCTTTTTCTGTTGGCTCTTGGGGAAGGTCCTTGTCATCAGTCTTCCCCGAGTTTGGAGCTTCTCAGAGCAGGGACTCTAGGTCCAAAGGATGCAGTATTCTCCTGGCTGTTGCTTCTTCGTGGTATGAGGTCCCCCTGTCTCTGCTTGCTTCTCTCTTTTATGTCTTAAAATGAATTGACTTAAGACACAACCTAATCTTATAGATCGAGTCCTGCCTTATTAATGTAACTTCCTCTAATCCTGCCTTATTAACTGCCTTTAATCCTGCCTCATTAACATCATAGGGGTAGTATTTACAGCACATAGGAAAATCACATCAGATCACAAAATGGTGGACAACCACACAATACTGGGACTCATGGCCTAGCCAAGTTGACAGACCCATTTTTGGAGGGCACAATTCAACATAACGGTCAGTACAAGACTAGGCAGCAGGAGACTTGAGTTCAGGTTCTGACACCTATTCTAGGGTATTTAATGTCTGTTAATCAGTTTTTTCGTCTATAAAATTAAATGTAGTGAAGTACACAGATTTTAGAGACTTACGGTTCTGCATTTTCAAGACCTATTTTTTATATTTTTTTCTCAGTTGGAGCATCAGCACCTACCCCAGCACTCAAGTTAAAGCTTGAGAATCATCCTTGGCCATTCCCTCCTCATTAGGGGCCAAATTTAGTGACCAAGTATTCTAGATTTCACCTCCTCCATGTCCAGCCCGTCTGACTGGTATGCCTGCGTTATCATCTAGTCAAGTGTAGTCTTCATCCTGCTGCCAGAGTGCTCTAACATACTATTTCACCTTTTAAAACCCTTTAATAACATTTACGGTCTACAGGATAAAGTCCAAGCATTCTATGAACTGGCCCCTACCTTTCTAGTTTTATCACTGGCCACTCCCCACCTTGCATGCTATGTTCCAGCAACACTGATGCACCAAAATGCCATCCTGTTTCATATTACTGTGGTTCACTGTGCATTAAATAGTAGCATCCCAAGCTACCGCTGTTGGATGGATGGCCAGTGGTGTTGCACAAACAACTTCACAATTCTGTGTAAATTGGGGTTCTAGTTTCAGATGAGATGCCAATCAAGCAGGAAGTCTAAACCCGACGAAAGGAGAGAACCTTTTAATAAACCCTTTAAAGCTAGCGAAAGTCTATATGACTATAGAGCACTCAGGTAATGCCATGTGGGTCAGAGTAGAACTCTGCTCTATAGGGTTTTTCATGGCTGATATTTTAGAAGTAGATCACCAGGCCTTTCTTTCAAGATACCTCTGGGTGGACTTGATCCTCCAATCTTTTGGTTAGCAGCCATGAGTTGGAATCGCCTCGATGGCAGCTGGTTAAAAAAAAAACAAAAAAAGCCAAAAAACAACACTCAGGATAGAGGGACAGAACTGCAGCATAAGACAACTATTTCTGGGCTTAACAGACTCCATTACTCAAAAACTGCATAATACTTATCTCACAGGGTTTTTGTAAAGATTTAAGAAGTGTGTATTTGTGTGTTCCTTAGGATATTATCTGGTACCTAGGAGTAACTCTTAGCTATCATCATCATCACCAACATCATTATTATTTTGGGATAAGAGTAGTGTGGAGGACACAAAAAATTATTTGTTATCCCGCTATCCCTTATCATGTTGTATATAGTGAGAGTAAAGTGGAAATTTGTATACAAACTTGCTATGAGTTCTTTACAATATGTTGGATAGATATATTTTTAAAATTACATCAAATGTTCTGTGTAGGGTGTGTGTTTAGTCATTCTCAAACAGACCATTTGGTCGTCTTCATAAAGGTGTGAGTTAGAGAACTCTGCTGGGTATTGTTAGAGGTAGATACCAGCATTGAGAAAAATTTACCTGATTTTTGGAGTCCAGATTCTGGTGTGCAGGGCAGGCAAAGCTGTATAAAGAGCACCTTTTTCAGAATTTGGCTTTGATGATGCTTCTGTTGTGCCTAAGTAGAAGTCAGTCCTCCATTTTTCCTATAAAAAGATTCAATTTTTTTACCTAATTTAATTATACAGTGTATTCTCACATAATTTAAATCTTATGTATTTATTGAATCACATAATTCCTATCACACTATATAAAACAATATGTTAATTTAGAAATAGTACTTTTTCCTTTGTACATTTCATAAAATAATTTTATTTAAACTCTTCTCACATGTGTTTGACACCATCTTTATTGCTAGAATAACTTTTTGAATCATCTAACATTTTGCATACCACATTCTCTTAGATTACTGAGGTGCAACACTTACTGAATTTATGTATAATGCTGTTACTGGAAAACTTTTCAAACCATAAGTATATTTTTGGTAACCCTGAGACAGTTTTTTCTCATATATCCTAAGCATGTCTTTGAATTTGTATACTATAACGTATTATGATGTTTTTTGAAAAAGCAGTCTTTAAAAGATATGTGTACAACAACATTGAGCCTTTACAATTGAGAAGTCATACCGCTAGAAATAATTGCTGAATCTCTATTCAGTTTCTTAGCTTTAAAAAAAAAAAAAATCTGTTCCATTGGATGAGCTCTTGTTGTTGTTAGTTGCCGTCCATTCAATTCCAACTCATGGCAACCCCAAGTGTTACAGAGTAGAACTGCTCCATAGGGTTTTCTTGGCAGTAATTTTAATGGAAGCAGACTGCCAGGCACTTTCTTCCAGCAGTTGAGCACAAACCATTTGTGCCACCTAGGGACCTTGGATGACCTCTCTAAGAGTCTAAACCTTGATTAAGTTGTTTCAGGCTAATGTGTCTTCCCCACATAGTCCTTTGTTGCTCATAATAAAATAATTTATGTGAATAGGAGCAACTGTAATATTAAGAAACTCTCTCTTTACTGAGGAATTTTCTTTGTGGCTAGGAGTGGGAGGACGGAGCATTCATTTTATATTTTCGCTTTTACTGTATATCATTCTGGGCATACTACATATTACGTCTCTAGCGCCTTTTCCCCTTTTTTACACCTGGCAAGTGTGTACCTACCCTTTAAGATCTGGCTTTCTGAAGATTTCCTGACATTACCACCCTACTTTCTCTCTCCCTGTCCTACTTTGCTGCTTCCCCTTTGTTCTTTTTGCCCCACCTGTGTATCTTTATTATAGCACCTGTCATATTGTTTTGAAATTGTTTACATAACTGTCATCTTTTGAGTGCTTTGAAAGTAGGAATTATGTTTTATTTACCTTCGTATTCCTAGCACTGAGCAGAGTATGTGGCCCGTAATAGTTAATAAATGTTTTTGAACTGACTGTTCTTAAATTGAGTTTAAATTTTGGCTCGTCTGCTTTTTAGCTGTGTGACTTGGATGAGTTGATTAGCCTTCCTGACCCTCACTTTTTTCTCGTATCTATCTGTAGTTTTGATGTAGTCTGAGCTGTGTCAGTGGGATTTGTTAATATTGTTGGTTAATGTGCATAAAGTGTCTAGCAACTGCCTACACGTACTGAGTATATATTTGTAAATCCTTTACCTCTTTTCCTTATCTCTCAAGTTTGTTGAGGTGTTCATATACATATACACACAAACACACCCATAAGCTTGCTTTGAGAAACCTAGAACTAAAAGCTATTACAGTTTATTTTATTTATGTGTGTTTGTGCACACACGTATGTGTTTGTGCATATATACACACACACATAGTCCCTGGGTGGTGCAAATGGTTAATGTGTTAGGCTGCTAACAGAAAGGTTGGAAGTTCAAGTCCACTCAGAGGCACCTCAGAAGAAAGGCCTGGTGATCTATTTCTGAAAAATCAGCCATTGAAAACCCTGTGGAGCACAGGAACACATGTGGGGTTGCCATGAGTCGGAGTCGACTCATCGGCAACTGGTTTTATACACACACACACACACACACACATGCACGCACTGTAATAAAAATAAATTACAATACGTACAGATTTTAGTTCTTAAATTTTAATGTCTAATTATCTTGACAGTCTTGTGTGATAACAAGGACAAATACGTATTTTAATTGTCAACCCTGCTTGCTGTGCCAAACTATCAAACTAAGGTTGGGGTTGTCAACAGAAGCATGACTTAAACACACAGGCAGTGTGTGGAACAGTGCATTACTCACACAGAGAAGAGACAGAGCAAGGTCAGCTGTAATAGTGGGTGCCAGTCCCCTATGGCCAGCGAGTCACTCCTCACAGCTGACACAGAGCTGGTGGTCTGCAAACACCCATCTTGTGTTGTAGTTTAAGGACCTTGTGTGCTTCCCCACCAGAAACAGATATAGTAGTGGGTTGGCCAGGTGCCATATGACATGCAAGAATGTGCAGAACAAACAGGTACTCATTAGGCCTCTAACAGGGAAATCGTTTCCCTGATAAGGAAAATGAAAACAGGGACAGAAGGAGGCTTAATTCCCAGCCTCCGTTATCAGGGAATGTTCTGGACTCAAGGCTTCTGATCCGGCAGCCCAGGTAAGAGTTGCTAGGCCATAACAATGACTGTCCTCCTTGCACTAATTTTACAAATGGGCAAACTAAAAAATAGAAAGAGTAAATAACTTACTCAGTGCTACCTGACAAGGCAGGTCTTTGTCGACCACTTCCAAATACAGATTTCTATCCCTGACCTCTTCCTGGGCCACCAGACTGGTATAGCCAGCTGCCTACTTGACATGGTCACTGGAGGGTCTCACAGACAACGTAAACCCGTATAACTAAAAGAGTGCGCTTGATTCCACCCCTGCCTCAGCTGCTGTAACCCTGTTCCTTGCCTGTACAGCAGATGGCACCACTGTCTACTCAGTTGCTTAAGTCAGAAACATAGGAGTTATATTCATTTTCTTTTTCCCTCCACTCAACAACCAGACTTTTAGCAAGTCCAAAACATATTAAATCTTTTTACTTACTCCTCTTGACACTACACCCCACCCTAACCCAGCCCAGCATCATCCCTCACCTGGTCTATTGTAACAGGCTCCTCTCTGGTCTTCCTGTTTTCAGTCTCTTTCTGTGAAATAATCTTCCCTATTCAGGAGCCCGAAGAGTTGTAAATCACATCATTCCACACGTTGTTTAAACACCCCCCTGCATGGCTTCTTTAGTCCAACTCCTTACCTGTGAGAACTCTTGGTGAGCTCTGACTCCTGTTTACCTTTCAGACTTCATCATGTACCACTCTTCACTTACTGTGCTCCAGCCACATCTTCTTCCTGTCTTTTTTTTAAAGACACCAAGGTGATTCTTGCCTTTGTACCTTTGCATCAGCGATTCTGTCTTCCTAGACAGCTTCTCTTCAGTTTTGCATGGCTTCCCCTTTGTTGTTTAGGTTGCTGGTTGAATGTCACCCCTGACCCCTTAATCTAAAACAGTCACTCTGTCATGTCACTCTGCTTCTCTAGAAAACAAACAAAAGACCAGACTCTTGCTGTTGAGTCATTCCAACTCATGGTGACCACATGTGTTATAGGGTAGAATAGTTCCATTTGCTTCCCTGTATAGTACTATATTTGTTTTCTAATGATCCGTAATGAATTATCACAAATTTAGCAGCTTAATACAACACCAATTTATTAGCTTACCGTTCTGTAGGTCAGAAGTTGGGGCATGGCGTGGCTGGGTCCCCTGCTTCAGAAGGCTAAAACTAGGGTGCTGGTCAGTCTCTGTTCTCACCTGTAGCTCGGGGTCCTTTTCAAAACCAGTGTGGTTGTGGCAGGTGTAGGACTGAAGTTCCCATTTTATTGCTGGCTGTCAACCAGAGGTCACTCTTGGCTCCCGGAGGCCACCCCTTTTCTTTGCCACATGGCCCCTTCTGTCTTTAAAGCCAGTAATAGAGTCTCCTTCATGTTGAGTCCCTCTCATGCTTTAGATCTCTTGCTGAGAAGAGCCCGATCTCTTTTAAGGACTCATCTAAGTCGCCCACTGAGGATAATTTCCCTTTCTTAAAGTAAACTGATTTGGGACTTAATTGTATCTACAGAATCACTTCGCAGCAACACCTAGATTAATATTTGATTGAATACGTGGGAGAAGGTGTGTGCACACCAGAGGGTGGGTGTTACGGATTGAATTGTGTCCCCCCAGAATATGTGTTGTAAATCCTAACCTCTGTGCCTGTGGTTATAATCCCATTTGGAAATGGGTTGTCTTTGTTACGTTAATGAGGCAGCGTTAGTGTAGGGTGTGTTTTGAGTCAATCTCTTCTGAGATATGAAAGAGATTAAATAAGCAAGCGAGTGAGCAGAGATGGGGGAAGAGAGACGCCAAGCCATGTGATGTTTACCCAGGAGCAGAAGCTCAAGAGAGGCAAGGACCTTCCTCCAGAGCTGACAGACAGAGAAAGCCTTCCCCTAAAGCCAGCACCTTAAATTAGGACTTCTAGCCTTTTAAACTAAGAGAAAATAAATTTCTGTTTGTTAAAGCCACCCACTCATAGTATTTCTGTTACAGCAACACTAGATAAGTAAGACAGCGGGCACTTTGGAAACCGTCTTAGAATTCTACCTACCATAAGTGTTTATAACTGCCTTTTATTTTTCTTGTTATTTACTTGTTTATTGCTTGTCTTCCTTCATTAGAATACAGGCACCATGAGAGTAGGGACTTATTTTTCCTATTCTGTTGTATTCATAATGCCTAAAGTAACGTCTGGTACGTGTAGGTTCTCTTTTTTTTTATTGTGCTTTAGGTGAAAGTTTACAGCTCAAGTTAATTTCTCATACAAAAATTTATACACATATTGTTATGTGACATTAGTTGCAATTTCTATAATGGGACAGCACACTCCCCACTTCTACCCTGGGTTTCTTTTGTCCATTCAACCAGTTCTTGTCCCTTCCTGCCTTCTCATCCTGCCACCCTACAGGAGCCACCCATTTGGTCTCGTGTATCTGCTTGAACTAAGAAGCACACTCTTCACGAGTATTATTCTGTGTTTTATAGTCCAGTCTAATCTTTGTCTGAAGAGTGGGCTTCGGGAATGGTTTTAGTTCTAGGTTAATAGAGCATCCGGGGACCATGGCTTTGAGGGTTCCTGCACTCCCATTAAGTCTGGTCTTTTTACATGAATTTGAGTTCTGTTCCACAATTTTCTCCTGCTCCATCTCTCTGTTGTGTTCCCTGTCAGGGCAGTCATTGGTGGTAGCCAGGCACCATCTAGTTCTTCTGGTCTCAGGGTGATGGGAGTCTCTGGTTTATGTGGCCCTTTTGCCTCTTGGGCTAATATTTTCCTTGCGTCTTTGGTGTTCTCTTCATTCTCCTTTCTTCCAAGTGGGTTAGGACCAAATGATGCATCTTAGATGGCCGCTCATAAGCTTTTAAGACCCCAGACACCACTCACCGAAGTGGGATACATGTAGGTTCTTAGTATTTTTCAAAAAAACACATAGCAGAGCTTGGACTAAAACTTGGGTTTTCTTACATCTACTACGCTTTTTCATAAGTCATCTCTTTTTTGCCAGTCAGATTAATTTGAAATAATAGATAGATTTTAATAAGAAAAAAGAATGTTTATAAATGCATCTCTAAAAATCTACTTTATATTAAAAGAGTCATAGAATTTTGGAATTAAGATAGATTCTTTAATCCAAGCTTCTCACTTGGTAGAAGCTGAGCCCAGAAATGGAAAGTCATGTGTGAAGAGTCATGCAGCGAATTAGCGGCTGAGTTGTCCCTAGAATCCACGTGTCGTAATACTTACACCTGTGTTTTAAATACTGTGGATGGTTTCTGTGAAAGGGCTGTATAAGTCAAACGAGGTCTTGAATGAAAGGTAAAAGAAGCGTTACTTTTATGCTTTTGAATGCGTCATATTCAAGATTGCTTCTTTTGAAGCAGATACCTCTTTAAGCTAGAATAGAAGATAGTTGCCAAGCCAAGATGGGCATGTGTCAGAGAAAGGAGGAATTCCTTGCATTGTTCAGCCCTTCCAGCATCTTTCTGGAGAGGAGACTATGTTGACGGGTAGAAAGAACATGGACCATGGAGCTTATGTACCTGGTTTCAAATCTTGGCACCTCTCCTATATACCTTGCTTTACTAAGGCTCAGTTTCCTCATCTGTAAAATGGGAACAATATATACTGCAGAGTTTTCAAGTTTTTGTGAAGATTGAATGATATAACGTTTTTTAAATCCTTGGCATATAGGTGTTAGACAAATGTTGGTAAGTATTATTAAGAGAAAGAGGGTAACAAGTACAGGCAAATACAAATTTATTAGTTCAGAACTTGCAGTAATTTGAATTGAATAATTTTTTTTTTGTAATATCTTTAGGAAAACTAGGGATTTGTTAAGCAAATGACAAATATTACCTTAGGAAAGTGTTTTTAATATAAAATTAGGGTATTTATATTTGTTCTAGTTATCACACAAGGTTGCCAAGGAGATGTTTACTAAAGAATAAAATGTTCACACTGGGTATGATAGACACAAGCTTATATTAATTAAGTGGAACAGAATGTCTTGAGCACCTATTTGTGTGAGGCATAATGTCAGGAACTAAGTAAAGCTGTATCAGTTATTAAGACAAACACAGATCCACCCTTTATGAAGCAAGGCATTTTTGCATTGTCATTGAAAAATTCCATCCAAAGGTCTCAAAAATATTGTGTCAGCTGTTATCTTCAATTAAGTGTAATGTAACTCCTTTTCTTGAAAAGCCCTTGATCCAGTCTTTTCACACAATGACCTTTCCAGTTGGGCTTTATGAGGGCTTAGTGTGGTGCAGAAACTTGCCTGCCTGTCAGGCTCAACGACCTTTCTATGTGTTACACTCTAATGGTTCCCCTCCAATTAGAAGGAAAAAGCTGAAGGTATTTTAGAGACTTTCATATATTTTTGCATTATTTGCTGTTCTTTCCTATCTTGGCCCAAATAATAATGTCCTATATTTAATAATAGTGGCCTTGGCCCAGAGTTATATTGTTGGACAGGGGAGAGTGGTAATGTATAGATATCAGTACTTCCTAGAATTTTCATCTTGTCTATGCCACTTAAATGTAGTTTAGTTTAAGAAAAACTGGCTAGCATTCAAAAGTTGTTCATAGTTTATGTATTTTAAAGATAACATGCATTATGGCAACATGATTATCTTTTTGTTTAAACAATTTTATTTCTAAAAGAAGTGAAAGGTACCACATGGTGGCAGCATTACTTAAATTATTAAAGTATTGCTGTAATGTGTTAAGGTCTCTTTTTGTGTTCGTTAGTATTTAAGAACAGTTGACTGTCTTTCTCCTGGTGTGGTATAAATTTTTTATTCCCTTGATTCCAGTGATAATCATGAACAGATTCAGAACTGTCTCTTTTCAGGTGGATACTTCTCTTGAGTATTTATCTAGTAGGATCAGTGGATAAAGGCATTGTCCTTTGAGCCATTATCTTTCTATCCACAGAGGCGATGTCATGGCCTTTGTCACGTGGCACAGAGGAAGATCCATGAGCAAGTATTTATGAAGTGTTTAGAAGGTATAAGATGCTGTACAACTTCATTATTTAGCTTTTAGCAGGCTTCGTTCATTCAGTGCTTATGGAAAAGAAATAGTTAAAGACAAGAAAAAGTAATAATTATTAACGATAGTTTCCAAATATACAATGTATGTGTGATATGAGCCCCTGGAGAATAAAATCAAAGCAATGGAATAGAACAAATATAAAAACCTAGAATTCAAGAAACTTTCCTCAGATAAAAGTAATATTGGAATTATATATTGAAAGGACACATTGCATATCAGGGAAAATTAAGTCAGAGCAGCCAACACTGAGACATTTTCTAATCTATTGGGAGTTTATCGAAAACATAATCTTTTAGGCTTACAGACAAAATGGTTAAGTCACTTATAAGGCGGAGAAATGAGATTGTTAGCAGATTTATCTGTCTTCTGCCAGAAGACAATGGAGTAACATATATAAAGTGCTTAAGGGATGAAAATGCGAGCCAGGGATTGTATTTTATTATGTTGGTGTTTTGAGAACTGGAAAGAAACAGGTAAGACAGGAGAATTAGTAAAAACTCTGTAGCCCTGAGTTTAAATTTGGCAATCAGTATGAGCTCAAGATGTATCTTTTCTTTTTTCTTGAAATCTTAAGTATCAGATCTATTCTGGGGGATACCTTTTATTTTTTAAAAACTTACTTCCTAGCTTTGCCCACTGAAAGGCCTAGAAACAGTGAGCAGCCCAGTAACAGTGTGCACCCCCAGTGCTCGGTCTGTAAATACTATTTCTAAAGCCCAGTGGAATTTAGAGCCCTGCTGACTCCAAGTCTGGAGCAGGAATCTACAGGATGAGTCTGGAACATCAGGTCAAATCCGAAAGCAAAGAAGTTACTAAAGAATACTGGGGGTTTGTCAGAAGCACTGCAGAGCTGACTTGAGTAGGCTCCCACTGGCCAAAGACAGGACAGTTGGAGCATCAATAGGAGAAATAACTGTAATGAATTGAAATGCCTCAAATATGTTTAAATCTATGAATCATAGAGTTGTGTAAAAACATACAAAAACCCCTTACTAATCACCTTTAATGAATACTTGGCTGCTAATCAAAAGATTGGCAGTTCGAATCCACCAGCCACTCCGCGGAAGAAAGATGTGGCAGTCTGCTTCCGTAAAGGTTTACAGCCTTGGAAACCTTACGGGGCAGTTTTATTCTGTCCTGTAGGGTTGCTGTGAGTCGGAACTGACTCAGCAGCAGTGGGTTTTTTTTAAGGAACCAACTTCTTATTTTTAAAACTGGTAAATATGGGGAAAGAACCTAGCATTTTATTGTGCCTTTCCATATATGAACTGCCCTCAGAGTAACCAAATAGTAGATACGGGGAAGTTTCTCTTTATAGAGGTATTCCTGTGAGTAAATGAAGAAACGATGCTTCTAACATCCTGGTGGAGGTATACAACCTTCCTTTGAAATATTCTTGCAAAAAAAAAAAAAACAAAAACCAAACCCTGAGTCTGATAAAACCTAGTTTTGACTACCAATTTACAGGAAAGAGAGGAGACACAGGAATATATTAAATGACACCTTGGGTATTTATTCAGCAAAAAACACATTGTGGGAAACTGGACAGAACAGATGACTCACTTTTTAAAACAAATTACAAGGGGAAAAGTGGCTGAGGGGAAATCTATAGACTAAAGAAGACTTATTAACCGATTACAATGTACGAGTCTTATTTAGATTTCGACTCAAACCGAGGGATAAAAAAGAACATTTACAGGACATTGGGAGGAATGTGAAAACTAATTTGATATTTAATGATATTAAAGAATTATTGTTGATTTTGTGTTATGTGATGGTCTTATGTCTTTTTTTTTGTAAAGAATCTTTGTCTTTTAAAGATATGTATTAGAATATTTACAGTAGAAATGACATACTGTCTGGGATTTGCTTCAGAATAAAACTGGGGCTGGGGGTGAGGGGATGCATGGAGTGCTTATAGAGGAAACAGACATCAGCCTCAAGTGGAGAATTATTGAAGTGTAGTAATGGATACATGGAGGTTCATTCTGTTATGCTCTCTCAACTTTTACATAAGTTTTCAATTTTTTTCTTATAGAAAAAGTAAAAAACTGGCCACAGTTGCTCCATAAGAATGACTCAGAACGAAACAAAAACCCCAGTAATGTAACTAACTTACTGTTTTCTTACCATCAACTTTACCACCCTTCTTTTTTTTAATAAACTTTTTATTTTGGAATAATTTTGGATTTACAGTATAGCTGCAGAGATAGAACAGAGAGTTCCCATATCCCCCTCACCCAGTTTCTCCCATTACTAACATATTACCATGCCACATTTGTACAAACTAAAAAACAGACATTGGTACATTACTATTAATGAAACTCCAGACTTTATTTTGATTTCCCCAGTTTTTCCATTACTGTCTTCTTTCTGTTCCAGGATCTAATCCAGGGTACCACATTGCATTTAATTGTCCTGTCTCCCTAGTCTTCTTTGGTCTGTAACCATTTCTCAGTCTTTCCTTGTTTTTCATGACCATGACAGTGTTGGGTACTGGCCAGGTGTCCTGTAGAATGTCGCCCAATCTGAGTTTGTCTGATGTTTTTCTCTTGATTAGACTGGGGTTATGGGTTTTGGGGAAGAATACCGCAGAGGTGAATACCACATCATATCATTGCTTGGTTGAGGTTGTGTTTGCTAGGTTTCTCCACTGTAAAGTTAATATTTTTACCTTTTCCCTACTCTCTTCTTTGGAAGTGAGTCAGTAAGTCTAGCCCACCCTCAAATTGGGTTGGAGGGAGGTTAAGTAACGCTTTTTGGAGGGGAAACCACCAAGACTTACCCTCAGGTTCCATGACTTACACCTATGATATATTACAGTAAAAAGATACAAAGGAAAAGCAGCAAAGGTTTAAAGGGTGCATGGGAAGAAGACTGGAAAGCAGACACAAGCTTCCAACAGTCCTCTCCCAGTGGAGTCACACAAAACCAAAAACCAAACCCACTGCTGTCGAGTCGATTCCGACTCATAGTGACCCTATAGGACAGAGTAGAACTGCCCCATAGGGTTTCCAAGGCTGTAAATTTTTACAGAAGCAGACTGCCACATCTTTCTCCTACAGAGTGGCTAGTGAGTTCAAACTGCCAACCTTTTGGTTAGCAGCTGAGTGCTTTAACCACTACGCCACCAGGGCTCCTGGAGTCACACAGGGTGAGCGTAATTCCTCCAGCAGTGAGCTGTGACAGCACAGGTGAAACACTGTCTGACAGGGATGCTTGTCTGAGCTTCGAGTCCAGGGTTTTTACTGGGGACTGACCATGTAGACATCCTCTGCCTGATATGTACTAAAATTCTAGACTCTTAGAAGGAAAACAGGTGTTCAGAATTAACCATGTTGTTTGTACAGCAGTTTAGGCACAGTGAGACCCTCTTATCATTTAGGGAAAGTTTTATATCAGTGTAGGGAACTGTTTACCTGTTGAATTCCCAGGCCAAAGGCTAACCTTGCAAGCAGGCCTTTTTAAGGATAGCAGTCTCAGGCCTGCTATCTTAACTCTTTTCTACACAGGGAAGTATCAGCATGTTTTTATTTTTACCACTCATATTTATTTCAACAAAAATTGAATCAGATAAAAAATATGAAACATAATAATAGAAGTGATATGATGGTAAGAATGTGAAAATAAAATTTAAAATCTGATTAAAGATACCTTATTATTTTTCTTTGCTGCACAGAATAAAATGTATGCTAATCCAGGCCTATTTTCTTTTTCCTTTACTATTTTTCTTGCCAGTTATTTTTTCTGTGTCTTCACAATGCTTTCTCGTCTGTGTGTGTCAAATCTCCCTCTTTTTTTATCAGCATTTATTGTATTTAAAAAAATGTATATATACATACATAATATATGTGTGTGTATATATATTTATACCATTTTATATATTTCCATTTTAACCATTTTAAGCCATGACTCGGAATTGACTCATTGGCACCTAACAACAACAACACAGATGTACAATTTAGTGACATTAATTATATTCACGATATTTTGCAACCACTAGCACTATCTCTAACTTTTTTCATCATCCCAAACAGAAACTCTGTACTCATTAAACAGTAACTCCTTACTTCCCACTCCCCCGGTCCCTGTTGTTGTTAGGTGCCATCAAGTTGGTTCTGACTCATAACAATCCTATGTACAGCAACAAAATATTGCCCAGTTTACGCCATTGTCACAGTCGTTGCTGTGCTTGAGCCCATTGTTGCAGCCACTATGTCAGTCCATCTTGTTGAAGGTCTTTCTCTTTCTTGACTAACCCTCTACTTTACCAAGCATGATGTCCTTCTCCAGGGACTGGTTCCTCCTGACAACGTGTTCAAAGTATGTGAGACAAAGTCTAGCCGTCTTCACTTCTAAGGATCATTCTGTCTGTGCTTCTTCCAAGACAGATTTGTTCGTTCTTCTGGCAGTCCATGGTATATTCAATATTCTTCACCAACACCATAATTCAGAGGCGTCAGTTCTTCTTTGTTCTTCCTTATTCACTGTCCAGCTTTTGCATGCATGTGAGGTGATTGAAAATACCAAGGCTTGGGTCAGGCGCACCTTAGTCCTAAAAGTGACATCTTTGTTTTTTAACACTTTAAAGAGGTTTTTAGCAGCAGATTTGGCCAGTGCAATATGTCATTTGATTTCTTGACTGCTGCTTCCATGAGCATTGATTGTGGATCCAAGTAAAGTGAAATCCTTGACAACTTCAATCTTTTCTCCATTTATCATGATGTTGCTTAGTGGTCCAGTTGTGAGGACTTTTGTTTTCCTTTATGTTGAGCTGCAACCCATACTGAAGGCTGTAGTCTTTGATCATCAGCAAGTGCTTCAAGTCCTCTTTGCTTTCAGCAAGCAAGGTTGTGTCATCTGCGTGTTGCAGGTTGTTAATGAGTCTTCCTCCAGTCCTGATGCCCTGTTCTTCATATAGTCCAGCTTCTCGGATTATTTGCTCAGCATACAGATTAAATAAATATGGTGAAAGGATACAACCCTTACACACACCTTTCCTGGCTTTAAACCATGCAGTATCCCCTTGTTCTGTTCGAGCAATTGCCTGTTGGTCTATGTACAGGTTCCTCATGAGCATGATTAAGTGTTCTGGAATTCACATTCTTCTCAGTGTCATCGATAATTTGTTATGATCCACACAGTTGAAGGCCTTTGCATAGTTAATAAAACACAAGTAAACATCTTTCTGTAGTCTCTTCAGCCAAGATCCACCTGACATCAGCAGTGATACCCCTCATTGCACATCCTCTTCTGAATCCAGCTTGAATATCTGGCAGTTCCCGGTTGATGTACCACAGCATCCACTTTTGAATGATCATCAGTAAAATTTTACTTGTGTGTCATATTAATGATATTATTCGATAATTTCTGCATTCTGTTAGATCACCTTTCTTTGAAATGATGAGTGCAAATATGGATCTCTTCCAGTCGGTTGACCAAGTAGCTGTGTTCCAGATTTCTTAACATAGACAAGTAAGCATCTCCAGTGCTGCATCCGTTTGTTGAAACATCTCAATTGGTCAATTCCTGGAGTCTTGTTTTTTGCCAGTGCCTTCAGTCCCTGGTAACCTCTAATCTACTTTCTGTCTGTTTGAATTTGCCTATTCCAAATACTTCAGATAAATGGGATCATACAATATTGGCCCTTTTGTGTCTAACTTGTTTCACTCAGCATGTTTTCAAGGCTCATCCATGTCATAGCATATATCAGAATTTCTTTTCTCTTTTGGCTGGGTAATATTCTGTTTTATGTATATACCACATTTTGTGTATCCTTTCATCTCTTAATGAGCACTTGGGTTGTTTCCACCTTTTGTCTGTTGCGAATAATGTTGCTATGAACATTGGTGTGCACATACTACATACCTTTTTGAGACCATGTTTTCAGTTCTTTTGAGTTTATACCTAGAAGTAGAATTACTAGGTCTTACGGTAATTCTGCGTTTAACTTTTTGAGGAATTGCCAAGCAGTTTTCCATTGCAGCTGCACCACTTAACATTCCCACCAGCAATGGACAAGAGTTCCCGTTTCTCCACATCTTTGCCAATACTTGATGTTTTCTATCTTTTTGATATTAACTATCCTGGTGGATATGAAGTGGTAGCTCATTGTGTTTTTGATTTGTATTTCCCTGGTGACTAATTGTGTTGAGCATCATTTCATGTACCAGTTGGCCATTTGTATATCTTCTTTGGAGAAATGTCATTCAAGTCCTTTGTCCGTTTTTTAATTGGGTTGTTTGTCTTTTTGTTGTTTCAGTTTTAGGAGTTCTCATATATGCTGGGTATTAAACCCTGGACATTGTATCAGATATATAATTTGCAAATATTTTCTCCATTCTGTCGGTTCTCTTTTCATTCTCTTAATTGTGTCCTTTGATGCACAAAAGTTTTTAATATTAATGCAATTCAGTTTTATCTGTTTTCTTGTTGTTGTTGTTGCGCATGCTTTTGGTGTCTTATCTAAGAAACCATTGCCAAATCCAGTGTTTTGAAGATTTACTTCTGTGTGCTCCTGAGAGTTTTAGCTCTTAAATATATATTTTTGATTGATTTTAAGTTAATTTACATATATGGTGTAAGATAAGAGTCCAACTTCATTCTTTTACGTGTGGATATCCAGTTTTCTCAGCACCATTTGTTGAACAGACTGTTGTTTCCTCATTGAATGGTCTTGGGACCCATGTTGAAAATCAATTGATCATAGATATATGGGTTTATTTCTGGGCCCTCAATTCTCATTGGTCTATATGTCTATCCTTATGCCAGTACCACATACTATCTTGATTACTGTCGCTTTGTAGTAAGCTTTGAAATTGGGATGTGTAAGTCTGCCGGTTTTGTTCATCTTTTAAAAATTGTTTTGGCTAATCTGTGTCCCATGAAAATCCATATAAATTTTAGAATGTGTTCTTCTGTTTCTCCAAAAAACACCATTGGGGTTTTGATAGAAGTGAACTGAATCTGTATATCATTTTAGGTAGCATTGTCATCTTAACTATATTTATTGTCTTCCAGTCCATGAACACTGGATTTCTTACCATGTTTTTAGGCCTTTAATTTTTTTTCAGCAGTGTTTTGTAGTTTTCAGTGTACAAGTCTTGTGCCTTCATCATTAAATTTATTCTTAAATATTTTATTTTTTTATGCTAATGTAAATGGAATTGTTCAATTTCCTTTTCAGGTTATTTATTACAGTTGTATAAAAGTACCGTTGATATTTGTGTATTTATTTTGTGTCCTGTGACTTTGCTGAATTTATTAACTCTTAACAATTTTTTGTAGGTTCTTTAGGAGTTTCTGGTGCTCTAGTGGTGCAGTGGTTAAGAGCTTGGCTGCTAACCAAAAGGTCAGCAGTTCGAATCCATGAGCCATTCCTTGTAAGCCCTATGGGGCAGTTCTACTCTGTCCCATAGGGTCGCTATGAGTCAGAATTGACTCAATGGCAACAGGTTGGGTTTAGGAGTTTCTAGATACAAAATTGTCATCTGTGACTGTTGTTGTTAATTGCTGTCGAGTTGATTCCAACTCATAGAGACCCTATGTGAGCCAAGTAGAACTGTGCTTCTTTGCATTTTTCAAGACTGTGACCTTTCAGAATTAAATCACCAGGGCTTTTTTCAGTGGAGCCTTTGGGTGAGTTTGAACTACCAACTTTTCAGCTAATAGTCAAGCACTTAACCATTTGCACCAACCAGGGACTCCCATCTGTGAATATAGATAATTTTTTGTCTTCCTTTCCAATTTGGATGCCCTTTATTTCTTTTTCTTGCCTAATTACTCTGGCTAGAAGTTCCAGTACAGTGTCGAAAGGCGTTGGTGAAAATGGACAGCCTTGTCTTGTTCCTGACCTTAGATGGAAGCTTTCTTTCTTTCTTCATTGCTTATGATATTAGCTGTGGGTTTTTCATAAATGTCTTTTATCACGTTGAAGAAGTTCCCATCTATTTCTAGTTTATGGAGTGTTCTTATCATGAAAAGGTATTAGATTTTGTCAAATGCTTTCTCTGTATCAATTAAGATGATTATGGGGTTTTTTTTTTTGGCTTCATTTTATGAATGTGAGTGTATTAATTGATTTTTGTATGTTGAAACACCTTTGCATTCCTGGGATAAATCTCACTTGATTATGGTGTATAATCCTTTTAACATGCTGCTGAATTCAGTTTGCTAATATTTTGTTGAAGATTTTTGCATCTGTATTCATAAGGGATATGGGTCTGTAGTTTTCTTGTAGTGTCTTTGGCTTTGGTTAAAAAGTGTTCCCTCCTCTTCATTTTTCTGGAAGAGTTTGAGAACAATTGGTGTTAATTCTTCTTTAAATTTTTGGTAGGATTCACAATGAGGGCTTCTGGTCTTGAACTTTTATTTGTAGGGAAGTTTTAGATTATTAATTTAGTCTCATTTGTTACAGATCTATTCAGATGTTCTCTTTCTTCTTGAGTCAGTTTTGGTAGTTTGTATGTTTCTAGGAATTTATCCATTTCATCTAGGTTATCCAGTTTGTTGGCATACAGTTTGTTAATAGTATTCTCTTATAATCATTTGTATTTCTGTAAAGTTGGTGGTAATGTCCCTTCTTTCATTTCTATTTTTTTGCTCATTTTTGAATGTTGCTGTGAAAATATTACTCATATTGCAACTTTTAGAGAATTTCATAGGAAAAAAATGACTCCAGGTTGTGACCTTCCATGCTGCCAAAACCTGCGTGGAAATCCCAGACAGCAGTTACTAAGATTTAAAACACTAGTCATTTAATTTTTTTTTTTTTTTAATAGGAAAAGCGTGGCCTTCGGGAAATGAGAGTTCTCAAAAATTTGAAGAATATGATCCATGAAACAAACAAACATACTCTTCCCAAATGTAGAGAGGCAATGCAGGACAACTTAAACGAGGTTCTCCAGAGATGTAAGCTGCGATTTTTTATTTATGTTGCCTTAATTTCAGATTAAATGAATGCTATATGTCAAAATATATATCCTTGAGTATTTTGGTGGGAGGTGGAAAGAGAGAATTCTTAACCATGATGTATGTCAGAGGGAAGCTCTGTCACAGAGGTAGTGGTGATCTAGTGATTGATGTGTGTTGCCATTGATGTTAAGAGCATTAATCTCCAAAATGAGATGTGTGCACCCTGGGGTGCATGCAGCAATCCTTTGGGATCTGAGAAAAGAGAAAACAATTTTTACATTTGTTTTTTTTTAATGTATCCGTAGAAAATTATATTTTCATATGCCTGCTAATTTTTTTATTTTTTACTTAAAATACACTTTTAAAGCGCATGTGTCCCTTTGTTTTAAATTTAAAAAATTATTGCTTTTAAAAAGAGAAAGGGAAAGAAAGAATATTATTTTACTACAACTGTGTTAGTAAATTTGAATGAGGGCTAACCTAGAGGTTCTCTGACCTTACTCTTTAAACTCAAGGACTGGGTCCTCAATACTAAGGCAAGATTGCCTGACATCAAACTGAGTGAAATTTACAAGTATATTAAGTAATTATTAAGTCAAATATAGAACTGCTGTACCTCCAGGATGAGAAAAATGAACATGCTGTATCTTGACGACAAGTTACTTTATGGGTTGCCTTTATGCACCCTCCTAGAACTCTCATTTACTTTTTGTGGTTTTAAGCAACCAAAGGTGAGTGCTGGTTATTATAAAGCCTCCACTCGTCCAGTCAGAGGACACTTTGCAAAGTGGTTGGCTGCATAGACAAAAGCATAAACAGTTCTGAGCTGAGGCTTCTGTAATAGGCCCCCGTTCTAACAGTTCTTGACATTCCCACTGTCCTTCTCCATAGTTTCTTAGCTTTGTGCACAGTGTTAGACCGCTGGCTTGAGATGCACCATCTTTCGAGTTCTGAGATGCTCAAGCACAGTTTAGTACATATACAGGCTTGTGTGTGAAGAGACAACATAGCAGTTCTACTAATAGGCATAGGACAGAAGTCACTCCTCCCTCACTAGTCTTGTAATATACTACTTAGAATATACCGCATGTATAAACTTGCTTGCATGATTTTGTCTATCTCCCTGATCAGTTAGTAGTGAAAATAAACAGTCTCCTACTATGGTTTAAAATGTGAGGTTTGCACACTCACATTATAACAGAATGAGTTTCTCTCTTATGTGAGGAAAATCAGGACATTAGTAACTGCATGTGGTGCGATAACTCTGTATGTGTTGCTAATCTCTTTGAATAATCTTTTGGTTAACAGAAAAGCATTTGATAAGTTACTGACTTTTTGAAGTCACTGTAGTCTCCTGAAGCCCTGAGAGAACAGGAGAAACTGGACTGAGTTACATATGGGCAGTAAGCGAAATGGAAGTGATAGGGGCTTTGGAGAAAAGGACCTTCACTTCTTGGAGGCAGTAAGAGTGAAGACAAGGGATGTTTGCTGTAGTCAGGTGATTTCCTTAGATTTTAGAAAAGCTGATTTCCTAAAATTTGCAAAGTAAAACTTTTTTTTTATTGTGTGACTAAAGAGTTAAAAAGTGAATTATCTCAAAGGACTGAAGTTTCTAAAATTACATATTCTGTCTAAACACAAAGACAGTCCTGATGAGGAAGAAACGTGTGTCAGTGTAAGATGTGTTCTCATTAAATTTTCAAAGGATGTTAACAAACGACCGACTAAGTGTCAGACCTGTAACTCTTCTTTCAGATTAAGCCCCGAATGATGTGAAAATTGTGAAGCACCTAAACCACAAAATGGGGTTTTAAGTTATGTTCAGAGCCAGGAAAAAAACCCAAGAAATGATAGAGGCTCCGCTTGGGAAAGATAATGTCATATTACTACGCCTCAGAGAGAAGGCAGATCTCATCAACTCCTGATTTGTTTCATTTTCATCTTTTCTGTTAGAACTCACAGTGACTGAGAACCTACTTTTCAGTACTGAAGTATTATCTTTGATAGAACTAAATTAATGGCTATTGATTAAAACATGACTTTTATAAAACAAAATTTTCCTCTTTTACTGTATTTTCACAGGGAGGTGGCCAACATTTTTCTGAAAGAGGAACCACAGTCCCTGCCCTGTTATGGAACTTATGACCTAGTTGGGGTGGGGTGGGGGTGGGGCAGGGAGTGAGGCATAATTGTAAAACAACTCGATAACCCTCTAGTTTTAGCTTATGCAAGATAAAAGGGTATGATGCCCTCTATTCTCCTGATTAAGGAATTTCAAATAAAGGGAAATCCTTAGGGAAGGATTAATCTGGGAGGGCCTTATGAAGGCAACAGACCTTGAACTGGGCTTTTAAAACAAGTAAAACATTTTTATTATAAGAGAGGAATAAAGAGAACATTTTCAGTAGGGATAGTATAGTAAATACAGTAATAGTAATAACATATCTTGACTGCTTACTATGTGTGAAGACCTGCTGTAGGTATATTATTACATTTTTAAATGATTTATTTTTGAGCATAATATCTACTATAAAAAAAAAGTTGCCATTGAATCAATTTCAACTCATGATGACCCCATGTGTTTCAGAGTAGAACTGTTCTATAGGGTTTTCAGTAGCTGTGATCTTTCAGAGACCTTTCAGGAGCAGATGGCCAGCCCTTTCTTCTGAGATGTCTCTGGGTGGATTTGAACTGCCAACCTGTCAGTTAGTAGCCAAGCACTTAACCTTTTGCGCCACCCAGGGACTCCTAATCTCTACTACGTTATTTAATTCTCATGCCAGTTCTGAAGTCTTGTTATTAGTTGTTATGTCCATTTTACAAATGAGGAGCTAAAGTGCTGAGAGACGAGGATGGGAACAAGAACAGTGCCTGGTACGCAGCAAATGTAAATATTTGACAAATAATGAACAAATGGGCAAGCTAACACACCTTGCATCAGCTATACAATGAGTAAGTGCTCAAGCCAAGACTTGAACCCAGGCTGACTCTTGAGCTTGGCCTCTTAGTCTGGACAGTAAACGTCTTTATTTGGCTGCAGTAAGTGGAAACATTTGTGGTCAGGAATAAAATGGATCCAGCAGGTGAAAAGGTTTGAATAATTGAAGAATTAAAACCAGTTTAGTTGATGAGGAACCCTGGTGGCCAGTGGTTAAGAGCTCGGCTGCTAACCAAAAGGTCAGCAGTTTGAATCCACCAGCTGCACCCTGGAAACCCTATGGGGCAGCTCTGTTCAGTCCTATAGGTCACTGGGAGTCAGAATCAACTTGATGAGAATGGGTTTGGGTTTGGTTTAGTTGATGAAATCTTAAAGGAGCCAATAGAGTGCTGAGGTCTCAGAGTGATCATTTTAAATCCTGTTTCCTGTACTTAGTTGGTGACCCCCTCTCTTGCCACTTAACCTCTCTGTCTCAGTTTTGCCATCTGTGTAATGAAATAATGATCCTCTCCTAATAGGAAAGTGGGATTAAGAGGGATGATACAGGTGAAGTACTTAGCACAGTTCTTGGCACACAGTAAATAATAAATGGTGACTATAATAATTTATTACTAGCAGTTTTGGTTTTTAAGAAGGGTAAAAGACTCAGTGGTCCAGAGAAAGATGAATCTGGCAGTAGCAACCAGGATGAGTTGGAAGACAAGAGCAGAGGCAAGAATAGTAGAAAGTTTATTGAAGCAATCTAGATATCAAGTACTGCCTGAAAGTGTTGTAGTATTATGAATGAGCAAAGAGAGGGGGAAGTTAATGAATCAGCGAGTCAATGCAAAGGCATAATCAGAGTGTAATGATACATTTATCAAGCACTTTCATCTTTTTAGAGAGTTCTGAGGTCATTGTTAACTTGTCATTGGCGTAAGTACGTGGGTACCCTTTTGGCTTGCAGCTCAAGAGTGATGGTTCTAATTATGACATCCTGAATGTATTGGAAAAACTTTTTTTCTTCCATTCGAGCCATCCCTTCTGCCAAAATAATGTCCTTTTTTTTTTGTATATTTTTTAGAGGTCTAAAACAATCCAGGTATCCCCCCTCCACCTTACCCCCAGGTAAGTTTCTTCTTGAGCAGGGACTGCTGATTGAAATTCCATCGTATGTTTTATTTCAGTGCAAGCAGCTAATCACTCAGTCTGTAGACTCCAACAGAAGGAACAGGAACAAAAAAAGGTAAAAAAATTTGGATAACGGAGCATATAACTCTTGGACTTTTATTATCATATATTATTAAAAGATGCTTTCTCTGAATTTGTTTTCTTTTATGCAGTAATTTTAAAAGATTTTAAGATGGCTAATTCACAAATTCATTGAGAAGGGTCACGTGATTACACCATCAACATTTTTTATAATTCAAATGCAGACCCCTTTTATTCCTTTTCAATATTCCCACCTTTTTTCCACAAATAGTATTTCTCTCATGGAGGAAAGGGAAAGCAGGACTTTTATATGGAACAAATAATACCTACCAGATTGGAAATATAAACCTTTCCTTTGAGCCTAAAGTATTGAGTATATTATGTATATTTCTTTTAGAAAAGGAGGCACTTCATGCTTGTGGATGGGTTACTTAATGACTAGTCATAGGATTGTGTGAATCATTTGTGGGCAGTGCTTTGCTTATTTGAATTATATCTTAACTAAATTCAGATGTGGAAAAACAGTCTAAGAATTTAAGTTCCTGTGATAATTTGGTGTTTTCACATAGTATTTTGCCCTTAATTAATAAAGATACATCTTATACTTACTAAGAAATGTTTAAAATACTAAGTCACTCAGAAAATAATGCCATTTTGCATGTGTGTATCAACAAATGTTACTATCTCCATTTCCCTGGAATGTGTTGTGGTTAATCCACAATAATAGTTCAGACCTGGCACTGTATAAAAATATAATGAAATGAACCTTGCCTGGGTTTAAGTTTTTGCCCCCTCTGCTCAACTCTGGATGTTGATATAAAGTTTGAAAATTCAGCACTTTGATGAAAGTGAAAGGACCCCACATTTAAGACAGGTGGGAAGGCTGCCCAAAAGTAGTAGAGTCCCAGCAGGCCAGGTTAGGAAGCAGGGTCATTACTGAGCACATCTATAATAAGACAAGGCGAACCCATAGTCAGGAAATGAGCATCAGGGTGTGGTGCTGGCACTTGCCCAGAGAGTGCTGTAAAGGCTGGGCACTAGGCCTTCAATGGCCATGCTGGCTGGACAGTAGACGCTTTCTTGGTCCTCTACCTTTAGGTGCCAGTGGGGATGAAAGATTTTAATTTGTTAAGTTTGATGTGATTTTTACACTTGAGGAGCTAAAAATCTAGAAGGGGAATCCCAAACCACTAACACTAATATAACATTAGATAAAGTAAGAGGTGTGATAAAGTTGTAGAGAACTTTGTGGGATCTTGGCAAGAGGAATAATTTATTAGGGAGATGGTGGAATTCAAGCCAGACTTTGATGGGTAACTTGTTAGTTGCCATTGAGTCAGCTCTGATTCATGGTGATCCCACGTGTATAGAGTAAAACTGCTCCATAGGGTTTTCAAGACCTTTTAGAAACAGATGGCCAGTCCCATCTTCCAGGTGTCAGCAGTCTCCCTTCTTGGCCTTGGGTTCCCAACCACCAGCTTTCCTATCCCCTCCTGCCTTCTAGTCCTTGCCCCTGGACTGGTGTGCCCCTTTGGTTTCGTTTTGTTTTATGGGCCTGTCTAGTCTTTGGCTAAAGGACAAACCTCAGGAGTGACTTCGTTACTGAGCTGAAAGGGTGTCTGGAGGCCATATTCTCAGGGTTTTTCTAGTCTCTGTTAGGTCAGTAAGTCTGGTCTTTTTTTGTAAGTTAGAATTTTGCTGTACATTTTTCTCCAGCTCTGTCCGAGACCTTCTATTCTGATCCCTGTCAGAGCAGTCAGTGGTGGTAGCCAGCTGTACTGGACTCAGTCTGGTGGAGGCTATGGTAGTTGTGATACATTAGTTTTTAGACTAATCTTTCCCTTGTGTCTTTGGTTTTCTTCATTCTCTCTTGAGGAGCATTTCCTTTTTTAAGAAGAGGAATGACTTTATCTGGTAGAACATTGGCTAGACATTTAATATATGCAATTCTCTTGGCTTTCAAAATAAAAATTTGGAAGAGATATTCCATTCCACATGTTGCTTCTCTGACATGTTGCTGTATGATTGAAGCAGGTTCCAGTGAGTGCACATTCAAAGGACATCAGTCCCTGTACAACATAGTCAGAGCATTTATAATTCTGAGCAAATGGCAGCTCTTGTCATTTAAAGCAGAAGTAATGTAAAATTAAATTATAATTGCAAAAGTTCCTCTCATCACTTTGAACTGTTTTCACATTTGGTGTGTAAGGAGCCATGTAGTAGGAAAATTACCAGATTTGAGGAAAAAGACCTGGTTCTATTTGTAGTGGTTCTGTTTATTAGCTGCGGTCCTTGGACAAGTCCCTGAGTTCCAAGCACCTCATCTACAAAATAAATACCTATTCTGCCTGCTGGCTTGACAGGTAGGTTGTATTCTATAATTATGTGAAAATGTTTTACAAATTGTAAATCACCATACAAGTGGAAGACTGTGTTTTTTTCTGTCAGCTCACTAATTTGTTTAAGATTTAGGCCTAAGTGGATGAGAGCCCCGTTTTAGTCTATTAGAGTTGGTGAAGATTTGAGGACCCTGTGCATTCATAATAAAGCCCTCAGAATATTTTAGTCTTAAATACATTTCTTGTAGGTATTATGTCTGAGAATGTTATTAAGCTAAATTTTGTGAAATACATTATAAAAGTTAGTATTTTGAATATACTTAAATGCTTTGTATTTCACTGAGAGTTGCATGGAATCTGAAATCTACATCCATAAGCAGCCACCCTAATTATTTTCTTTTCTCCAGGTAATTTAATAAAATTAACCATCTGAAAGTCACACAAAGATGCGTTTTTCAGACAGAGCTCAGAGAAAAGTAAAAATGCTTTGTGTTCTTACTGGGACAATAAACCTTTATTCTTAAGTCTTTATTTCTTTTTTTTAGTGTGTATATAATTAACAGAACATCTAAGGTTTTTTTGTTTTTGTTTTTTTTTACTATCATATCTGTTTTATTCCAAAACTTTGACATGGCAGGGGAATCTCAGACTACATATGCATATAAGACATAGGGGAGCAAATTTTAATATTTCATCTAGCAAATATGTAAAAAAGCAAAATTGACCTCTACCTCCAATTTATAACTGATGCTACTTGTTGCCCTTGGTTATAGTGTTGACTACATTTGGTGTGCTTGAATGGCTCTCAGAACAAAGAAAGATAGGAGTAGTAATGGAATAAAATAGACTATTGTCATTTATCATTAATTCTTTTATGTCAAGACAATTTGTGGAATTTAGTGGGAAGTAAATTATGATAAACATCATTCATCCAAATCACATTTCCCACAATTGATATCTAAAAGTACATTTAGAAGAACAATAAATGCACATTCCCCAGTTATTTGACACATGTCTTGGAAACTGCCCTAATACAAAGAAGCGTTTTTGGGTACTAGCAATAAGAATAGTGCCCAAGTGAAAATATGATCGGTTTATAAAACTCACTGGCTCTTAAAAACACTGTTGTTCTCAAGGGAGATGAGGTGATTAATAATGTCTGTCAATAACTTACACTTAAGTTCACGCACAGCATCATCTTTTGAGGCCCTGTTCAACTAGACTAGAGATAATAAAATAAGCATGAGTGCTCTGATTCACCTTGTCCACAAATATTTATTAGCTTTGCTTATACCCGTGTAGTTTGTTTTTTTGTTTTTTTGTTTTTTAATGTAAGAGCAATGAGATTGCATGGCTTATACATTTGTGAAAATAGTATGTGGATGGTGTCTGACCTCCTCTAACTTCACGAAGGGGGAAGAGAATCAAGATCAACAGCCCAAGGCTGATACCTATGAGACAGAGGTCAGACATACCTGCTGTCTACAACCTTTTTACCAATTCTGACACCAGCCATCCCTCCCACAGCACTCTTTACTTCTCTCCTGGGTTTGATAATTCATTGCAATGGCCACACACAACTCATAGACAGTGTTCATTTTATGGAATTTATTAGGGAATAAATAAATTAGGATCAGGAGTTTATTAGGGAATGAATAAATCAGAATCAGGAATGACTCAGGATACAGTTCTTCAATCAGGACAACCTCTTCTCAGCCATGCCTGCAGGAAGGACTTTCTCTGGCCCTCAGCCTCTTGGCCTCTCAGCCTGGTCTCTGTCCTCCTTAGACAAGTGTTACAAAGCTATTTAGCTCCACCGGTAAGTGCCTGGAGGCAGCTCACTCTGCCGGTAAGCCATGGCCCGAAGGTTCTCCACTCTCTCTCGCTCCGTGGGTCAGCGAGCCTAGCTTTGCCAAGTGCCCTGAGGCACCCCACTTCACCAGAAAGCCTCCTGCCCAAAGGCACTCAGCTCTCTCACTCTGTGGGTCAGCACACCTGCTGTAGCTGCCTTGTTCAGTGGGCCAGGAAGCCCACCATGCCAACTCGCATCAATCTCCTGGTTCTGCTGCCACTGTTTTTCTTTGCCACTGCTTCTTGCTATTTCATGCTGTCTCCAGTGTTACAGCTCTCTCTGGCTCCTGGGTCTAGGAGGTTCTCAGCGCAGGGACCCTGGGTGCACCACTCCTGGCTTTTCTTTCTTGATGAAAGCTCCCCCTTTCCCCCTCTGGGATGGCTCATTTTAAACCTAGCAGGATGATAAAACTGATCAATCTCCTCTTTAGGGTTCCATACACCTTATTTGCATGATCCCACCCCCACAGTGGTTCCATGCACCTTATTTAGCAGCAAGCTGTCCAATCCCCTTGATGGTCCACAAGTACCTTATTTGCATAGTCCCACCCAATCATTGTGTGGGAGTGACAAAGACTATGGCTAGAAGGGCCATATTAAGTAATTCTCCACACTACAACATTGGTCTTGATAGAGTTTGACAATGCAGAGTAATATATCAGTATGTAATATTCTGTTTAAAATCATTATTGACAGTTACTATACTGACACTTCTTACCAAAGTAGTTTTTCATATGTCTGTGTAAGGCATATGCAAAATTAATGGCACCTGTATTACTGACAGCTATTCCAAAAGTCTTTTTTGGACCTTAGTGGACTTATTCAGAGTTTTCCCCTAGACCAGGGTTACTCCACCTGGGCACTATTGACATTTTGAGCCGGATAATATATTTTGTTGGGAGCTCTCCCCTACATCCCATTGTGGAACACTGAGCAACATCCCTGTCCTCTTGATTCTGTCTCCTTTGCTGTAAGGCTGATACCTATCATTTCTTCTTATCTTCTTTGTCATCTTTTTCTAATTTGTGACTTTAAATATGGTGTAGCCTTAGAAACCAGTTAACTCCACTGGTTAGAATTGTGTGTAAACTAGTGCAAAGAAGTTCCAAGTCAGAAGTTTTTCTTGAGAACGGCAGTGTTTGTAAATGGACTTTGTTGTGTTGTGTGGGGTTTGTTTTTATTTTTGATGGTTTAAAGTCTTAAGATAAATGGTATTTCCAAGTAGCTGAGTTTTATTTATAGGTGATGACTACAGTATTATCTGTAAAGGAATGTATAACAAAAACAAACAAACCCATTGCAGTCAAGTCAATTCCGACTCATGGCGGTCCCGTTGGTGATAGAGCAGAACTGAGCTCCATAGGATTTTCTTGGCTGTGATCTTTAGGGAAGCTGATCCCTAGGCCTTCTTCACAGAGGCAGTGCAACTGGATGGGTTCTAATTGCCAACCTTTCTGTTGGTAGAAGAGTGCAAGGCTGTTTGAGCCACCCAGGGACCTTTTAGTAAACTAAGTGTTGTGAAGAATGCAAAAATACAGAGCATAATTAAAGGTGAGAGACTAAGAAAAGATAAAGAGAGTGACTTTAAACCTGGTGATAAGAAAGCAAGAGTAGATGTTCGATTGAGCTGGGGAGTCCTCAGTATTCAGCTTATTTTCAGCTGGACTCTGAGGCCAAGAAGTGATATGCCTGATGTGAAAAGCTACTTGAATGTATTTATCTTTAATCATAATATTCTGAATCTACAGAACAGAGATACTGATCTTTGGTGGGATCTTAATTAAAGTTTTACAGCCAGGTGGTTAATAGTGGATACATAGGAAGATTTGAATTGAGTGTGGGAGGGGCAGGGGAAGACTTAATTGTATTTGAACTGTCTGTATTGTTTGAATTATTACACAAATCTATTTCTAAAACTATTAAAATGAAAAGAAAACTTAAATGAGAGGGTGGATAAAAATAGTCTGATTTTTCCTGCTAGATGTTTTGCTTGTGATTTGTATAATAATAAAAATAATGTTTACCTTTTATTAAGCACCTCAGGCACTGAGCTAGCATCTTGAAATGTATTACTTTAATCTTCATAAATATTATTTATGCATGTAAAATATTATTTTCCTCATTTTAAAAATAAAGAACTTTAACTTGCTCAGGGTCATGTAACTGGTAACAGGTAGAGCCAGATTTGTAGTTAGGTTTGTATGCTTCCCAAATCTGCATTTCTCTGCACTGAGCCACACTGGGTGGAGTGCTGTTGGTGGGAAGTAGAACCTGGGCTGTTGCCTTGTGGTCCAAATCAGGCAGGGTCAACTGAGCCAATTATTGCATTTCAGTTAAAAATAATAATAACGATTTATTAAATAATATCCGGAGTCCTTAGTGGTGTAAACGGTTAAGCATTCGACTACTGGTGGTTTGACTCCACCCAGAGGTGCCTCAGAAGACAGACCTGGTGATCTGCCTCTGAGAGGTCACAGCCTTGAAAACCTGGTGAAGCAGTTCTACTGCTCACACATGGGGTCACCATGAGTCAGAATCGACTCGACAGCAGCTAACAACACCAGTAACATCTGACTACGCCTATTTGCAATTCTCTGTATTTATTAAAAATTAACTTACACCCAACGCAAGATACCATTTTGATAACATTTGTTTGCATTTTTCTTCTCTTCTTAGTCTGACTCGGCTTTGCTTTTAAAAGAAAAGTTTAATAAACTTTTATTAGTGTTTGCCAAAGTTCCATTAAAAGAGATTAATAAACTCTTGATGCTTTATTCATCTTTTGAGGAGTTACATTGCATAGGCTGAAAAGTTAAAAAGCAATGTGTTGAATTTTGTTTCACCTTTTTCCCGAATTTTTTGCATCAGCACACCCCTCCCTAACTCTCTCCCCACCATGGCCATGTATGTTGTGCTCCCAGGGTTCTGTGGGACACACTGTAGGGGAATGCCGGCTATAGCTCTCAGACTTCAGGCTTGCTTAGCCTCTTCTCACTTGAAAAGCCTAGGTGCTGAGGGACGCCAGATCAGCTTGCAGAAAAAGCTCTTGCAAGAGCATTTTTTGTCTGATGAGAGAAACTTTTAGCTACCTATGTAAAACTTCCTCTGGAATGATCTGATTTGCACTTGGTGATAGAAAAAGCATAGGTTTGGGCGTCAAAAAGCCCTGAGTTTAATCTACAGCTTACTAGCTGAGTCCTCATGAAGAGTCAATTTAGGATTCCTGATCCTTAATTTCTTCAACTATAAAATGAGAATAACGTAGCCTTATAATAGGGCTTCTGAGAACTAGATAAGCAGTCAAAGCAGAGAGCAGAAATATGCTATTCCTAGGTACTTGGAGCAGATTGCTTCATCCAGCTCTTCATCTTGCTTCTCATCATGACCCAGATGAGAGAGAAGATAGGAGAGCAGGGCTATCATGGACTTCAGGAGAGCGCTGTTTGCATCTTTTCCTATTAGCTACTTTTCTGGTGGCTGGTGTCTGAGCCCAGAAGCATCTGGGGATCCCAGGTGTCTCTTTTTTATTAGAGCTCTGGGATTAATATTCTGGAATTAGTAATGACTTCGGGTGCTTTGTAGCTTTTTGTGGTTTGCTTCTGTCACAATTTTTGTTTGTTTGTTTAATAGGGCTGAGCCTGTATCAAAACTTTACTTTTAAAGACATGTATGTAGAATACTTGAAGCGGAGATATAGTTATTTCACCGTATTTTGTTTTTCTGTTTAACTTTTTGTTGTCCATATTCAAAGGAAATGACTGAAATTATGCTTTTTGGGGGAGAAAAACTAAATTTATATAAAAGATTGATACAACCTTTTAGTGTTGCTGTACTCAATAGAAAAAAACCTTTTCATTATCATATAAAACTATTAGAGAACATCTCAAAAAGAACTTTTTAACACAGATGTTTTAGGCGTTCGTTTATTTTAAGGAATTGATCTGAACCAGAGGAGATTTATTGGCTTCTCTAACAGTGATAAATAATTTATGATTATTTTTACTATAGCCTAAAATATATGTAAGACATGCCTTTTAATTTCTTATAGTAATGATTCTTTTAGCATGTATTTTTTAAACTTCATAAAGCACTTTATAAATGCTTCATAAAACTTGGAATTTTAGAAGCTAGAGATATGAAAACTTACATTGTGTTTGATTTTGTCATTTAAAAATAATAGCTATTTTTGAAAATTCAGAAATGTGAATACCTATGTTCAGTCATAGTAAGAGAAACCTGAGGTGTTTCTAATATGTTGTGTTTTTGTTGGTCGTTAAAACTATAATGCAGTTGTATCATTGTAACTTATAAGTTGATACAATAACCAAATACCAAGAGATAAAGTTATGTTTATGTCTCTTCTGCATAGAAAAATAGTTGTCTGGAAAATGTCATGTGACTGTCACATTTTCTTTTCTCAGCTTTATAGTGACCATTTACTAGCTAGTGAAAACCAGCACATAACCCAGTGGGAAGATTTCATGAGAGAACAGCATAGCAAGCGGGCTGAAGTGGACGAAGAGCACAGAAAAGCCATGGAGAGGCTTAAAGAACAATATGCTGAGATGGAGAAGGACCTAGCGAAATTTTCCACCTTTTAACAGCTTGAACCTCAGCAATAACAAACTAGTGAGAAAACATTGACTTTCCCCCCAAAATACTCCCACCGAACCAGTTAGCATCTGTTCAAGCTTAGCAATATATTCAGTGGCACTCTTAACATCAGAAGAAAGAGACATCTGCTGGAGTCCCGATTAAAGGTTGTGCAGAAGAAGAGTGCTGTATCGTGTCCGTTTCAAGTGCCTACCTATGATTATTTGAATGGGCAGTAAGAGGAGGAAAAATGGGATACAGTTACTCTTTCTTAATCAGAATTGTTTGTTCTTCTTTTCCATTGATTATGTCAGAGAATTGTAAGTATAGATTTCTTAGACATTAAAATAATTTGATTCTTATACAGGATTAAGGAGCTCTGGTGGCACAATGGTTGAAGCACTCAGCTGCTAACCGAAAGGTCAGAGATTCGAACCTACCAGCTGCTCCTTGGAAAAAAGATATGGCAGTCTGCTTCCGTAAAGATTTACAACCTTGGGAACACTGTAGGGCAGTTCTGCTCTGTCCTATAGGGTCGCTATTAGTTGGAATCAACTTGACAGCAATGGGTTGGCGTTATACAGCATTAATATTAGTTTATTATTGTGGCTTAAAAGGTTAAAAGGCAATTTAATAGATGCCTGCCATAGCTTCCAGGCTATAGGAAAATGTATAAAGTTTTATTCCATGAATAATGTAGACAAAAACAACTGTCCTTGGAGCAGAGATTATATCTAAGGGAAGTGAGAGTCAAAACATTGTCTCAACCATGGCAAGGTGGCCATGTTGGTCTAATGTGTGTGTGTGTGTGTGTGTGTGTGTGTGTATACATATATATATGTATATATATGTTTCAACTGTTTAATGAGTAATCAGCAAAGTCTGCCAAGGGTCCCTCTGGAACCATATAAAGATTTTGGCTCTGAATGAACCAGAAGTGTTTGCCTACATGGCAAATGATCCATGTTAAATGTAAATCCTTTTTAATGTTAACGTCTGTTCTCATAAGCAGTGTATTATGGTGAAATGTACCAATTCTGTCATCACTGTGATCTTTAAAAATCTACGTTTAGCAATCTAGTTGAAGAACTAAGTTTTTTTTGTTTTTTTGCCACAAACTAAGCAAAATTAAATGCAATAATTTCAGGAGATTTATGGCAAATGATTTTGAGGTATGGATAAATCTTTCAAATATTTTTTATTGTTCTGTAGTAAAGAAAGAGGAAGGAAGAAAGTTTCCAACTTTCTTGTGTTATCTCAGTGTTGAGACTGCAGAAAATTGACAATGCTTGCCTGTGTAAATGTATGGCTTACTGTCAAAGCTTCATTCTTGGCTGCACATTGAAAATGTGATTAAAGTTCATAGAGGAGATGAAATAAGTATTTGCGATTTCTTTCAGTAACACTGAACTTCTGCCAACTTTCTCTGTCTGCTGCTGTAGGCTTGACAGGTTCATCAATCATCCTCTGGTACCTGGACTGAAAAAGAGCACTTGGTGACACCAAGACATGTTGGAATTCTCTTAATTCTCTTTCAGTGGGTGGAAAAAAAAATAATAACTTCCAAAAATATCCCACACATGAAAAGGGAGGGGGACCATAAATGAAAATTCCCTTTGTATCTTAGGCAGTTTTTGGAATGCTATTAATTGCCAGTGCACCACTGAACACACGTGATAGCCAAGAAATCAAGACTATGCTGGAGCAGGAATATGCTCTTAATTGGCACTACCCAACTTGGCCAGAAATATTTCTCATAGTTTTTGTTCATCTCATATAAATAATAAATACTTTACCTTATAGGTTTGCATATATTATATAAGTAAGGGACTTCCTAAACCTAATTAAATTGATGGGACTTTTTGAGCTTTAAAGATTAAGAAACTAAATTCTTTCTTTGTAACTTGGTTAGTTATTCAGTATAGCTTCTAAAATAGTCAATCTTCCTTTTAATTTTTTCTTTTTTTTTTTTTGGTGGTGAGCAGTTTTACTTTTGTTCCCTAGTTTCCAAATCACTTTTAATAGGTATTTTATTTATATGTAAAAATTAAATTTAATCATTATGTAACTTGTAACATTTCTGCTATGTTTATGGTATTAAGCACAGATAATATGGGTTCTATGTCACAGTATTCAAATGAAATAATCAAATGTTTTATAATTTTAAATTCTTTAGAAATGTTTTCATTATGATTTTGACTTGTATGTGGGTTTTTCTTTTCATTTCTAAGTGTAGATTTTAAAATTCTGTTCTTATATTATTGGTTTATGTTTTAATTGAATGTGGTCAGGGGAATGAGGTTTATGTAAAACTAATATGTTGAAGTTTGTTTCACGAACTAGAACATGATTAGTTTTTGGAAATGTTTCATGAGTACTTGAAAAGTATGCATATGTTCTAGTTGTTTGGTGTTAATTGTAAGCTTGTTAATTGTGTTGTTCAAATTGTCTCTATTTTAATGTTCTTTCTCCTTCTACTTGATCTCTCAGATTCTAAGATGTGTTAAAATTTCCCACTCTAGTAAACTTGTTCATTTCTCCCTGTAATTCTGTCAGTTTTTGCTTTATACATTTTGAGGCTTTGTTATTAGATACATACATGTTTAGAATTATCTTCCTAGAGAATTGAATTATATTTATTGTAGTAACCTTCACTTCCAGTAATGTTTTTATTTTACTTTGTGCTTCTTTAAAAATCTGTGTTCTATTATGTTTGCATAGGCCACAACAGCTGGTTAGTACTCGTGTTAGGTTTTTTTATCCTTTTATTGGACCTTTATGTTTTAGGTGTGCCTCTTGGAAACTGTAACTAGATTTCTTTTTCTTTCCATGTGATTATCTTTTAACTGGAGAGTTTAATCCATTCACAATGATTTATATATATTAGGGTTTATTTCTACTGTCTTATTTTGTACTTTTTATCCCACCTTTTCTGTTTCTTCACTTCCCTTGCTTTCTTGTCTTCTTTTAGATCGGTGAGTTTTATTTTGTTTTGTATTTCCATTTACTTTTGTTCTACTAGTTTGGAAGGTAAACAGTTGTTATGGATTGAATCGTGTCCCCCCAAAAAGACTGTGTGTCATCTTGGCTAGTACATGATTCCCAGTAGTATGTGATTGTCTACCATTTTGTCATCTGATGTGATTTTCTTATATGTTGTAAACCTACCTCTACGATGTTAATGAGGAAGGATTAGCAGCAGTTATATTGATGAGGCAGGGCCCAATCTTCAAGATTAGGTTGCAGCTCAATCTCTTTTGAGATGTAAAAGTGAGAAGCAAACAGAGAGACAGGGAAAACTCATCGCCGCCAGGCAAGAAGAGCCGGGAGCGAGCATCCTTTGGACCCAGGGTCCCTGTGCTGGGGAGCTGTTGGACCAGGGGAAGATTGATGACAAGGACCTTCCTCCAGAGCTGACGGAGAGAGAAAGGCTTCCCCTGGAGCTGACACCCTGAATTCAGACTTGTAGCCTACCAGACTGTGAGAGAATAAATTTCTCTTTGTTAAAGCCATCCACTTGTGGTATTTCTGCTATAGCAGCACTAGATAACAAAGACAATTTTTATCGTTAAGTGCTTACCAAGAAATTTAACTTATGTTACAAATCTTTCTAAACGTGACAGAGATTTTTGAACAAAGTCTGCTTTCCTCCTCTCAATTTATAAATTATTGTCTAGAATTTCAGTTCTGTCTTTGTTTAACTTCAAAAGTAGTTATTTTATACAGTCAGTATTTGTTTAGATTTACCTACGAGTTTACCATTTTATTATCCTTGAATGGTAGCTGGGTATATACTTCTAGGTTGATAGTATTTTCTGTTAGTATTTGATGTTACTTTACTACCATCTTCTTCCATTATTGCTTCTGAGATGACAGTTGTCAGTCTGATTATTACTCCTTTGTAGGTAATCATTTCTCTCTCATATGACTAAGATCTTTATCTTTGGTGTTCTTCAGTCGTTATTATACTACATTGTATCTAGCTGTGGATTTGTTTTCATTAAACTGTTGGGATTCATTGAACTTCCTGAATCTGAGATTTAGTACCTTTCATTAATTCAGAAAAATTCTCAGCTGTGATCTCTCTGAAGCGTGCATCTTCCCGTTCTCACTATTCTCTCCTTCAGGATATCCAGTTAGACTTGTTTCACCATCTCACTTTATTCTCCATGTCTCTTAATCTGTGTTTCATGTTTTCCAACTTTGTCTCTCTGTATAATTCTGGATGATTTCTTTAAATGTATTGTCTAGTTCACTAATTCTCTTTTCTCTTGTATATGATCTATTTTTTGGAGCCCTGGTGGCACAGTAGTTAAGAGCTCATCTGCTAACCAAAAAGTTGACAGTTTGAATCCACCAGCCACTCCTTGGAAACTGTGGGGCAGTTCTACTCTGTCCTCTAGGGTCGCTATGAGTTGGAGTCGACTAGACCACAGTGGATACAGGAGTATTGAGTTCTTAATTATAGTTGTTTCTTCATTTCCAGGTGTTGTTTGGTATTTTGTCAAATCATCTTCATCATTTGGTAATGACAATTTATTATTCGCTCTTTTTCTTTAAACATATTAAATATTTTATGTTTTATAGGTGATAATTTCAATATTTTTCTCTTGTGTATCTGAACATACAGTTTGTTGCTGGTTGTTTTGACTGAAACAAGTTTATGGTGGCTTGTTTCCTAATGAGATTATGATTTTTGTGGGTTCATATTCCTGTGAAATTTATTTTGGGGAATTTTTTGTTTAAAGTATGTTCCTACAGATAAGATTAGGTTCTATTCTTTGGAATTTAGCATAATGATCACCCTTCCTGAAATGGTACCATAGAGGCTCTTTTTTTTCTTTAACCAATTGGGGCTATAACTGTATATCTCAGGATGTAAAATACCAGGAAATTATTTTAAACATTAATTCAGGCAAAATATTTGCAAGTTGTCATTATAGAAAATGTATTATCGGGTAGTTCGTGTTAGTCCTTCAGAAAGGTTTGGTAATTACTAATTTTCAGCCCCAATAGAAGGTGACTGTTAAAATTTTATTGACTTACTGCAGCCCAGGATCCTACATTGAACGGAGGCTTGAAATCAGTTACATCATTTCCTGCCTGCTCTTCCTTGTTCCGCTCACTTTGAATTTTGACTGCAAAAAACAGTACTTTCTTAGTCTAGCAGTATCAGCAAAACAGTATTTCCTCTGATAGTTTCATACTTATATTCCATAAGGAAGAGAAAAGAAACTTGGATTTTCAAATGTGGTATACTTCACAAAGCAGCCACTTAATAAGTACACTACCATTTGATCTTCACAAATACTTGTGTTCTCTGAAAAAATAGCCAAATAAAGTTGATTTAAAGTAATTAAATACAATATTTATATTTGTATAACATAGCGTACAGTGTACTTTTAAGTACCATGTATGTAATTTAATATTATTTCATCCTTATAACTAAGAAGTACTCACTTTGTTCTTTTAGAGAAAGAGCAAAATAATAGGGAAATACAGGGAATATGGTGTTTTGCCCACCTAATGTTGAACTAGGAGCAACAGATACTAAAAAGATACCTTTATGTTTTTTTTTTAATTCCATAAACCATATCATGAAAATCCATAGTACAAATGTATCAAAAAATTATTAACAATTATGTAACTTATTCTAAAGAAAGCTTCATGTACTACAAACAATACATCAATGTGAAATTCTGCTGCTCTAAAATATTCTGAATTATTAAAGGTATTTAATATACTTAAAAAAAATTGGAAGTGAATACTGAATATGTGCTTTCCTTCATTCTTAGAGTAACTGTTTTCGTTCCTCAGACTTAAAAAAGAAAATCATACTTGGTTGAGACCAGGCAGGCATGGAAAAGTTAGCCCCCAGAGCAAATATTATCATCATTTATAGGTCAAAAATTTGGCTATAAGGGAAGTCAGGTTAACTGTATCGTGCTTAAGTTTTTCTGTTATGTAGATTGATCTTGACTTTTATGAAATTGCCCATATTGCTGAAATTATAATTCTTCAGAGAAGTATTCATAAATGTTTTAAGATTTACTATAATACTTTCCTTAAAATAGAGTTTATAGAGAATTTGAAAAGAAAACTGCAAAGCTAAATCACTGTTTAAAAAACTTCATGTAATCTGAAATGCTTAAGCAGCTTTTTTGGAATTGTATATTTTTAATGAAAATACCTCAGGAAATTAAGATCATTTCATGGAATAAGAGAAATCTTTTATTTGTGGTCAATTTCTTTGTTAAATAAATTTGTTTAAAAAAATTATACATCAAATAAATAACTTATTGAAATGGAAAGGCTTAATATTTAACTTTACTGAGAAAAAATTTGACACTATAAAGGATCTATCCTTAGAATCTAAAGTTGATAGCTAAGAACCAGCAGGTGTCACTGTGATAACAGATTCGCTCGTCATCTAAGCATTTTGTGCAGATAGGTGCATATACCATCTGTGGACAAAGATGTTTCAGCAATAATAAATTGAAGTTATATAGCTAAACAAAAATCCTAAGATGTAGGGAAGCATGTACAGTATCCCTGCAAGGGTAGGGAGTGCTTTTGAAAACTCTGTTTTTTCCTAACTTTTCATGTCTCGAAATATAGATTCTTCCATTATGTAATTGATGTGGAGATTTTATTAGCAATAAAAGTACAGTAAAAACTACCTGGTAATTTCTTGAACTTTATGTTGACATATACAGCAGTACAGGAATCATAAGGTTGTGGTTTATGGTAACCAACACCAAATCAAGAAACAGAACATTTCCAGTAATGTTTTTAATATGGATTTTGAAAAAAACCTTGGTCCTTTCCTCCAAATTAAGACAGAAGTATAATTTCTAAACTAATGTTTAAACAAACAAAAAAACACATTGTGGCCAAGTTGATTCCGATTCATAGCGACCGTATAGGACAGAGTAGAACTGCCCCATAGAGTTTCCAGGGAGCGTCTGGTGGATTCAAACTGCTGACCTTTTTTGGTTAGCAGCCCGTCTCTTAACCACTGTGCCACCAGGGCTCAATGGACTCCAAGTAGAATTTAATAAACATTTAAACATTGAAGCATTGTGCTGTGTCAGGATTATATGCCGAGAGAAATACAGTCAACCATAGCATGTCATCTTAAAGATATTTATAATCTGGTTGTGTACATGTAAAAATTGAATAGCGAAACCAAGACCATAATATTACATAACACATTCAAGACCACAATATCACATAATATATTCAAGACCATAATATCACCAGTCTATGATTAAAATAGAGCTGCTTTGAATTCCGAGTAGGAACTATCTTTGTAAGTTGTGGTGATCAGGGAATCATTCATAATAACATAAAACTTGAATTCAGTTAGATCATGAAAAGGTGGCCAGAATAGTTCAGGTTCAGTTTAGTTCAGTAAACATTTGTAGAGCACCCACTTTGTTCTGGGCACTTTGTATTCGTAGATATTAGGGATGGAGAGGTAAACACGGATGGAAATACTCCTGGCAAATTGAAACCATAATTAGTAGACCTCTTTGATGTTGAAAACGGTGGGTAAGACTGGAAACTGGAAACTACTGGTTTGAGAGTCAAAAGACCTGGGTTTAAGTCAGGCTTCTGTCACTAAGTTTGCACAGGGACTTTGACACATCACTTAGACGATATTCAAATCCTTTCCAACTTGAATAATTTGTGCTTATTCTGTAGATAATGGGACTATTAGAGGAAGTAACATGGATGCATGACTGATAAAGGAAATCACTACCCTGCACATGGATTTTTGAGAATGTAGCTGAAAATGGCAGTTCTAGTCTAGGCAGGGCGGTGATCAAGATGAAGAGCTTGGTTTGGAATTTAGATTATGGGAATTTTTTTTAACATACATAGGTAGGTAGCTAGGTTGGTAGGTAGATATAAAGATACAGATATGTCTGAACTGTTTGTATTACTTCTGACAATTGCTATCACAGCTTCAGATTTAGTTAATCTGCCCCAATGGCACCTAGCAATAATTGCTCCTTTATGTATATTCGTAACTGTTAGCCCAAGTGATTTAAGTTTTTGCTCTGGAAAAGATCATCTCTATAAATTAGGAAAACAAAAAGAGGTGTTAAAGGGTCTCCCTATGTCTTTTAGATAAATATTTTGCTTTTATAGAATTAATGAGAAAATGCTAATTATAATCAATATAATTATTAAGCAGCCATTTCCGTTCTCAGAAGACTGAATTCTTCAAGGACGAAGAATGTGTTTTATGCTGTTTTATATCTCATGCCTAGGACATGTGCTAATCATGTATTAAAAAAGAAAAGTTCTCTCCGCATAATAAAGCTGATCATGAATTTGGTTAAGGAAGATTTGAATTGTTCTTACTGTAGAGATTATATTTGTGTTTTACAATGAGTGAATATGAAGAAATACATAAATACTAAACGAAAATGACCCATCGTTTATAATCTACACTATCAGGTTTCTAAATAATCTATCATCACAAAGTTTGTAATACAGTAAAACTTGCAAAAGCTGGAACCTGTGTAAGGTGGAAAACTGTCAGAGAAGGAAAGCTCGAATATTTTCCACTAAAACAAGCGAAGGAAAAGTGATAAGAATGCCCTGTCAAGAGGCCCTGTTTTTGTGAGACCCAGAAAAACAAGGGGTCCTGTCTACTTCCGGCTCTCACAGGTTTCACTGTATTTGCTATTTCACTCAAGAAGACTTTTAAGGTAAACTATATGCTGCAATGGAGCCCTGGTGTCACAGTAGTTAAGAGCTCAGCTACTAACCAAAAGCTCAGCGGTTTGAATCCACCAGCTGCTCCTTGGAAACCCTATGGGGCAATTCTCTGTCCTATAGGGTTGCTATAGTCGCAGTTGACTAGACAGCAATGGTTTTTTTTTTTTTTTAATGCTGCAAAAATAGAAACTTGAAGTCTTTGAAAAAAATATAGTTACCCCCAGTTGACAAACAGCTTTTATTTTCTTTCCTGAAACTTCTAGATCTTCTGTTTGAAACTTGGAATGACTCTTCCTATAGAAATGGTGATGTATGTTGTGATTAGGCTCTTGGGTATCTCACAAAGACCATAATGTCTCAAAATATTATAGAACCAGGAGTATTAATGGAATGCTGTAAGCTAATAATCACACACTATTGTTTAATGAATTTTTTTTGTTTTGTTTTTTTTGAGGCGTGTCCAGATTTCCAGCTTGTGGGACCTGGACTGTATCCTTGCTGCAGCTCTGAAAGTCACATTGCCAGGTAGAAGCTAGCAAAGCAGAATCTCTTAGTTCCTGATCCCCAACGGAGGCTTCTAAGGTTTAGAATGAGTCCTTCTTTGTCCAGGTCCCAACCTTCCACCAGTCTACTTCTCTTTCTGTTACAGTTTGCTGTTGTCAGGTGCCATCAGGCTGGTTCTGACTCATAGCAGTACTATGTACAACAGAACCAAATATTGCCCAGTCCTGTGCCGTCCTCACAGTCATTGCTGTGCTTGAGCCCATTGTTGCAGCCACTGTGTCAATCCATCTCGTTGAGGGTCTTCCTCTCTTTTGCTGACCCTCTAGTTTACCAAGCATGGTGACCTTCTCCAGGGACCGGTCCCTCCTGATAACATGTCCAAAGTACGTGACACAAAGTCTTACCATCCTCACTTCTAAGGAGCAATCTGGCTGTATTTCTTCCAAGACAGAGTTGTTCATTCTTCTGGCAGTCCATGATATATTCAGTATTCTTCACCAGCACCATAATTCAAAGGCGTCAGTGGCATCCCCCCACATGTCTATCAGTTTGTCATACTGTGGGGGCTTGGATGTTGCTGTGATGCCACCGGTATTCAAATACCAGCAGGGTCACTCATAGTGGACAGATTTTAGCAGAGTTTCCAGACTAAGACAGACTAGGAAGAAGGACCTGGTGGTCACCTTCTGAAAACAATTAGCCAGTGAAAACCGTAGCAGCGGAACACTGTCTGATACAGTGCCAGAAGATGAGCCCCTCAGGTTGGAAGGCACTCAGAAGATGACTGGGAAAGAGCTGCCTCCTCAAAGTAGAGTTGACCTCCATGACGTGGATGGAGTCAAGCTTTTGAGACCTTCATTTGCTGATGTGGCATGACTCAAAATGAGAAGAAACAGCTGCAAACATCCAATAATAATCAGAATGTGGAATGTACGAAGTATGAATCTAGGAAAATTGGAAATCAATGAAAATGAAATGTAATGCATAAATATTGATATCCTATGCATTAGTGAGCTGAAATGGACTGGTATTGACCATTTTGAATCAAACAATCATGTTATGCTGGGAATGACAACTTGAAGAGGAATGACGTTGCATTCATCATCAAGAACATTTCAAGATCTATCCTGAAGTACAGCGTTGTCAGTGATAGGATAATATCCATACGTCTACAAGGAAGACCAGTCAATATGACTATTATTCAAATTTACCCACAAACCACTAATGCCAAAGATGAAGAAATTGAAGACTTTTACCAACTTCTGTAGTCTGAAATTGATCAAACATGCAATCAGGATGCATTGATGATTACTGGTGATTTGAATGCGAAAGTTGGAAACAAAGAAGGATTAGTAGTTGGAAAATATTGCCTTGGTGATAGAAACGATGCCGGAGATTGCATGATAGAATTTCGCAAGACCAATGACTTCTTCACTGTAAATACCTTTTTCCAACAAAATAAACGGTGACTGTACACAGGGACCTCACCAGATGGAATACACAGGAATCAAATCAACTACCTCTGTGGCAAGATGATGGAAAAGTTCAATATCATCAGTCAGAACAAGGCCAGGGGCTGACTTCAGAACAGACCATCTGTTGCTCTTATGCAAGCTCAAACTGAAGCTGAAGAAAATTAGAACAAGTCCACGAGAGCCAAAGTACAACCTCGAGTATATCCCACCTGAATTTAGAGACCATGTCAAGAACTGATTGGAAGCATTGAACACTAATGACCGAAGACCAGATGAGTCGTAGAATGACATCAAGGACATCATACATGAAGGAAGCAAGAGGTCATTAAAAAGACAAGAAAGAAAGTAGCTAAAACAAACGGAAGAAATGACGAAGTAAAAGAGCTGAACAGAAGATTTCAAAGGGCAGCTCAGGAAGACAAGACAAAGTATTATAATGACATGAGCAAAGACCTGGAGTTAGAAAACCAAAAGGGAAGAACACTCTCAGCATTTCTCAAGCTGAAAGAACTGAAGAAAAAATTCAGGCCTTAAGTTGCAATATTGAAGGATTCTACCGGGAAAATATTATATGACACAGGAAGCATCAAAAGAAGATGGAAGGAGTACACAGAGTCACTATACCACAAAGAATTGGTCAACATTCTACCATTTCATGAGGTTGCATATGATCAGGAACTGATGGTACTGAAGGAAGAAATCCAAGCTGCACTAAAGGGAATGGCAAAAAAGAGGCTCCAGGAATTGACAGAATACTAATTGAGATATTTCAGCAAATGGATGCAGTGCTAGAAGAGCTCACCTGCTGTCATGGATTGAATTATGTCCCCCCAAAAATGTGTATATCAGTTTGGCTGGGCCATGATTCTTGGTACTGTGTGATTTTCCTGTATGTTTTAAATCCTGTCTCTATGATGTTAATGAGGGAGGATGGGTGTGTTAGTAAGGCAGGACTGGATCTACAAGACTGGATTGTGTCCTGAGGCAATCTCTTGCGATATAAAAGACAGAGGTGAGCAGTGAGACAGGGGGACCTCATACCATCAAGAAAGCAGTGCCGGGAGCAGAGCACGTCCTTTTCACCATGGTCCCTGCGCCGAGAAGCTCCTAGTCTAGGGGAACACTGATGAGAAGGCCGAGAGAGAGAAAGCCTTCCCCTGGAGCTGACACCTTGAATTTGGACTTTTAGCCTACCTTGATTATGAGGAAATAAACTTCTGTTCAATAAAACCATCCACTTGTGGTGTTTCTGTTATAAGCAGCACTTGATGACTAAAACACCTGCTAAGAAATTTGGAAGACAGCTACCTGGCCAACTGACTGGAAGAGATCCATATTTATGCCTATTCCAAAGAGAGGTGATCCAACTGAATGTGGAAATTATCGAGCAATATCATTAATATTACAGTTATGTAAAATTTTGCTGAAGATCATTCAAAAGCAGTTGCAGCAGTACATTGACAGGGAACTGCCAGAAATTCAAGCCAGATTCAGAAGAGGACATGGAACCAGGGATATCATTGCTGATGTCAGATGAATCCTGACTGAAAGCAGAATACCAGAAAGATGTTTACTTGTGTTTTTTTTTTTTTGACTATGCGAAGGCATTCAGCTGTGTGGATCATAACAAATTATGGATAACATTGTGAACAATGGCAATTTCAGAACACTTAATTGTGCTCATAGATTAAGAGGCAGTCATTCAAAGAGCACTGCCTTGTTTAAAGTCAGGAAAGGTGTGCGTCAGGGTTGTATCATTTCACCATACCTATTCAAACTGTATGCTGAACTAATAATCCAAGAAACTGGACTATATGAAGAAGAACATGGCATCAGGTTTGGAGGAAGACTCATTAGCAACCTATGTTATGCAGATGACACAACCGTGCTTGCTGAAAGGGAAGAGAACTTGAAGCACTTACTAATGAAGATCAAAGACTACAGCCTTCAGTATATGGAGTACACCTCAACATAAAGAAAACAAAAATCCTCACAACTGGACCAATAAGCAACATCATGATAAACGGAGAAAAAATTGAAGTTGTCAAGGATTTCATTTTACTTGGATCCACAATCAACATCCATGGAAGCAGCAGTCAAGAAATCAATCGATACATTGCATTGAGTAAATCTGCTGCAGAAGACGTGTTTGAAGTGTTAAAAAGCAAAGATGTCACCTTGAAGACTAAGGTGTGCCTGACCCAAGCCATGGTGTTTTCAGTTGCCTCATATGCATACGAAAGCTGGACAATGAATAAGGAAGAACGAAGAGGAATTGATACCTTTGAATTATGGTGTTGGTGAAGATTATTGAAGATACCATGGACTGCCAGAAGAACGGACAGCTCTGTCTTGGAAGACATACAGCCAGAATACTCCTTAGAAGCGAGGATGGCGAGACTATGTCTCACATACTTTGGACATGTTATCAGGAGGGATCAATCAATCCCTGGAGAAGCATATCATGCTTGGTAAAGTAGAGAGTCAGCGAAGAAAAAGGAAGACCCTCAATGAGATGAATTGACACAGTGGCTGCAACAATGGGTTCAGTCATAACAAGGATCATGAGGATGGCGCAGGACCAGGCAGTGTTTTGTTCTGTTTTACATAGGTTGCTATGAGTCAGAATGAACTAGATGGCACCTAACAACAACAACATAAATGGTATTGTTCTCCTGATTTCCTTTTCAAAGTTCTCTTTGTTGGTGTATAGGAATCCAACTAGTTTATGTATGCTGATCTTGCTGAATCTTTCTGTTAGTTCCAGTAGTTTCTTGTGAAATCTTTGGGGTTCTCTACGTATAGTATCATATCCTCTGCAAATAGGGATAATTTTACTTCTTCCTTTCCAATTTGGATGCCTTTTCTTTTTCTTGGCTTATTGCTGCAGCTAGGACTTCCAGCACAATTTTAAAAAGGAGTTGTGATAACAGGCATCCTTGTCTTGTTCCCATTCTGAGGGGGAATGCTTTTAGCCTCTCTCCGTTGAAAATGATGTTGGCTGTTGGTTTTTGTCATGGATTGAATTGTATCCCCCCAAAATATGTGTCTACCTAGCTAGGCCATGATTCCAAGTATTGTGTAGTTGTCCTCCGTTTTGTGATCTGCTGCAATTGTCCTGTGTGTTATAAATCCTAATCTCTGCCTTTGGTTAATGAGGCAATATTATATGGTTATGTTAAAGAGGATCAGGGTGGGATGCAACACCCTTACTCAGGTCACAGCCCTGATCCGATGTAAGGGGAGTTTCCCTGGGGTGTGGCCTGAATTCAGACTTTTAGATTCCTCAACTGTGAGAATAAATTTCTGTTGTTAAAACCATCCACTTTTATAGCAGCACTAGCTAACTGTCTTAGCTAGTCTTAGTTAGCTAGTGCTGCTGTAACAGAAATACCACAAGTGGATGGCTTCAACAAACGGAAATTTATTCTTTCACAGTCTAGTAGGCTAGAAGTCCAAATTCATGACGTCGGATCCAGGGCAAGGCTTTTTCTGTCGGCTCTGGAGGAAGATCCTTGTCATCAATCTTCCCCTGGACTAGGAGCTTCTCAGTGCAGGAACCCTGGGTCGAAAGGATGCGCTCTGCTCCAGTTGCTACTTTCTTGATAGTATGAGTTCCTCCTCTCTCTGCTCACTTCCCTTTCCTTTTATCTCTTGTAAGATAAAAGGTGGTGCAGGCCACACCCCTGGGAAACTCCCTTTACATTGGATCAGCGATGTGACCTTAGTAAGGGTGTTACAATCCCACCTGAATCCTCTTTAACACAAAATTACAATCACAGAATGGCGGAGAACCACACAATACTGGGAACCACAGCCTAACCAAGTTGGCACATATTTTTGGGGGACAGAATTCAATCCATGACAATAACTAAGACAGTTTTGTATAGATGCCCTTATTATGTTGAGGAATTTCCCTTCTATTCTTACTTTATTGAGAGTTTTTTTTTTTTTTTAAACCAGGAATGAGTGTTAGACTTTATCAAATGCCTTTTCTGTGTTGAGATGATAATGTGATTCTTTTCTTTTGTCCTATTTATGTGGTGGATTATGTTGTTTGATTTTCTAATGTTGAACCAGCCTTGCATACCTGGTATGAATCCCACTTGGTTGTGGTGTAATCCCACTTGATCGTGATATGAAGGTGGATTTTTTGTCTATGAGCTTTACATATGGCTCTCCACATGGAGACTTCATCCCCATTGTCCACCTAGGAGTGTCTACATATAATTTTAGTAAGGGAAGTGTAAAGCTCCCTTTTTTAAGTGTTAGAGAAAGGAAAACTCCAGGCTGTAGCAACTGGAAAGTAAGAAGCAATACTCATAGTTGCTGTGGCCAACTGACTGGCTGACCAAGGATAGAGGATCATTTGTATGTAAGGGATGGTCTTACATTACTAAATTGCTGTCTTGTATCTTAACAAAAATGTACACACAGAAAACTACACCCTAAATAAATGTGTCCAGAACAAAAATGTTCCAAACATTAAAGTTATAATCAATTAATTTTATTCCATTTTTTTGGAAGATGAAAAGATAAAAATTTAGAGATTATGGGGAATTATTAATTTAACATATTACGAATGTGTTATAACTGCTATTGTCTTAATTATCTAGTGCTGCTATAACAGAAATACCACAAGCGAATCGCTTTAACAAACAGAAATCTATTCTCTCACAGCTTGGGAGTCTAGAAGTCTGAATACAGGGCATCACCTCCAGGAGAAGGCTTTCTCTCTCTTGGGGAAAGTCCTTGTCATCAATCTTCCCTGGTCTAGGAGCTTCTCAACACAGGGACCTCAGGTCCGCTCCTAGCTCTCCCTTCTTGGTATGATGTCCCTATCCTCTCTGCTTGCTTCTCTCTTCTATGTCTCAAAAGAGATTGACTCAAAATACAATCTAATCCTGTAGATTGTATCCTGCCTCATTAACATAACTGCTTCTAGTCCTACCTCATTAAAATCATAGAGGTTAGGATTTACAACACATAAGATAATTACATCAGATCACAAAATGGAGGACAGCCACACAAAACTGGGAATCATGGCCTAGGCAAGTTGACACACATTTTTTGGGGGACACAGTTCAATCCATAATAGCCATCTAAACCCAAGAAGACTTTCTTAAGCTCCGCATTCACCCTTTAGCTACTGCTCCATCTGTCTGCCTAAAGGAGTTGTTGGTATTTGCTGTCTACACTTACCTCACCTTGCGCTCTGTCTTGAACACTTGCCACCCCAGCTTTCGTACCACTTCTGCACTGAAATCACTCTTGCTACAATCGTCAGCCACCTCCATCTAGCCAAATCCAATGGTTGGTCCTTACATTTCATATTTTTCTACCTCTCAGCATTTGACACTGTTGACCACTTCCTCCTACTAGAAACACTTTTTTTCACTTGGCTTTCTGATCACTATATACTCCTGCTTTGTCTTTTACTTCACTACTCTTATTTTCAACCCCTAATTATTGATATGCCTCAGGGTCAGACTTCCAACCTATGCTCTTCCCCATGGGTACTTCCTTGCAGCTGGTCTCTGACTTTAACTACCAACTCCCCAGTGTATATGCAGCCCTGACTTCCCCTCACATATCCAACTGCTGAATAACATTTCCACTTAGCTATCTAATAGGCATCTCAAACTTACTATGTCTAAACAGGTCCAGATGCCTCTTCTGAGACTACATCTCTTAACCTGTCTCCTTGCTTTCACTCTTGCCCCCACTTACCGGAACAAAGCAGGTCATGTCATTCCTCTGCTTAAAACCCTCTAATGACTTTCTGTGCTACTCAGAATAAAATCCAAACTCTTTGCCATGGCCTGTGAGGTCCTGCCTGTCAGATCTCATCCCCCACTACTGCACCTTGCTGGTGTTCATCTAGCCACAGTGGCTTTCTTGCTGATCTTTAAACACACCCAAGCTCATCTCCACCTGGGAGCTTCTGTCTGACATGCTCTTCCTCCAGATCTTATAAGACTTCCTCTCTCCCTCACTTCATTCAACTCTGTTTAAATGTCGCCTCCTCAGAGAGACCTTCCATGACCACTCTGTCTAAAAATAGCACCCCCACATTTTTTTTTAATTTAATATCTTTCCCGCTGTAATATATGCTCCATGATCAAAGGAACCTTGTCTGTCTTACTCATTCTGTATTCCCAGTGTCTGGCATGTGGAACTTACTGGATGGATGGATAGATATGCTGTAGTCTAGCACTCTTCACTTGATTTCTTCACACTTGGTTTTTTAAAGTGTAATATGAAAAAGCTAAGGTATTTCTTAGTAGCTTAATTCTACATTTGTTATTGGATTTTTTCAAAAGCATTTAAAGATAGTATATCTTTAAATGGTTGAATGACAGTGCTAGGCATAGACACCACATGGAAACAGTTTTGGTTTTATTGAAGTAGCTTATCCTATATCAGCACAGCATCCTCTTCAAGGAAAAAAATTAAATCTCTCTTGAGCAACTGTTAGAAACTAATGTCGAATCATTATAGAACTACGGTGTTTCTATTAAAAGTATTTAGACTCTAGATCTTGGACTGCTATCGGAGACCAGCAAACAGGGGGTACGAGAAAGCAGCCTCACAGAGTGTCCAGCGGGAGACAAAACAACCGGTAATTTGCGATATATGCTTTCCC
>NW_004444159.1:1679226-1679757 GCF_000243295.1 Trichechus manatus latirostris
AGAGGGTTGACATGTTGTGGGGTTGTTAACCAATGTCATAAAACAGTATTGTACTACTGTTTCATGAGAAACTATTTGTTCTGTAAGCCTTCACCTGAAGTACAATAAAAAATTTTAAAAAAATGTAGACTCTAACTAGAAATTTTTCAGCTCTTCTTGTTTCAAAAGCAAAACATCCAAATTATATCCTCTGTTAAGAGATGACAGCATTGTTTTATAACTGAATCAGACAAAAGTATCTGAGAAGTGTAAGAGATGACATAACAGAGGGAATAAGAGCGCCCACTATGAGTTCAAATTACAGCTCTGTTACTTATTAGCATGGCGACCATGGACAAGTTACTTAACCTCTGTGTACATCAGTCTCCTCATCTGTAAATGAGGATAGTAATAGCACCAATACTCATCTCATCTGTAAAATGGGGATAATAGTGGAACCAGTACTCATCTCATCTGTAAAATGGGGATAATAGTGGCACCAGTACTCATCTGTAAGTGGGGATAATAGTGGCACCAGTACTCATCTCATCT
>NW_004444159.1:1679857-1680194 GCF_000243295.1 Trichechus manatus latirostris
GTAAAATGGGGATAATAGTGGCACCAGTACTCATCTGTAAGTGGGGATAATAGTGGCACCAGTACTCATCTCATCTGTAAAATGGGGATAATAGTAGCACAAGTACTCATCTGTATAATGGGGATAATAGTAACACCAGTACTCATCTCGTCTGTAAAATGGGGATAATGATAGTGCCAGTACTCATCTCATCTGTATAATGGAGATGATAATAGCGCCAGTACTCATCTCATCTGTAAAATGGGGATAATAGTGGCACCAGTACTCATCTCATCTGTAAAACGGGGATAATAGTGGCACCAGTACTCATCTCATCTGTAAAACGGGGATAATAGTG
>NW_004444159.1:1680571-1683518 GCF_000243295.1 Trichechus manatus latirostris
GGATAATAGTAGCACCAGTACTCACCTCATCTGTAAAACGGGGATAATAGTAGCACCAGTACTCACCTCATCTGTAAAATTTGGATAATAGTAGCACCAGTATTCACCTCATCTGTAAAATGGGGATAATAGTAGCACAAGTTCTTACCTCATCTGTAAAATGGGGATAATAGTAGCACCAGTACTCACCTCATCTGTTTAATGGGGATAATAGCAGCACCAGTACTCATCTCATCTGTAAAGTGGAAATAATAGTAGCACTAATACTCATCTCATCTGTATAATGGGGATAATAGCAGCACCAGTACTCATCTGTAAATGGACAATAATAGCACTGATACTTACTTAATCTATAAATGGGAATGATAACAGCACCAGTCCTCACCTCATAGTTTGTTTTGAGGATTAAGTGAGTAAAATATTTAAAACAGAGCTTGACATATAAGTGCTATATTTAATGTTTGCTGTTTATAATAATTTTATTATTATCGTTACCATCATCCGTGTTTCTGAACCTCTATTTGGGAATTTACCCTTGTGATCCATCCCTAAGATAGCATCACAATCATAAACAGTTTAAGCTTCTTGAAGTGAAGTCCACTGCGGTTTCCCTTGGAGCGCTTGGCTGGATCAGGCTGATTTCTGTGGACTTAAAGTACATATTAAAGCCGAAGAAATACTAGTTTTGTAAATCCTTACATGGCACACCCATACAGCTGGTACCACAAATGAAGTCACATTTCAGGAAGATCTGCTAATATATTCCATGGAATCAAAGGTACTTCTCAGGATGAAATGTGTTTTACTTCTCTTTCCCAGGCTGGTCTTTGATTCAGACCCAAATTAGAGAAAAGTCTAGCCTTTCAAATAGGTCTCAGCTGGACCTATTTCGGTAGCACATGATTTACTGAAGTTATTTATTGCCACATCTTAGTAATTTTGGTGAAATTTCTCATTTCTCAGAACAAGTTTTGCTTACACCCTTTCAAAAGAATGTTATTGGTATGTGGGCAGTTGTCTGGGGCCAGCCTCTTATCTAGAGACCAGATTCAAAAAGTCTGAGTTCAGCGAAGTAACTTAGGCGGCGTGCTTTTTTATTATTTTCTCAATATGCATGTATGGGTCTTGCTGAAAAACATTGCTAACCCCATCTAGGAACAATGCTGCACACATCATTTCCTGAAGTAATGGAGCTGGAAGGCAATTATCTACTCACAAAACAGGCTGAAACAACAGTTCCTGATATTCTTCTCGAATACTTCAACTTCCCAAGGAATCCGGAAAAAATAATTCCATGAGACGGTGTTGTGAATGAAGGTATGACATTTCAGTTTCCTTCACTGGAATCCAATAACCAGAGCTACTAAATTACTAACCGCTCAGCTTTGTTGAGAGGCGCTGGCTGTGGTGATTTGTTTGTCTTTGGTTTGTGAACAGCGTTCTTGCAGCCTCTCATGAGGCGATAGCCTTAGGTTTCTTTTATCCACTTTTGGGAGCCACCCCAGGATCACCTGCAGTTTATTGAACTATACTTGTGTTATGATATTAAGTTTTCCTTTTACCCCTAAAGAGAATGTGGGACTTCTGTTTCAGACTTTCCAGATAAGAAATGTATACTTTCTATAAAGGACTAATATCCACTTCAGCAAAACATGTTTTATCATAGCATGAGAGCTTTTTGAACTCCATGGTTGTGGCTCTTTTAACTTGATTAGGGGTTGATAGATATTCATAATGAGAGCTGTCTTCTTTGTGATCTTTCCCAATCTGAACACTGCTAGCAATTAAGAAGATTTCTGATATTTAGAGAAAGGCTTTCTGAATTCTCATCTGAAGGAAAACTGCTCCAGCAAATGATTTCATAGGGATGCACACACAGGTTTCTTTTGTTGTCCTGAGAAAAAATTGGGGACAGCCATTGGACATTACTGTAACCTGTTGCTATCGTGTCGATTCCGACTCATAGCAACCCTATAGGACAGAGTAGAACTGCCCTATAGGGTTTCCAAGGAGCAGCTGGTGAATTCAAATTGCCAACCTTTGGGTTAGTAGCCAAGGTCTTAACCACTATGCCACCAGGGTTCCCACTGGACATTGAGCCTATACAGTGCCAACTTTAAAGGTATTTGGAAACTTCCAGAAGATCACCTGTTTCAGACTTCACCTGAGCATTTGACTTTGCGTGAACATGTCCTCCCTACAGAGTAAAGGGTATAATATATTGTATGTAAGTGTCAGAGGGAGTGAAGTTCAGCAGAATGGAGTGAAACTTGAGACTCTGTGACCCATTACTTACTGAGATTGCATAAGCATCTTTGAAAGTGTTTCACAGGAAAGTACACTGGTCTGGATTGTTTGGGTATTCTTAGATGCTCTCCCTGCCTGGACCTTTAGGTACTGATTTAGTGGGTTTTCATTCTGATATATCAGAACCAACTTGTTTAACATGTTGTCAATGAAATACGTAACTTTTAGAAGTATAACGTGAAACTTGCATTTAAAATTGTCCATTTCCACTCTGAAATAGTGGAAACAGCTAAGTGAGGTTTTCTTCCTTTAAGATACCTTTCCATTTAGCCTGACCCTCCCTGGATGAACAGCATGGTTGGCAGCCTTCATCTGGCTCCTAATGGCCAAGTGTTCGCATTACAGACTTCCTTGACACTTGACATTGTCTCTCTTGGACTCATTTGGACTCTTGTCTAACGAAGAGGGCCAAATGGAAAAACCATATAGATGGAAATGGGAGTTTGTTTTATTAAAAAGATAGTAGGCAATTGTGAGCAGCCATCTAAGATACTCCACTGATCTCACCCCTTTGGCAGCAAGGGAGAATGAAGAAAACAAGATACAATGGAAAGATTAGTCCAAAGGACTAATGGACCACAACTACCACGGCCTCCACCAGACTGAGTCCAGCACAACTAGATGATGCCCGGCTACCACC
>NW_004444159.1:1683970-1685001 GCF_000243295.1 Trichechus manatus latirostris
AAAAAAAAAAAAAAGATAATAGGCAAAATAAAAACCTCCAGAGTCAGCGACAAAAAGCTGAAAGCAAAGGTAGAGCTCATGCCACCAAGCACTGAAGGGTAGAAAGTAGACCATGTGCAGTTCTGGGGGTTGTGGTTAAAGTATTCTTTCTGGGTGGAGGCCAGGCACAGGGTCGTGGCACTTCCTGCATCCTGTAGAGGATGCTGGGACCAGATGTCGGTGCTCTTAGGCCTACTTTAAGAACTCAGGGAGAATTAACTGTGTCTGGAGTTTTAAATCAATTGTCTTCATAGTTTTGGCTCTAGTTTGTGTCAGTGGAATCATTTTTGGCTTCTTATCTTGGCTCACTACCAGGATTGGCTGGACACAATAGTTAGTCAAGTCTATAAATTCCAATTACCTTAGTAGTCTTTATAAGTGCCTCAGAGGGAGATCATCAGACATGAGTAATCAACTCACGTATTAAGCACCAAAGTTCTAATGGACTGCCATGTATATTTAAGGATAGGTGATATTACTATTTTCTAGTAGATGTTATTTGCTTGGTAATACAGCAGTTTTGTAAGATACAGTATAGCTTTTTAAACAAATATTAAGAGTTTGTTAGTCCTCAAGAATTAGGTACATCACAGACTAAACACAGTATGTTATTGTTTTTAGGTGCCGTTGAGTTGGTTCTGACTCATAGTGACCCTATGTACAACAGAAAGAAACACTGCCCAGTCCTGAGCCATCCTCACAATCATTGCCATGTTTGAGCCCATTATTGAAGCCACTGTGTCAGTTCATCTCATTGAGGATCCTCGTCTTGCTCACTGACCCTCTACTTCACCAAGCATGATGCCCTTCTCCAGAGACTGGTTCCCCCTAAGAACATGTCCAGACTATGTAAGATGAAGTCTCGCCATCCTCGCTTCTATGGAATATTCTGTCTGTACTTCTTCCAAGACAGATTTGTTTGTTCTTCTGGCAGTCCATGGTATATTGAATATTCTTCGCCAACACCATAATTCAAAGGCATCAATTCTTCT
>NW_004444159.1:1686667-1689924 GCF_000243295.1 Trichechus manatus latirostris
CATCAAGTTGATTCCAACTCATAGTGACCCTATAGGACAGAGTAGAACTGCCCCATAGGGTTTCCAAGGAGCAGCTGGTGGATTCGAACTGCCAACTTTTTGGTTACCAGCGGAGCTTTTAACCACTGTGCCACCAGGGCTAAAGGAAGTATAATGTGTGGTTACCACCACCAGTTGCTATTGAGTCGACCCCAGTTCATGGCAACCCCATGTGTGTTAAGGTAGATCTGTGCTCCATAGGGTTTTCAGTTGTTTCTTCTTCAGAAGTAGATTGCCAGGCCTTTCTTCCGAGAGACCTCTTGGAGGACTTGAACCACCAACCTTTAGGGTAGCAGCCGAGTGAGTTAACTGTTTGCACCATAATATGTGGCTACTGCCCTCTGAAAAACTTTAGTCGAGGTAAAAGGCTATTTTAAATGAAATAGTTGGGAAACAATTTAAAACTGAATTTTAGAACTCTTGGGTTTTAGAGGAGGAAGAGATGACGGTCAACTGAAATAGTTCAGTGCATCTTCCAAGGAGGTTTCATGGCAGAGACAGGGTGTGAAGGATGAGTGGGCTGTAATCGGACAGAAAAGAAAAGAGATGAAAGCATTTATGGAGCCTCTTTTGAATGCCAGTCTCTTTGATATTAGCTTTACATACATAATCTCACTAATCCTGCAGAGTAGACATTTATATCCCTGTTTATACATGAAGGACATCAAGGATTGGAGAGGTTAAGTAGCTTGCTCAAGTTGATATGATTAGTGAGTTGCTAATAAGTAATGGTTAATGCTGGCTCTGAATTCCAGGCAGTTTTGGGTTTGAATTCCAGCTGCTCTAATAAAGGACTGTGCTTAATTTATTTGTGCTTCAAGTTTTTCATCTGTAAAGTACAGAAAATAATAGTTGCTTCATAGGCTTAGTGTGATGAATAAAGTATTTATTGAGACAAAGAACTTACTACAGTTTCTGACTGAGTGAACAATTTACTTTACCCAAAGGATTTGACCTTTGTCCCTGGTTCCTGGGAAGTAACCTCTAAACTCTTGGGATTTCCATGTGATTGGGGTGTCTTTTATTCATGAGAACGCCATACCACACCTGAGAGTTTAGTCTAATGAGGTGACTTGTGTTGACTGGGAGCTGATAATACCAGAAAGACTCACCAGGAGATATCAGCCCAACCTCCTGGGAGGGGAGATTGAGTTCAATTGCATGACCAGTGACCCAATCAATCATGTCTATGTAATGAAACTCCAATAAAAAGTCTAGACACTGAAGCTGGAGGTAGCTTCCTGGTTGGTGAAAGACATTGGTGCTTAGGAAAGTAATACATCCTTGGGGACCCTCCCTATGCATCTCTTCCCTACGTTGGTTCTGATTTGTATTCTTTTGCTGTAATAAAACTGTAATCATAGGTGTGGCATTTTCCTGAATTCTTTGAGTCGTTTTAGTGAATTATCAAACCTGCGAGGGTAGTGGGAACCCCTGAATTTGTAATCAATTAGCCAAGAGTATCTAAAAAATCAGAGGAAATACTTGTGATCATTAGCCATTAGAGAAATGCAGATCAAAACTACAATGAGATACCATCTCAACCTGACATTACTGGCACTCATCAAAAAAACAGAAAATAAATGTTGGAGAGTTTGTGGGGAGATTGGAACTCTTATGCACTGCTGGTGGGAATGCAAAATGGTACAACCATTATGGAAAATGATATGGCACCTCCTTAAAAAGCTAGAAATAGGAATACCATAGGATCCAGCAATTCCACTCCTAGAAATAGATCCTAGAGAAATAATAGCTATTACACAAATAGACATATGCACACTCATGTTCATTACAGCGTTTTTCACAATAGCAAAACAATGGAAACAACCTAAGTGTCCATCAACAGATGAATGGGTAAACAAATTATGGTACATACACACAGTGGAATACTATGCAAGGATATAGAACAATGATGAATCCGTGAAATATCTGACAACTTGGATGAACCTGGAGGTCATTATGCTAAGTGAAATAAGTCAGTCACAAAAGGACAAATATTATATGAGATCACTGTTATAAAAACTTAAGAAAAAGTTTACACACAGAAGAAAACAGTCTTTGATAGTTACCAGGGAAGTGGGGGGGGGGGTGAGGAGGAAATCACTAACTAGATTGTAGACAAGTGTTAACTTTGTTGAGGGGAAAGACAACACATTATATGGGGGAAGTCAGCACAACTTAACTAAGGGAAAGTCATAGAAGCATCCTAGACACATCCAAATGCCTCCAGGGACCAAGTTTCCGGGGCTGAGGGCTGGGGACCATGGTCTCAGGGGACATCTAGGTCAATTGGCATAACATACTTCATAAAGAAAATGTTTTACATCCTACTTTGGTGAGTAGTGTCTGGGGTCTTAAAAGCTTGCCAGGAGCCATGTAAGATACATCTATTGGTCCCATCTCGTCCAGAGTAAAGGAGAATGAAAAACACCAAAGACACAAGGAAAATATTAGTCCAAAGGACAAAAGGACCACAAGAACCACAGCCTCCACCAGCCTGAGCCCAGAAGAACTTGATGGTGCCCAGCAACCACCACCACTAAGCTCTGACAGGGCACAACAGAGGGTCCCAGACAGAGCAGGAGAAAAATGTAGAACAAAATTCAAATTCATAGAAAGAAGACCAGACTTACTGGTCTGACAGAGACTGAAGGAGCCCCCAAGACTGTGGCCCCTGGACACCCTCATAACTCAGAACTGAAGCCACTCCCAAAGTCCACCTTTCAGTCAAAGATTAGAGAGGCCTACAAAACAAACAATAACACATGTGAGGAACGTGCTTCATAGTTCAGTCAAATATATGAGACCAAATGGGGAACACCTGCCCAAAAGCAAAGAGGCGCAAGCAGGAAGGCACAAGAAAACTGGAAGAATGCACATGGAGAACCCAGTTGGGAAAGGGTAATGGGGAGAGTACTGACACATTACAGGGATTGCAACAATGTCACAAAACAATGTGTGTATAAACTTTTGAATGAGAAAATGATTTTTACTGTAAACTTGCACTTGAAACACAATAAAATTTTAAAAAATTAAACAAAATAGGGAGTTCTGGCAAAATGGTGCCCTAGGCAGAAGCACCGCGCCATCCATCCCCAGCAAAGATCCGAAAAACTAAGCCGAACAGAGAATACAACAATCCTGAAACCCTAAAACATCAAATGAAGAGATAAAGAACTCAGCCAAGCACCAAATGGAGTAAGAAAACTGACAGAGAA
>NW_004444159.1:1696945-1715735 GCF_000243295.1 Trichechus manatus latirostris
CTGTTAAATGAGAAACTATTTTGTTCTGTAAACCTTCATCTTAAGTGAGAATAATAGCACAACTGGAAGAGCGTGGTCAATGTCACTGAACTGTGCATGTAGAAATTTTTGAAATGGTGTATCTTTAGCCAAAAAAAAAGGTTGAAAAGTTAGAGGGTTGACATGTTATGGGGTTGTTAACCAATGTGATAAAACTATATGTGTACTACTGTTTCATGAAAAACTATTTGTTCTGCAAGCCTTCACCTGAAGTACATTAAAAAAAAGATATAAAGAAAAAAAATTAAACAAAGTAAGAATATAAAAAATGTTTTAAAAATTATATATAAAGCAAGCATTTGGTTGATATTCACACTTATTTCTGTCAACCTCCAAAGTCTACACTCTTTATATTATTCTGCAGAAGAAGCAGGTAGAAAATTACAGACAGGAGATAAGAGCAAGTACATTATCTCCTAAAGAAAAATTATGTTACCTTTGTGTCTGAAGTAGGGTTGAGTTCATGAAGTGATAAGATAATGATAAGATAAACTGGGTGGAGGCTAATTATGTAGGGCTTAGAAGCTAGGCAGAGAATTCAGACTAATTGGCATAGGTACCAGGAAAGCCAGCATGTTTGTGAATAGGGGGTTGACATTATGAAAGTGTTGCTGTAAGCAGTGTATGGGGTAAGGATGGGGGGATGCTGGGAATCCATTTGGGAAGCTACCTTAGCAATTCAAGGGCAAGGTAATGTGGTCCTGCGTAGGAGGGGAAGTGATGGGAAGTCAAAGAAAAGAACACATGGCAGATGAATTTTGAAGAAATAATAAGATTTATTTGCAAACTAGACACAGGACATGGAAGATAGATGGTGAAGGGTGACACCAAGGCTTCTGACCTAAGGGACTGAGAAAATGGGGTGGCTGGGCCAAGAAGACAGTTTGAATGAGAAGTGATGCATTTTCGTTTAGTTACATGAGCTTAAAGTGAGGTAGGATATCCAAATTAACAGTTAAGCCTGACATGAAGCTGGGGCTGATTTATCAAGATCCACCTGTGTATTGGAACCCTCATCCATTGCTGGTGGGAATGCAAAATGATACAATGTATAGAAAATAGTCTGGTAGTTCCTCAAAAACTAGAGGTAGAGCTGCCATATGATGCAGCAATTCCACTCCTAGGTATATACTTAGGGATCTTACAGAAGTGACACAAACAGACTTATGCACACCTCTGTTCATTACAGCACTATTCACAATAGCAAAAAGATTGAAACAACCTAAGTTCCCATCAGTGGATGAATGGTTAAGTAAAATATGGTACATACCTGCAATGGAATACTGCTGAGTAATAAAGAAAAATGAGTTCCCAAAACGTCTTACAATATGCATAAACCTGGAGGACATTATGCTGAGCAAAATTAGTCAAACGCACACAAAAAACAAACACTGTATGTTCTCACTTTAATGAAATGACATGAACAGGTAAATATACAGAAACTAATGTTCATTAGTGGTTAGCCGGTGTTGTGGGTGGGGCAGTGGAGGGAGAAGCACTCCCTAGTAGTAGTCATCACTTTTTGTTTATAGAATGAGAAAGATGGCACTGAATATGAGTAAAGCTTGCACAGCAGGGCTGATGTAACTGATGGCAGTAAGCTGTACGTAGGGAAAAGGAAAGAACGGGCAAGTGCTAGGTTGTATATGGTTTTGCAACAATAATGTTATTGTTGTGTGCCGTCGAGTCAATTCTGACTCATAGCGACCCTATAGACAGAGTAGGAACTGTCCCATAGGATTTCCAAGACTGTAATCTTTATGGAAGCAGATTTCTATATCTTTCTCCCATGGAGCCACTGGTGAGTTCGAACTGCCAATCTTTTGGTTAGCAGCCAAGTGCTTAACCACTGAGCAACCAAGGCTCCTTGCAACAAAAACAAGAACAAAAAAAAAAAAAAAGGGAGAGGGGAGCTACAGATGCTGATACTAATTAGACATAACCAACACCTCATGAGATTAGTTTTCTTGGTTTGGGGGCTTAGGGCTGTGGTCTCATGGAACAATCCAGTCAGCTGGCAGAATACAGTTCTTAAAGTTAATGTTCTACCTCCCAGTATGACGAGTAGTCTCTGAGATCTTAAAAGCTTACAAGTAGCCATCTAAGATACAACTATTGGTCTTTATTTGTCTGAAACAAACGAGAAAGAAGGAAACTCAAGAACCAGAGAAGGAACTGGACTACAAGACTGTCTGCATGAACCACTGTCTCCTCCACCTTGAGACCAGAAGAACTAAATGGTCCCATCTATCACTACTGAACATTCTTATCAGGAACACAATAGATGAATTCTGATAAAAAGGGAGAAAAATGTGGAACAGAACTTAAAATTCTTAAAGAATCCAGATTTACTGGACCTGTTGAGGCTGGAAGTGTCCCAAGACTATGGCCCTGAGTTACTTTTCAAACCTTGAATTGAAACTAGTCCCTGAAGTTTCAAAGAGCAAAGATTGTCACCCTTGAGTATTGTGTTTAAAAACAAATTATATACGACCAAAGGGTAACAGCTATATTAAAGCATAGAAGAGAAGGCTGGGATGGGGGTGGGGGAGCAGGGTGATGACGTACATGAAAGTAAAACAACTAGAACAGAAATAACAAAAATGTTGACACAAGGTGAAGAATGTAACCAGTGTCGCTGATCATTGTCTATAAACTGTGGGACAGGAGTGGGTATTGCTGTGTATATTTTCACCAAAAATAAAAAAAGATCCACCTATATAGTGGTGATAGCACCAGGAGAGCTCATAGGAAGAAGTGGTTTTATGGGGAGATACCCCAACAAGAAACTGAATCAGTCAGGATTTCTTTCACCTGTGATTAACAGAAATCCTGATAAACTTGGCTTAACCCAGTAAGGGCGTTCATCCCCCCTCTTAAATCAGGGAGTTTTTGTGTTGGTCCCACGGCTCAAAGATATCAGGGTTTAGGACACTGGTTTTCATGACTTTTCCCTCACAATCAGTTGTGGCATATGAGTCTGTCTCCTTTTTATGGAACTTTTCTGGAAGCCCCATCCATCAATTCAGTTTACATTGTGTTGACCAAAACTGTATCAAACGTCCATTCTTTTCTCCACAGGAGATTGAGGGAATAGATTTTAGCTGCACGATAGGGAGCTTCTAAGGACCCAGTAATCCATCCCTGCCTCCTGGTATTCATGGATTTGTGCAATCCTATTCCTTCTTACTTTCTTCCAAACCAAGAGAATATGGCCATGTGGAGGGGATGTCAGTTTTGTGATTGTATTATAAAAAGTTGTGACTCTGTCTTGCTAGCAGAATCTCTCTGTTGCCTTCTCGGCTTGCGCACTTTGATGAAGCAAGGGTCATATTAAAGAGGTCCACCTGGCAAGGAACAGAAGGGCCAACATCCAGCAAGGAACTGAAGCCTCAGTTCAACAGCCCTCAAGGAAAGAATCCTGCCAGTAACCCTGCAAGTGAGCTGGGAAGTGGATTCTTCCCCATTTGAGCCTTTAGATAAAACCCCAGCTGTAGCCAATAGCTTGATTGCAGCCTTCTGAGAATCCCAGAATCAGAGGACCCAGTTAAATCTAAGCTATGCCTGGATTCCTGACCCACAGAAACTATGAGATAATAAATGTGTAGTGTTTTATGTTGCTAAGTTTTAGGATAATTTGTTAAACAGCAATAGATACCTAATATAGCTGGGCACATTGTCTCCTATTAGAAATGTGGGGTTCTCTTTGTAAGAAAGATGAAGTGAATGGGTATTTAATAAGCGTCAGCCACAGACCTCCACTACATTATTAAGGAAACTCTGAGCTATGCAAGAGGTTGCAAAACAATATATCTCAGTGGCATTTTCTATATAGTTGGTGTATGTTAATATTCCCAATTTTCTATTATGAAATTAAAGGTGTATTCTATCTGCAAAACACAATTTTAAGCAATAGAAATCAACTTCAGATAATTAAAGCAGGATATGAGGTGGCTCTAAAAATCTATGGGAACGAAATATCTAGAAAAGGCAAATTCATAGAGACAGAAAGCAGATTAGATGTTACCAGGGACTGGGAGAGGGGAGAATGGGGAGTTATTACTTAAGGATTACTGAGTTTCGGTTTGGGGTGATGAAGAAGTTTTGGAAATAGACAGTGGTGACGGTTGGACAGCATGGTGAATATAATTAATGTCACTCAATTGCCCATATAAAATTATTAAAATGGAAATTTTTTGTTATATATATTTACTACAATAAAAATATATACACACACACACCGTCCTCACTTATCAACATCTAATTTTATATCCTTATTTTTCTTTCAGTTTTTACATCTTGGCCAAGTGACATCTGTCCAGTTTGAATGCAATAATGCCCAATCCTTTTTATTAGCAATATAGACTAGTGCCAATACCTGATACGTCATGTACTTAACTTCCAAAATTTAATGTCTGAATATAAGAAGTCAAATGGCATGTATTAGCTGATTTTTTTTTTAAATTATCCTTAATTGTAGTCTATTTTAAAGAAGCTATTGAGAGAAAATGTAAGAACTCTAATTATCTTGGAACTTTCTAGGACAAGTTTTATTTATCATGCATTTTGAGTGGTTTTGTTCACTACGAATCTGTGGGGTGCAGCCATAATAATAAAGATAAACCTAAAGAGCTGATTGAAGATGTATAAATCACTTGTTACATTATTTATTTATTTATGTTTTAAAAATATACACAACAAATCATAGAGCAATTCGACAATTTCTCTGTGTATAATTCAGTCACATTGATTACATTCTTCAAGTTGTGCCACCATTCTTGCTATCCTTTTCCAAATTATTCCACAACCACTAACATACATTAAATATACCCTAAGCCAAAACTCCCTCTTTCCCCCCCTCTCCTATCCCTTGTAGCCGCCAATAATTTTGGTTTCTATATTTTTGCCTCAGATGGCGTGATAGAATTTTGCAAGACCGATGACTTCTTCATTGTAAATACCTTTTTTCAACAACATAAACAATGACTATACACATGGACCTCACCAGATGGAATACATAGGAATCAAATCAACTACGTCTGTGAAAAGAGACGATGGAGAAGCTCAATATCGTCAGTCAGAGCAAGGCCAGCAGATGACTGCAGAACAGAGCATCAGTTGCTTGTATGCAAGTTCAAGTTGAAGTTGAAGAAAATTAAAACAAGTCCACGAGAGCCAAAGTATGGCCTTGAATATATCCCACCAAATTTAGTGACCATCTCCATGAAAGCTCCATAGACACATCCAGATTCCCTAAGGGAATGCTGGGTGGAGGGCTGTGGGGACTATGGTCTCAGGGAACATCTAGCTCAATTGGCATAACACAGCTTACAAAGAAAATGTTCTACATTCTACCTTGGTGAGTAGCATCTGGGGTCTTAAAAGCCTGTGAGCAGCCATCTAAGATACTCCACTGGTCTCACCCCTTTGGGAGCAAGGGAGAATGAAGAAAACAAGATGCAATGGAAAGATTAGTACAAAGAACTAATGGACCACAACTACCACGGCCTCCACCAGACTGAGTCCAGCACAACTAGATGGTGCCCAGCTACCACCACTGACTGCTCTGACTGGGATCACAACAGAGGGTCCTGGACAGAGCTGGAGAAAAATGTAGAACAAAATTCTAACTCACAAAAAAAGACCAGACTTACTGGCCTGACAGAGAGTGGAGAAACTCCAAGAGTATGGCCCCCAGACACCCTTTTAGCTCAGTAATGAGGTCACTCCCGAGGTTCACCATTCAGCCAAAGATTAGACAGCCCCATAAAACAAAATGAGACTAATGGGCACAACAGTCCAGGGACAAGGACTAGAAGGCAGGAGGGGACAGGAAAGCTGGTAATAGGGAACTCAAGGTTGAGAAGGGAGAGTGTTGACATGGCGTGGGGTTGTTAACTGTTGTCATAAAACAATATGTGTACTAACTGTTCAATGAGAAACTATTTGTTCTGTAAACCTTCATCTAAAATACAATAAAAATAAATCAATTAAACAAAGAAGAAAACAAATTTAGGACCATCTCAAGAATAGATTTGACACATTAAACAATAATGACCAAAGACCAGACGAGTTGTAGGATGACGTCAAGAACATCAATACATGAAGAAAGCAGAGGATCATTAAAAACATAGAAAAGACCAAAATGGATGTCAGAAGAGACTCTGAAACTTGCTCTTGAATGTAGAGTAGCTAAAACAAAAGGAAGAAATGATGAAGTAAAAGAGCTAAAAAAAAACAAAAACAAAAAAACTAGAAGATTTCAAAGGGCAGCTGGAGAAGACAAAGTAAAGTACTATAATGAAATGTGCAAAAACCTGGAGTTAGAAAACCAAAAGAGAAGAACACACTAGGCATCTCTCAAGCTGAAAGAACTGAAGAAAAATTCAAACCTTGAGTCGCAATATTGAAAGATTCTATGGGCAAAAAATTGAATGACACAGGAAGTATCAAATGAAGATGGAAGGAATACCAAAAATAATTGATTGACATTCAGCCATTTCAGGAAGTAGCATATGATCAAGAACCGATGGTACTGAAAGAAGAAGTCCAAGCTGCACTGAAAGCAATGGTGAAAAACAAGTCTCCAGGAATGGACGGAATACCGACTGAGATATTTCAACAAATGGATGCAATGCTGGGAGCACTCACTTGTCTATGTCAAGAAACTTGGAAGATTGCTACCTGGCCAACCGACTGGAAGAGATCCGTATACATGCCCATTTCAAAGAAAGATGATCCAGCAGAATGTGGAAATTATCAAACAATATCATTAATATTACATGCAAGTAAAATTTTGCTGAAGATAATTAAAAAATTATTGCAGCAGTACATTGACAGGGAACTGCCAGAAATTCAAGCTGGATTCAGAAGAGGACGTGGAATGAGGGATATCATTGCTGATGTCAGATGGATCTTGGCTGAAAGCAGAGAATACCAGAAAGTTTACCTGTGTTTTATTGCCTGTGCAAAGGCATTTGACAGTGTAGATCATAACAAACTATGGATAACACTGCGAAGAATGGGAATTCCAGAACACTTAATTGTGCTCATGAGGAACCTATACATAGACCAAGAGGTGGTCATTGAACAGAATAAGGGGATACTGCATGGAAAGCAATACGTCAGGGTTTTATCCTTTCACCATACTTTTTCAATCTGCTGAGCAAATATTCTGAGAAGCTAGACTATATGAAGAAGAATTGGAGGAAGACTCATTAACAACCTGCGATATGCAGATGACACAACCTTGCTTGCTGAAAGTGAAAAGGACGTGAAGCACTTACTGATGAAAATCAAAGACTGCAGCCTTCAGTATGGATTACACCTCAACATAAAGACAACAAAAATCCTTACAACTGGACCAATAAGCAACGTCATGATAAACGGAGAAAAAATTGAAGTTGTCAAGGATTTCATTTTACTTGCATCCACAATCTACACCCATGAAAGCAGCAGTCACGAAGTCAAACGACACATTGCATTGGGCAAATCTGCTGCAAAAGACCTCTTTAAAGTGTTAAAAAACAAAGATGTCACCTTAAACACTAAAGTGGGCCTGACCCAAGCATGGTGTTTTCAATCACCTCATATGCATACGAAAGCTGGACAGTGAATAAGGAAGACTGAAGAAGAATTGATGTCTTTGAATTATGGTGTTGGCGAACAATATTGAATACACCATGGACTACCAAAAGAACGAACAGATCTCTATCGGAAGAAGTACAGGCAGAATGCTCCTTAGAAGTGAAGATATTGTGACTTTGTCTCGCTTACTTTGGGTATGTTATTAGGAGAAGGACGTCATGCATGGTAAAGCAGTGGGTCAGCGAAAGAGATGAAGACCCAGAAGGAGATGGATTGACACAGTGGCTGTAACAATGGGCTCAAACATGGCAACGATTGTGAGGATGGTGCAGTATTTCATTCTGTTTTGCCTCGGGCCACTATGAGCCAGAACCGACTCTATGGCACCTAACAACAGCAGCATGTTTTTGCTTATTTCCTATATGTGCAATCATACAGTATTTGTCCTTTTGTGACTGACTTATTTAGCTCTAGCTGAATGATTCTTGAGCAAATCTTTTGTTTATTAAACTGAAAGTTATCATCTACAGGTGTTGCTTACATGTCAAAAGCAATTCGATTACATTTTAGAAGTCTGGCAATTCGTTAATAATGATTATACATTTGGCCAGTAGCTGGAGTTAAAGCATACAAGAAGTGTAATAATAAAAGGTATAATTATATTAATTAGGAAGCCACCTATTATAATGGTTAACAATATGTAATTTGTAATCAGACAGTCATGGGATACAGTCTAAGTTCACTAGCTGTATGAACTTAGCAAGTTACTTTAACTTCTTTATCCCCCAATTTCCTCTTTTGCTGGCTAAGAGTGTTAGGTGAGAATATTTGTGAAGCACTTAGAAGAGTATCTGGCATGTTACAAATGCTCAGTAAATGTTAGTATCGAATGGATGTTATCACACGTTGTTCTTGGTAGGTGCTGTTGAGTCAATTATGACTCATAGCAACCCTGTGTACAACAGAATGAAACACTGCCCAGTCCTGCGCCATCCTGCTTTTGAGGAGGCAGCTCTTCCCCAGTTGCATTCTGAGTAACTTCCAACCTGAGGGGCTCATCTTCTGGCTCTATATCAGACAATGTTCCGCTGCTATTCATACAGTTTCCACTGGCCATTTTTTCAGAAGTAGACTGCTATGTCCTTCTTTCTAGTCTGTCTTAGCCTGGGAGCTCCACTGTCCACCATGGGTGACCCTGCTGGTATTTGAAATTCTGGTGGCAAAGCTTCCCGTATCACAGCAACAAGCAAGCCACCACAGTACGACAAGCTCACAGACACGTGGTGGTACCACACATTATAGTTTACAAAAAACTTGCTTACATGCTTTATTTGATCCTGTTATTCTTGTGAAGAAGGCAGGAAAGGTGTTATTATTCTCATTTGATGGTCAGGAAAACTGAAGTTCAAAGAAGGGCTAAGCAATTTAAATAAAGTTAATTAATGGAAAATCTGGGTCTCAAAATCTGATGCTCTTTCTTCTAGATTCCCCATATACACATATCAAAAACAAGAAGGAGCTGGAATTGTATGAATTCAAGAGAAGTTGTTCCTAATAGCAGAAGATTCCAAATAGCAATCCACAGACAGTGACTGGTACACAACTATGTTTTACTGCTTCTGTCATTCAGATCCCTGTGGCTAGATAGGGCAACGAGGAACTGAGCAACAGTGTAGTGAGTTTTAAAAGAAGTTAAAATTTATCCAACTTACAGCTCGACCTTTTACTTCAACATTATATTGTTCCTCTTATTTTGATGTTAAAATGTTCTTTTGAAATGATGGTGACAGACTTGCTAGTTAGTTTTCGTTTTTAATATCGTGGTGGCGTAGTGGTGAAGAGCTCAGCTGCTAACCAAAAGGTCAGCAGTTCGAGTCCACCAGCAGCTCCTTGGAAACCCTATGGGGGCAGTTCTACTCTGTCCCGTAGGGTAACTATGAGTTGGAATCGACTCGAAGGCAATGGGTTTGGTTTTTTTGTTTTTCTACTTGATATGATAAAACTGTGGCAAAGCCACACTGGGCCCTTAAATGTAACAATGCAGTAGTCAACTTTAAATTCACTAAAAAGTATTCCGCCTTGATTTTTCTAAAAGTTGGTAATGACTTCTTCTAATTCTACTTTGGTGAGTGGCAACTGGGGTCTTAAAAGCTAGCAAGTGGCCATCTGAGATGCATCAATTGGTCCCAACCACCTGGAGTAAAGGAGAATGAAGAACACCAAAGACACAAGGAAAGTATTAGCCCAAGAGACAGAAAGGGCCACATAAACCAGAGACTTCATCAGCCTGAGACCAGAAGAACTAGATGGTGCCTGGCTACCACCAATGACCGCCCTGACAGGGAACACAACAGAGAGTCCCTGATGGAGCAGGAGAAAAGTGGGGTGCAGAACTCAAATTCTAGTAAAAAGACCAGACTTAATGGTCTGACTGAGACTGGAGGAACCCCGGAAAGCATGGCCCCCAGACTCTCTGTCAACCCAGAACTAAAACAATTCCTGAGGCCAACTTTTCAGACAAAGATTGGGCTGGACTGTGGGACATAAAATGATACTCGTGAAGCGTGTGCTTCTTAGTTCAAGTGGATACATGAGACTAAATGGGAAGCTTCTGTCTGGAGGTGAGATGAGAAGGCAGAGAGGGTAAGGAGCTGGTTGAATGGACATGGGAAAGCTGGGGTGGAAAGGAGGAGTGTGCTGTCATAGTATAGGGAGAACAATTAGGGTCACGTAACAATGTATGTATAAAATTTCTGCATGAGAGACTAACTTGAAATGTAAACTTTCACTTAAACTACAACAAACAAAAAAAGGCTTATTCTAAATAAATTACAAAATAAAATGAATGAGAAAAATATATCACTAGATTTTGTTTTAGAAATTTTACTAGTACAAAATCTGAGTCTACTCACTGCTCTAGAGTGGTTTCATTATTTTAGTTATCAGTAGTTTAAGATTACAGTGTTATTTTGTTTGTTTCCATTAAGCCATAGAACCAGGTATTTGGATTTTTATACAACTTTAATTTTATCTTTGTTACCATTATCTAGGTCACTAGTTCTTAGCTTTTTTGGTGGGAGAAGTCCCAGACCGTTTTGAAAATCTGATGAAAACTATGGTTTCCTCTCCCCATTTCTACCCCCAAAACACATACACACACACATACAATTTTGGGTGCACATTGGGTCATTCACAAATTTGGTGGCATTGAAGCCCATAGACCTCTAGGTGGCTCTTGTCCGTTTGTTTCCATAACCCGTTTTGGTTTCACATCTTTGTTTTACCCTATTAGATGCTGGGGATTACATAGGTGATTGGTTTCACGAGAGATGGGGTGGGAGACCCCATGACAGGACCCGGTGTTTATTTGGAGGCCCTGAACCTTGTATGGTTTTTCAGGCAGAACTGGTATGTGATGGAAAAATGTAAAATACTATTAGAATACTCCATGTCGGCAAGGAAGTGGGGGAATAAGGTCTCATATACTGTCGGTGGGAGTATCAGCTGATGTAACTTATTTGGAGGGCAACCCGGAAGTATCTACCAGCATTTGAAAGGCACGTGCTTGCATTTGTATGCAAAGACATATGTACAGAGATCTTCGCTAGAGCTTTTCGTATATGAAGAAAATACTGGAAATGGAAACAATATAACTGTGATTATGTTGATCATTAATTTGAAACTGGCTGAATAAATTGTGGTATATTCAAACGGTGGAATACTATGAAGCCATGAAAAAAGAAGATGTAGCTCTATATCTGGCAATAGAGAATCATCTCCAAGATGTATTATTATGTGAAAAAAAGCAAGATGCATTTTAAAAGAGGGAAAAGTACACAGATATGTGTTTGGATATTTCTGGAGAACACACCAGCAGCTGTAATAATGACTGCCCCAGGGACAAGGATGGGGAGCCAAGGATTTACAATGGGAGGGAGGCTTAACTTTTCTTTTTTGTGTAGTGCCTGAATATTTGTAATCAGGTCTTTGTATTACTTATTCAATGTTTTTAAAGCTTGTTTAAAAAACTAGATTTTTTAAAAAATTACTGTGCAATGTTTTGAGAAGGAGGTTAGAGGATATTTAGATTAAATTTCCTAAGTGAAACGGGATGATGTGAAGTGAACATACGTGTCTTTTTGCCTCAATCTCTAATGCGAGAACAAGGGGACACCTGACGGAATTAAGAACTGGTAACTGAAAAAATCAAAAGAAATAGCTTTTCACACAGCATGTAGCCAGTCTGAGGAATTTACTGCCACAGCAGTCCCAAAGTCAAATATTGTGGCTGGGTTTTTTGGGGGTGGGGGTGGGGGGAAGTCTGGTCACTTATGACCAGTCATAACATTTGTAGTTATGCAAGAAAAGATAAGGGTAATCAAATCTGATGGCGCAGGAAGTAAGCTGATCATGGCAGAGGAAGGAATTTCTCCCCAGCCTCCCGTCTTTTTTGGTTTCCCCCCATGCCTCAGAATAACATTACACAATGAACCAGGTCTGCTTTGAAGAATCGGCAGCACTTCCTCTGAATCACTGGGTATTAACCAAGGCCAAGGGAAAGATTCCAGACCTGCCGAGCAGCAAAGCTCATAACTCTCTTTCCGTACCCAGAGCGACGGCCCTTGTAGCTCAGAGCTCAGCGTTTTGGCAGAGCAGCCCTCCTGCCGCCAAGCCACCCCAGCCATTCCCGGCACAGAACACGTTCAAAGAGAGATAATGGGCTCCAGTTCTTCTCCTGTTGAGCTGGCAATCTTGTATAAACAGCAAGGCCTAGATTATTTAGGGGCTGAATTCAGGAAATAATTCATGCTTTTTTCTCTCTCTTTCCTTCTTTGGCTCCAACCAGTAATGGATCCCTCCACCAGGGGGTAGAGAGAAGACATGAAAGAAACTAGCACTTTAAAAGGCACGTAATTGCATTTGTCTGCGAAGACATATGTACAAAGATATTTGTTGGAGCTTTTCATATAAGAAAGAAAATACTGGAAACAACATAAAAGTCCATTAATTTGAAACTGGTTAAATAAATTGTAGTATATGCAAACTGTGGAATACTATGAAGCCATAAAAAAGGAAGCTGTAGCTCCATATCTGGCAATATAGAATGACCTCCAAGATACATTATTATGTGAAAAAAGCAAGACGCATTTTAAAAGGGGGAAAAGTGACTACATCTCATATAACCCCAGTAACAGGTTTGATGTTGTTATGGGTCTGGTTCATCCATGTGACCCAAGAAAGACTGTACTCATGTAGCCCAGAAAGGTAGGAATCTCATGTTATGTTTTAAGATGAAGAGAAGGATGAATCAAATTGACTTGTGTTTGAATTTTTACAACAGTAAAAATAAATAAATAAAAATTGACTCATATTTGAGCAGGTCGGGGAGAGTTGAATACCATACTATGTCAATGTGATTGAGATAAATTGCACTACTTCAAACTACTGAAGAATGACTCCATCCTGTTCCTCATGTGTGAGCAGGTGATGGGGAAGCCTTTAAGTGTCCAGTAACTTGGATAAGAGGATCTCTGGTTAAAAAGGATCTCTACCATATCATGGCAGCCAGAGGCAGACAGACAGGGTGTTGGTTTCTGCGCATGTGTGTGTGCAGAATGAATGTACTTCTCTTCTTCCATGCTTTGCTTTGCAGGGCCTTCTCTGTCTGCCAGCAGCTGGATGACACTGATGCTATACAAATTAGTGATCCCAGGTCCATGTGGTAGCTGGACTCAGGGGCACAGCATCTTACATGTCCCCACAGATGAGATTCGAAACAGTCAGTTATCCAAGCACCTGGAGTGCCAGGAGAAAGTTTGTTCCCACTGTTTTTGTTTGGCTTAATTGAATGTTAGGAAGTTCCAGCTGAATTTTTAAAATATATCTCTTACTACATTCCATTATAATTGTTTTTATCATTTCTTTTGTTGCTGTCCAAACTCCTTAGCACCAGGTATAATCCCAGCATTCAGTCTTTTTAGGAGACCTATCCCCTTCCAGCATTGTCCAGTAGAACTTCTAGCGATGATGGAAATGTTCTTTATCTGTACCATCCAATATGGTAGCCACTAGTTCCATGTGACTACTGAGCTCTTGGAATATGGCTAGTGTGACTGAGGAAGTGAACGTTTAATATTATTTAATTTTAATTACTTGTAAACAACATTGCCATCTGAGCTTTAGCTGTCCTTTTGTCCCCAGCTCATTTTGACTTTTACCCTGGGAGATGTGCCTCAGCAGACATTTGGAAGTGACATGGCATCTTCTTCCTTCCAGGGCAGAGTGTTGGCTTTCTTCCTTGTCATTAAGATCTCTAAAAGCAATATTGAGATATCATTTTGCTGTTTTCATACAGTTTGGGGGAAAAATGACACGGTATTATCACTACACAAAGACTGCAGTTGTTATTCAGATCTTCCCATGGATCCTGTGTTCATGCCTGATACCCCAAAGGCAACCTCAGTGAGCCACAGGAGTGAGGGCTCTTTCTCTAAATAGTATAATCATTTAGTGTAATTTACCATGTTAATACAATAGAAGGGAAAAATCAAATGATTATGCCAATAGATGCAGAAATTTTAAAAAATTAAATTCAACATTCACTCATGACAGAGATTCTTACTAGAAGTTGTGGTTAAATGAAACTCTCAGACTTTGGTAAAGTGAAACGAAGAGATTTTTTGAAAGCGTAAGAAACATTTGAATGGGAAGACATTAGCTTACACAGAGTGAGGACGAATCCAAGGGGTGGCTGCTTCCTGGAGACAGATATGGGGCAGAAACCAGGAACTAGGCTACAATATTCTGATTGGAAGTTGCAAGATCAGGAGGCAGGACAACTCAAGGCAGGGGCTTTACAGTGATTGGTTGGAAACATGAAAGTAGGCTATTTGGTTAATCTGAATATGTGATTAAAGGGGTTTTACAGGATGGTTACAAGGTAATTATCTTAAACATTTCCTCAGGGCTGCTGAGGGGACTTCTGTTAAGGATCTTGTGTCAAGACCCTCCCTTAAGAACTTTAAAAACTTTTCTTTTGTTATCTACATTAGTTGGTGCAAGGATTTGAGGGTTGCAGGGAAATTCTTTGTTATGTACATGAATCTGCTGGTGTCAGGACCTTTCCTTAGCCCAAAGAGAAAACAGTTCCTTAGGCACAGACTTTAAACTCGGTACCAGGGTCACCGATTGTTAAAGAAGTTAGCATGAGTCAAGATGGAGTGTGGACTCAGGCTCAGACCAGCCATTTGACTTTGGTCAAGCACTTTGATTTTAGGGCTCTTGCATATAACCTCCTGGTAATTTGGAAGCAGGAGCTTGTGACAAAATGGGGTCAGGCCTACTCCTAGGCCAGCCACCCTAAATGTGCCAAGCACCTCTGCTCTAAAGCTCTTACTCATTGTAGAGGGAAATGTCAGTAATCCAACAAATTCTTGTTAGGTGCAGTCAAGTTGCTTTTCTGACTCATAGTGACCCTATGTTCAACGGAAAGAAACATGGCCCAGTCCCGCACCATCCACACAATCATTGCTAAGTTTGAGCCCATTGTTGCAGCCACTGTGTCACTCTGCCTCACTGAGGGTCTTCCTCTTTTTCGCCAACTGTCTACTAAGCATGATGTCCTTCTCCAGTAACTGGTCCCTCCTGATAACATGTCCAAAGTACACGAGACAAAGTCTCATCATCCTTACTTCTAAGGAGCATTCTGGTTGTACTTTTTCCAAGACAGATTTGTTCATTTTTCTGGAAGTCCATGATATATTCAATATTCTTTGCCAACACCATAATTCAAAGGCATCAATTCTTTTTTGGTTTTCCTTATTCATTGTCCAGCTTTCTCATACATATGAGGTGATTGAAAACACTATGGCTTGGCTCAGGCACACCTTAGTCCTCAAAGTGACATCGTTGCTTTTCAACACTTTTAAAGAGGTCTTTTGCAGCAGATTTGCCCAATGCAATGTGTCGTTTGACTTCGTGACTGCTGCTTCCATGGGTGTTGATTGTGGATCAAAGTAAAATGAAATCCTTGACAACTTCAGTATTTTCTTAACGTTTATCATGATGTTGCTTATTGGTCCAGTTGTGAGTGTTTTTGTTTTCCTTATGTTGAGGTGCAATCCGTGCTGAAGGGTGTAGTCTTTGATTTTCATCACTAAGTGCTTCAAGTCCTCTTCACTTTCAGCAAGCAAGATTGTGTCATCTGCATACTGCAGGTTGTTAATGAGTCTTCCTCCAATCCTGATGCCGCATTCTTCTTCATATAGTCCAGGTTCTCTATTTGCTCAGCATATAGATTGAATAAGTACGGTGAAAGGATACAACCCTGACACACGCCTTTTCTGACTTTAAACCTCACAATATCCCACTGTTCTGTTTGAACAACTGCCTCTTGGCCTATGTACAGGTTCTGCATGAGCACGATTAAGTGTTCTGGAATTCTGATTCTTCACAGTGTTATCCATATTTGTTATGATCCACACAGTCAAATGCCTTTTTATAGTCAATAAAACACAGGTAAACATCCTTCTGGTATTCTCTGCTTTCAGCCAAGATTCTTCTGACATCAGCAATGATATTTGTCGCTTGACATGCTCTTCTGAATCTGGCTTGAACTTCTCACAGTTCCCTGTCATTGTAGTGCTGCAACAGCTTTTGAATGATCTTCAGCAAAATTTTACTTGTGTATGATATTAATGATATTTTTCTATAATTTCTGCATTCTATTGGATCATCTTTCTTTGGAATAGGCACAAGTATGGATCACTTCCAGTCAACTGGCCAGGAACCTGTCTTCCAAATTTCTTAACATAGATGAAGGAACACATCCAGTGCTGCATCTGTTTGTTGAAACATTTCAATTGGTATTCCATCAATTTCTGGAGCCTTGTTTTTCTCCATTCCCTTCCATGCAGCTTGGATTTCCTCCTTCAATACCATCTGTTCTTGATCATATGCTACCTTCTGAAATGGCTGAATGTCGACCAATTCTTTTGGGTACAGTGACTTTGTGTATTCCTTCCATCTTCTCCATAGAGTCCTTCAATATTGCAGCTTGAGGCTGGAATTTTTTTCTTTAGTTCTTGTGGCTTCAGAAATGCTGAGCATGTTCTTCCCTTTTGGTTTTCTAACTCCAGAACTTTGCACATGTCATTATAATACTTTACTTTGTCTTCTCGAGCCATCCTTTGAAATCTTCTGTTTAGCTCTTTTACTTCATTATTTCTTCCTTTCACTTTAGTTACTCTACGTTCAAGAAGTTTCAGAGTTTCTTCTGACATCCATTTTAGTCTTTTCTTTCTTTCCTGTCTTTTTAGTGACCTTTTGCTTTCGTCATGTAATGATGTCCTTGATGTTCTACCACAACTCGTCTGGTCTTCAGTCATTAGTGTTTAATGCGTCAAATCTATTCTTGAGATGGTCTCTAAATTCAGGTGGGATATACTCAAGGTTGTATTTTGGCTCTCGTGGTCTTGCTCTAATTCTCTTCAGCTTCAACCTGAACTTCCATATGAGCAATTGATGGCCTATTCCACTCCATATGAGCAATTGATGGCCTATTCCAAAGTTGGCCTGTGGCCTTGTTCTGACTGATGATATAGAGCTTTTCCAGTGTCTCTTTCCACAGATGTAGCCGATTTGATTGCTGTGTATTCCATCTGGTGAGATCTATGTGTATAGTTGCCATTTATGTTGTTGAAAAAAGGTAATTGCAATTAATAAGTCATTGGTCTTGCAAAATTCTGTCATGTGATCTCCGGTGTCATTTCTTTCACAAAGGCCGTATTTTCCAACTACCAGTCCTTCTTCTTCGTTTCCAACTTTCTCATTCCAATCACCAGTAATTATCAGTGCATCCTGATTGCATGTTTGATTAATTTCAGACTACAGAAGTTGGTAAAAAATCGTCACTTTCATCATCTTTGGCATTAGTGGTTGGTGTGTTAATTTGAATAATAGTCGTGTTAACTTGTCTTCCTTGTAGGTGTATGGATATTATTCTATCACTGACAGTGTTGTACTTCAGGATAGATCTTGAAATGTTCTTTTTGACAATAATGCGACATCATTGCTCTTCAATTTGTCATTCCCAGCATAGTAGACCATATGATTGTCTGATTCAGAATGGCCAATACCAGTCCATTTCAGCTCAACAATGCCTAGATTATCAATGTTTATGCGTCCCATTTCATTTTTGTCAATTTCCAATTTTCCTGGATTCATACTTCGTACATTACGTGTTTGATTATTAATGGATGTTTGCAGTTGTTTCTTCTCATTTTGAGTTGTGCCACATCAGCAAATGAAGGTCCTGAAGGCTCAACTCCATTCATGTCACTAAGGTCAACTCTACTTTGAGGAGACAGCTCTTCTCTAGTTGTAGTTTGATTGCCTTCCAACATGAGGGGCTCATCTTCCAGCATTACACCAGACAATGTTCTTCTGCTACTTATAAGGTTTTCACTGGCCAATTGTCTCAGAAGTAGACCGCCAGGTCCTTCTTCCTAGTCTGTCTTAGTCTGGAAGCTCCACTGAAACTTTCCACCATGAGTGACCCTCCTGGTATTTGAAATACTGGTAGCATATCTTCCAGCATCACAGCAACACATAAGCCACCACAGTATGACAATCTGACAGATGCATGGGGATCTGATAAATAGTACCTACCAAAAACATACAGCAAACACTATACTTAATGGCAAATGTTAAAGCGTTTACTCCTTATCTGGTATGAGAAAATGTTTCCCAATATCATTACTTCTATTCAACATTGTAGTGGGAGGCTCAACCAGTGCAATAACGCAAGAAAAAGACATACAAGTGAAAGATTTAGGAAGGAAAAAGTACAACTGTCATAAGCTATATATATGTAAAATGTTTGGATATGTGTAATATACAATTGTGTACATAGAAAATCCAAGATTTTACAGATGAATAATTAAAAATAGTGAGTTTACCAAACCTGCTACACTACAAGGTCAATGTGTAACATTTATTATGTTTTGAAATACTGTAACAAGCGTAATACGAATTTTCAAAAAGATACCATATAAATATGTCTTAGTTATGTAGTGCTGCTGTAACAGAAATACCACAAGTAAGTGAGTTTAACACAGAGACATTTATTCTCTCATTGTTTAGGAGGCTAGAAGTTCAAATTCAG
>NW_004444159.1:1717394-1719517 GCF_000243295.1 Trichechus manatus latirostris
GTCAGCTTTCCTTCCTTTCATCCTATCTCTGTTCCCTTCAGTCTAAGCTGATGGATTTTCTGCTGTGGTAGTTAATTAGATCCATCAATCACAGGTTTAATCTCTAACTAAACATTGTGTAGCCATGTCCTTGGAGAAAATTCTAGACTAGAACACCTGTCTTGAGTTTGTACAACAGAATTTTCCAAATCATTAAGTTTTATTTTCATTTTGCGGCTTACTGTTAAGCCAGTATCTTTCCTCTCACATTTTACTATAAGCAGCATAGAGAAATCACATGGCCCTTTTGAGATCTTGCTTAGAAATCTCATCAGCCAAATATCCAACTTCATCACTTAAAAGTTCTACCTTCCACCAAACATTGTAACATAATTCAGACAAGTTCTTTGCCACTGCATAAAAAGCTTTGCCCTTCCTCCATTGTCCAACCATGTGTTCATCATCTCCTTTTCAAGCTTCACAAGAAGCACGTTTAACATTCACATTTCTAGCAACATTCTTTTGATGGTGCTATGTGTTATCTAAAACGATAGAGACTTTCTCTATAGCTCTCTTCACTTTCTCCTGAGCCCTGACCAGAATTGCCTTTGACACCCTTAATTCTAGAAACAGTCTCTTCAGGGAAATCTAGGCTTTTACTATTAGGCACCTTAAAACTCTTCCAGCCTCTACTCATCACCCACTTCCAAAATCACTTCCACGTTTTAGGTATTTATTAGAGTGGCACCCCTATTTCTTGGCACCAAATCCTGTCTTAGTTATCTAAAGCTGCTTGAACAGAAATACCACAACTGGGTCGCTTTAACAAACAAATTTATTTTCTCACAGTTTTGGAGGGGAAGGCTTTCCTTCTTTTTCGGCTCTAGAGGAAGGTCCTTGTTCCTTGGGTCCTTGGCGATCTTCGTGTGGTATGGCATTTATCTTCCCCCATCTCTGCTTGCTTGCTTGCTTGTTTAATTTCTTTTATATCTTATAAGAGATTGACTTAAGATACACCCTATATTAAAACTATCTCATTAACATAACAAAGAAAACCCATTCCCAAATGGGATTACAACCACTACAGGGATTAGGATTTACACCACGTATTGTCGGGGTAGACAATTCAATCCATAACAAATACAATCATAAGTATAAAATAAAAATACCTAGGAATAAATCTAATAAAATAGCATAAGACTTCTGCACAGAATTCTGTAAAACATTATTGAGAGTAACTGAAGAAGACCTAAATAAATGGAGAACTATATAATTTTCATGTATTGGAAGAATCAATATTATAAAGATATCTGATTTCTCCAAATTGACTTATAGATTTAATGCAATCCCAATCATAATCTCAACAGCTTTTTATAAAATGGAAATTGACAAATGTTTTCTAAAATTTACATAGAAATGCAAAGAGCAAAGAATAGCCATGCAATCTTGAAAACAAACAAGGAGAAAGGACTTGCTCTCCAGATACCAAAACTTGTTAGAAAACCCATTGTCATTGAGTCCATTCTGACTCATAGTGACCCTATAGGACAGAGCAGAACTGCCCCATAGGGTTTCCAAGGAGCAGCTGTTGGATTCGAACTGCCCACCTTTTGGTTAGTAACCTGTGCTCTTAACTACGGCACCACCAGGGCTCGAGACTCATTATTAAAAAAAACAAAAACCATTGCCATAGAGTTGATTCCAACTCATAGTGACCCTATATAATGGTAAGTAATTAGGACAGTGCAGTATTGACATAAAAGTAGACAAAGAGATCACTGTAACAGAATAAAGATTCCAGAAACAGACCTGTGCATGTATGCACAATTGATTAATAAGCAGGGTGATATTACAGAGCAATGGGGAAAGTAATCTTTTCAATAAATGGTTCTGGATGAATGGGATATCCATATAGGAAAAATGAAATAAAATTTGACCTCTATGTCCATACCATACAAACATTTATTCCACATGGACTATAGATTTAAATATGAACAATAAATAATAAATCTTCTAGAAGATAATTTAGGAGAGTATCTTCATGTACTTGGAAAAGGGAAAGATTTCTTACAGAACACACTAAAAGCCCTAACCATAAATGCAATGACTGATCAGTTGGTCCTTCTTAAAATTTAGATGTGTTT
>NW_004444159.1:1719928-1720922 GCF_000243295.1 Trichechus manatus latirostris
AGCATTATCTACTAAAGCTAAGCATAGGTCAGTCCAAAGACCTAACAAGTTCATTCTCAGCAGAAATGTGTGCTCATGTGTACCATTATGACATTTATAAGAGTATAATTTGTAAGAGCCCCAAACTGGAACTAACCCAATTATCCATCATCAATAGAATGGATAAATACATTGTGATATACTCATACAATGGAATACTACACAACTAAAAAATGAACTAACTCAGCTACACACAATAACACAGATGACTCTCACAACATAATGTTGAGAGAAAGAAGCTAAATGTAAAATCACGTATACTACATAGTCCCATTTATATAAAGTTCAAAACAGTCAAAACTAATATCTGGTGATGATAAAATTCAGGATAGTGGTTACCTTTGGAAAGGTTGGATGAGAAATGATTGAGAGGGGGCTCAAAGTGGGGCTGCTGATGTGCTGGTAATTTTCTAATTCTTGACCCAAGTGGTAGTTATAAGGTGTGTTCTTTGGATAATTCATTGACCTGTACACATTTTTTTAAAGATAAAAGCCTATGATTACATTTACCCCAACTAGTGTTTACTGTCTTCTGCACTGAGCTCTGTGCTAAGTGCTAGAATTGGAAAGGTGAAATCAGAGACAGTACCTGTCTTCCAGACAGTCAGAGCTGAGCTGTGGACAACAGAGACTTACAAATTGCTCTGATGTGGTGTGCTAAATACCGTCAATGATCAATGTACAGAATGAGATTAGGAACAGTCCTACTTCATCAAATCAGGATTGGTTTCACTGAACTAGGAGACATATAAATTAGCTCTTAAAATATGATTGGAATTTTGGCAAATGAAAAAAGAAGTCCAGGTTGTTCTAGGTAGAAAGTACAACACAAGCAAAGACATGGGAGTGAAAAAATGTGGGCACTGGGAGCCCCTAAAAATTAAACACTTAGGCTCATCAAAAGACTTCACCAAACAAGTAAAAAGAGAACCTACAGACTGAGAAAAAAGTTTTG
>NW_004444159.1:1721847-1723893 GCF_000243295.1 Trichechus manatus latirostris
CATAGAAGCTTTCTAGACACATCCAGACACTTTGAGGGACCGAGTTACTGGGGCTGAGGGCTACGGACCATGGTCTCAGGGAACGTCTAGGTCAATTGGCATAACACAGTTCATAAAGAAAATGTTCTACAACCTACTTTGATGAGTAGCATCTAGGGACATAAAAGCTTGCAAATGGCCATCTAAGATACATCTATTGGTCACATCCCATCTGGAGCAAAGGAGAATGAAAAAAAAAACCAAAGACATAAGGAAAATATTAGTCCAAAGGAATAAAAGACCACATGAACCACAGCCTCCACCAGCCTAGCCCAGAAGAACTAGATGGTGCCCAGGTACCACCACCAATGGCTGTGACAGGGATGACAATAGAGGGTCCTGGACACAGCAGGAGAAAAATGTAGAACCAAATTCAAATTCACAAAAAAAGACCAGACTTACTAGTCTGAAAGGGACTAGAGGAACCCCCAAGACTAGGGATGGCCCCTGGACACCCTGCTAACTCAGAACTGAAGCAGCTCCTGAAGTCCACCTTTTAGCCAAAGATTAAAACAAAAAACAAAAAAAGAAACCAAACAAACAAATGCATTGCCATCGTGTCAATTCCGACTCATAGTGACTCTATAGGACAGAGTAGAACTGTCCCATAGGGTTTCCAAGGATCGGCTGGTGGATTCGAACTGCTGACCTTTTAGTTAGCAGCCGAGCTCTTAAGCTCTATGCCACCAGGCCTCCAGCTGAAGATTAGACAGGCCTATAAAACAAACAATAACACATGTGAGTAACGTGTTTCTTAATTCAATCAAGCATACGAGACCAAATGGGTTTTGAGAAGGAAGAAAGGGACAGGAAAACTGGATGAATGGACACAGGGAATCCAGGGTGTAAAGAGAAAGGGGGAAAGTGCTGACACATTGCAGGGATTGTGATCAATGTCGCAAAACAATTTGTGTATAAATTTTTAAATGAGAAACTACTTTGCGCTGTAAGCTTTCACCTAAAGCACAATCAAATTTAAAAGAAAAAATTTACTCAGCTACACATGCACACACACACAATGTGGGCACGTTCATGCAGCCATTAACATGATCAGAAGGAGAAAAACCGTGCTTATTAAATTTTCTTTGAATTAGTGATAAAGAGTGCTAGAAGTCTACAGGGAGTCTGCATGAGGCAAAAACAGAATCTGGGGACATGTTTTCCCTCTTAATCTTAAACCGTGTGCCTACATCTTAGCTTCTTTAGAGCAGGTTTATTTTAAGTATTCAGTAGTAAACCAGTTGCCATAGCGTTGACTCCGTAAAACTGTGCTCTACAGGGTTATCAGTGGCTGAGTTTTTGGAAGGAGATTGCCTCGCCTTTCTTCCAAGGTGCTTCTGGGTGGACTCAACTTCCAGCATTTCGGTTAGCAGCACATTAATCCTTTGCTCCACTCAGGGACTCCTAATAGAGGTAAAAACGTAGGGGAAATGTGAGTGTTTCGGTTCCCATGTTGCACTTCCCTCTCCAGATGCTGATGATGCTTCCTGGTGCACAGCAAGAGATGCGTCTGCAAGCGTCCCTGTGCCTCTCACTGTGGGCACCACCACTGCCATCCATGCTTACACACTGGCGATTGAACTAGATAATTCTCCAAGTGGGCCAATCTTCCACTAAACCGACATTCAGAGATGTTTGTTGAAATTAAATTAAATAAAAGCCCCAGTGGGAAGTGGCCGTAATACGGCAGCAGTAAATCTTGCCTTTAGCTCTGTTAGGATGTGGACCGATGAGGGGACCATTGAATTTATCATCCAAATGAAGACATTTTTGAGCATAAAAGAGGGTGCCATTAATACAGATGCCAGGACAAAACTAGAGTTTTCTGCAGGAAGCTAAGCCATGTGGTCACTCTCTTATGACTGTCACTGCAGGATCACTACAAGATGTCCCAAAGTCACCCTAGGAAATCCTATCTCTCCTGTGCTCCCAATCTCACGTGGCCTTAGGGAATACGGCATACACAGCCCCGCCCTCATCCGTCCTAGATCTCTGGTGGACTAGAGC
>NW_004444159.1:1725104-1726423 GCF_000243295.1 Trichechus manatus latirostris
CTTCATCACCAGGGCTCCCTAAAGTGCCTAAGTGAGTCAAAAAGACTGACCTTATTCCTGCAACATGTAAAGAATACTTAGGGGTTTATACTGCAGGGAAGAATTCCCATAGATGTGATTTTTTAAAATTAATGCGAGCAACTCATCTTGAAAAGAGAATTTATTCATCTTCCCTTGCTCTTGAGAGAAAACAAAACAAAACAAACCTGATCCTGTGACAGGGTGAAACCTTGATTATCATATAAATCATGGTCTAAATGGTGGGCACATCCTCAGTTGTCCAAGGATGAGTTTGATGATCCACGAGGCGATTGAGGGTAGCTCAGTGATTGGACCTGCTTGTTCCAAGCTTCCTAGCAGAGCTTCTAAGAACTAGTAGTCATTGTTCCACTCACTAAACTTGGCTTTAGATGCAGAGATGATATACACTGCTTTGCAGGATTCTACAACTCGAGCCGTTATATGTGCAAAATTAGGCATTACCTTTAATAGTTTCAGTTGTAAATTCACGATGAAAATTTCCTTTATTTTCTCAAAGAATTTTCAGAGTGATAGCTAAAACAGTAATAAAGAAATGATTGTTTTAGTAACAACTTTAATGCCCTGCTATAATAACCAAGTGACTAGTTGCTGTCGAGTTGACCCTAACTTATGGCAACCCCCATAGATCACTTAAAATATAAGGCGATATGTAAGTCCTGTGGGGATTCCCTGGGTGGTGCAAACAGTTAATGCACTTGGCTAATAACTGAGAAGTCCATCCAGGAGTGCCTTGGAAGAAAGACCTGGCAATCTGCTTCCAAAAAATCAGTCGTAGAAAACCCTATGAAGCACAGTTCTACTCTGACACACATGGGGTCACCCATGATACGAGTATAAAAGTCCTGTGCAGTGTATTAGTGCCAGTAGGATTACTAATTCGAGGGCAGATGAAAGTAAGAAATCTGAATTCTGTTTCATCATTTTCCAAAGTTCTTGAGCTTGTTCAACAGTGACTCAAAGCAAACCTCGTAGCCTGCTGAGTTATTGGAATTTTGACTCATAATTAGTATTTACATAGTGATTTAAGATTCCAACATGAAAGTTCCGATGTCAGCACTAAGTAACTTAATGACACTGTATGTAAATACGTTCTTTCCCTTCCCGTAACACCTATTTATGTTCTGACAGTTATTATAAAATAATCAGCATCACCTCCAGAAGTATTTACCAGATGTCTATTGTGGTATTGTGCTAGGTCACCTAAAGAAAAGCCTAATGTTCTTCCCATCAGATTTCACACCACTCTGCTTCCTTTTTTTGTTTATTGTTGTAGTTTA
>NW_004444159.1:1745033-1749226 GCF_000243295.1 Trichechus manatus latirostris
TTTATGTGATTTGATATTGACTGTTGTCTCTGAGCCATCAATAAGTTATTATATTTATTTATTTTATGTTTGCTTACTGTGTCCTAACTTCTTGTTTTGTTTTGTTTTGATATGCCCAAATAGGCTGCTCATGTGATCTAGCCCGATCACTGGCACCCCTGAAGCTCCAACATCCTGCCACCAGGTAGCCAGAACTGCCACTAAGTATGTGAGCCCAGGAGTCCACCCACTCCTCCTGTATGGATTCAGCTCAGGTGTCCAGGTAGTCCATCCCCAAGTGTGTGGTGCAGGCTCTCACCTACAGTCCTAGACAGGCATGGGTGATTAGTGTAGGCACAGGCATTTGGCTGCAGTAGGGAGACACATGCTGATCAAGGCAGGGGGCCAATGGCTGCTCCCAAGTGTCTGGGAGGAAAGCGTTTACCTGTTTCCTAGAGCGGGTAGGTGGGTGGTTTTTGTAACCAGACTATGAGTACCCAGTGCTGTTGGCTGTAAGGACTGGGGAGCACCTCTTATTCTTGGGCCCCTGTTGCAGGTGGCTAGGTGGTGTGGGTGGAGCCACCAATCCTCAGGCCCCTGATGTGGGTAGGTGAAGACCCTGCTTAATGGGCAGAGCAATGTCAATTGTCATAAACCTGCCACTTCACAGCTGAAACAGTTGAAGTTAGACTTTAGATATATACCTTGTTGTACTGCAGTAATGAGGGCCTATGCTGTTGAAATGGGCCCACACAAGTCTATGCAGGGGGAAAGGCACTCAAAGTCCATGGATCCCTTATGCCTGTGCTTAGGCAAAGGAGCTACACCTACCCTGAATTCCTGGCTTTGGGGAGCCAGCAGATTATTTTTTCCTGTTTTTTAATCTAGTCACTCTCCAAGGCCGGAAGAATGGCTCAGGGCTCATGATGGGTCCTAGTTTCAGCCCAGGTGATTTGGCAATTGCTGAAGCCGATCTCAGACTCAGTGCAGAGCAGGGAGTGGGAAGGAAAATGGGAGAGAGGTTTTTCCCTAAGGGGGGTGTTTTTGATCCACGCAGTAGGCCAGATGCAAGTACTTATCTTTTGCTGATCGAGGGCTGCTTCTCACTGGTTCTGGATGCCTGAGTAGACTCTGCTGCTTGGTATCTCTAAATATGAAAAACATCTCCTGAGTGCTGCTGCTTGCCTGTCTTACCACGCACCATGTGCTGATCAGGCCTGAAGGGCTCAGGCTCTCGCCGGGTCAGGTCTAGTAACTCCTCGCTGCTTCCGAAGAGTCTCTCCCTCCCCCTGCCACTCAGTCCGATTCCTCAACTTTGCCTTTGATGTTCAGGGCTCCTAGATTGTCATAGATAATTGATTCACTTGTGTTTTGGGGTCTTTGTTGTAAGAGGGATGACCGGAAGCGTCTGACTACTCTGCCTTCTTGGCCCCATCCTCCCACTCCTTTTTCTTAAATTGTGGATAGATTTGTTTTTATATGTTGGCCATCTAAATCCCTTGAAGAGTGAGGCCGCATCAGAGTGTGAGTCTTACCTCAGTAAAAGTCATGTGTATTGGTTATTGCACAGCATATTTTCAGTAAGTTTTTGGTAAAGATACGGTGAGGCTTAGCTATAGATTGGATCCCTGGGTGGCACAAATGGTTAAGTGGTAGACTACCAGCTGAAAGGTTGGTGTTTCGAACCCACACAGAGACACCTTAGAAGACAGGCCTGGCAATCTGCTTTTGAAAGCTCGCAGCCTTGAAAACCCTATGGAGCAGTTCCACTCTGCGCACATGTGGTCTCTGTGAATCGAAATTGACTTAATGGCCACTAACAACAACAAAGCTATAGATTGCTTAGTCTTGGATAAGGACCACACGCTTTGGTTGTAGCATTTATGTCTTTGGTCTCTCGGTCTAATTAAGATGTGCTTAAACATGTAATCTCTATAGTAGTGAATTTCTTGTTTTGGGCAGTTTACTGATTTCATATGTTGTCTTTAGTGCTGTCGAATCTGTTGCAACTCACAGCAACCCCATGTACAAGAGAACGAAACAATGCCAGGTCCTGCACCATCCTCACCATCTTTGCTGTATTTGAGCCCATTGTTGCAACCACTGTGTCAGTCTATCTTGTTGAGGATCCTCCTCTTTTTTGCTGACCCTCTACTCTACCAAACATGATGTCCTCCTCCGGGACTTGTTCCTCCTGAGAACATGTCCAAGTTATGTAAAACAAAGTCTCTCCATCCTTCCTTCTAAGGAGCATTCTGGCTGTACTTCTTCCAAGACAGATTTCTTTGTTCTTCTGGCAGCCCATGGTATATTCAATATTCTTCGCCAGCACCGTAATTCAAAGGTATCAATTCTTCTTTGGTCTTCCTTATTCATTGTCTAGCTTTCCCATACATATGAGGTGATTGAAAATACCATGGCTTGGGTCAGACTCACCTTAGTCCTCAAAGTGACATCTTTGCTTTTAAACACTTTAAAGAGGTGTTTTGCAGCAAATTTGCCTATTGCAATATGTCATTTGATTTCTTTCTTTCTTTTTTAATTGTACTTTAGATGAAGGTTTACAGAACAAACTAGCTTCTGTAAACGATTTGTACACGTGTGGTTTTGTGACATTGGTTACCAACCCCACGACATGTCAACACTCTCCCTTCTTGACCTTGGGTTCCCTATTATCAGCTTTCTTGTCCCCTCCTGCCTTACAGTCCTTGCCCATGGGCTGGTATGCCCCTTTACTCTTGTTTTGTTTTATGGGCCTGTCTAATCTTTGGCTGAAGGGTAAACCTCAGGAGTGACTTCATTACTGAGCTAAAAGGGTGTCTGGGGGCCATACTTTTGGGTTTCTCCAGTCTCTGGCAGGCCAGTAACTCTGGTCTTTTTTTGTGAGTTAGAATTTTTTTCTACATTTTTCTCCAGCTCTGTCTGGGACACTCTATTGTGATCTCTGTCAGAGCAGTCAGTGGTGGTAGCCAGGCACCATCTAGTTGTAGTGGACCCAGTCTGGAGGAGGCTGTGGTACTTGTGGTCCATTAATCCTTTAGACTAATCTTTCCCTGTGTCATTGGTTTTCTTCATTCTCCCTTTCTCCTAATGGGGTGAGACCAGTGGAGTATCTTAGATGGCCTCTTACAAGACCCAAGATTCTACTCACCAAAGTAGAATATAGAACATTTTCTTTATAAACTATGTTATGCCAATTGAGCTAGAAGTTCCTTGAGACCAGCAATATGTCATTTGATTTCTTGACTGCTGCTTCCATGGGCATTGATTGTGGATCTAAGTAAAATGAAATCTTCGACAACTTCAATCTTTTCTCTGTTTATCATGATGTTGCTTATTGGTCCAGTTGTGAGTATTTTTGTTTTCTTTATGTTGAGGTGCAATCCATATTGAAGGCTGTAGTATTGAATGATGCAGGAAGCATCAAAAGATGGAAAGAATACACAGAGTCGTTGTACCAAAAAGAACTAGTCAATGTTCAACCATTTCAGGAGGTAGCGTATAATCAAGAACCAATGGTACTGAAGGAAGATGTCCAAGCTGCACTGAAGGCATTGGTGAAAAACAAGGATCCAGGAATTGATGGAATACCAACTGAGATGTTTCAACCAATGATGAAACACTGGAAGCACTCACTTGTCTATGCCAAGAAATTTGGAAAACAGCTACCTGGCCAATCAACTGGAAAAGATCAATATTTGTGACCATTCCAAAGAAAGGTGATCCAACTGAATGCAGAAATTATTGAACAATATCATTAATATCACATGCAAGTAAAATTTTGCTGATGATCAATCAAAAGCAGCTGCAGCAGTACATCAACAGGGAACTGCCAGAAATTCAAGCCAAATTTAGAAGAGGATGTGGAATGACAGATACCATTGCTGATGTATCATGGTTGAAAGCAGAGAATACCAGAAAGATGTTCACTTGTGTTTTATTGACTATGCAAAGGCATTCAACTTTATGCCTTATGTTATTATGGTTAACATTGCAAAGAATGGGAATTCCAGAATACTTAATTGTGCTCATGCCGAACCTGTACATAGACCAAGAGGCAGTCATTCAAATAGAACAAGGGGATATTTCATGGTTTAAAGTCAGGAAAGGTGTGTGTCAAGGTTGTATCCTTTCACCATACTTATTCAGTCTGTATGCTGAGCAAATAATCCAAGAAGGTGGACTATATGAAGAAGAACAGGGCATCAGGATTG
>NW_004444159.1:1750661-1756570 GCF_000243295.1 Trichechus manatus latirostris
CCAGCAAAATAATGTAACTATGAATTTTATAGATACACCTCTGTTATGGATTGCATTGTGTCCCCACAAAATGCATGTAGGAGTCCTAACCGTTATACCTGTGGATATAATCCTGTTTTGACATAGAGTTTTCTTTGTTATGTTAATGAAGCCATATTAGTGTAGGGTGTATATAAAATCTAATCAGTTTTGAGTTATAAAAGAGCAAATTAGACACATACTGGGCACGTACTGTGGAAGAGAGACACTATGCGAGGAGGGCTAAGAACCAAGGAACACCTAGGCGACTGACAAGGAAGGAATTAACGTGGCCGAGACCCTGATTTGGACTTGTAGCCTCTAGAACTTTGAGAAAATAAATTTCTATTCTTTAAAGCCATCCACTTGTGGTATTTGTGTTATGGCAGCACTAGGGAACTAAAGCAGCCTTCTTTGGGCCCAGGCCTTGGGGAAGCTCCGTGGCAGCAGTTGGCTGCTAGCAAGGGAATCCTGCAGCCCTAACAGGGCCCTGGGTTTCCATTCTCCTCCATTACCAGCTTCTATGTAAAAGGCCCTCCGGGTATTCTAGAACCTTTGAAGTTATTTACTTTTTTGTCCCTATGTATGTGTCCATTAAGCTGATACTGTCACCTTAATGATATAGTCTTATTCTTTGTCATTTTCTCCATCTGGTAAGCAGAGTGTAGTGGGGGAGTAAAGCCTGCTTGCTCTGTAGGAGCCCTGGCGGCGTAGTGGTTAAAGTGATTGACTGCTAACTGAAAGGTCAGTGGTTTGAAACCACCAGCTGCTCTGTGGGAGAAAGATGTGGCATTCTGCTTCCATAGAGATTTACAGCCTCAGAAGCCCTATGAGGTCTCTATAGGTGACCCCATGTGTGTCAGAGTAGAACTGTGCTCCTAGGCCCCTTGTTATCGATTGCATTTTGTCCCCAAAAAGGATATGTTGAAGCCCTAACCCCAAGTTCTTGTGAACATGACCTTGTTAGGACTAAGGGTCTTTGAAGATGTTATCAGTTAAGTTAGCACGAGATCATACGGGAGTAAGATGAGTCCTCATTCAAGCCAACTGGTGTCTTTATGAGTCGGAATTGACTCAGCGGCAATGGCTTTGGTGTCCTTATAAAAGAGAAGAGACCCACATAGAGGCACAGACACAGAAGATGGCAATGCGACAAAGGAATTATGCTGCAGCTGCAAGCTAAGTAATGTCTGGGGCTACCAGAAATTGAGAGAGACAAGAAAGGATCTTCCCCTAGAGCCTTTGGAGAAAACGCAACTCTGCCCACACCCTGAATTTGGATCCTCAGCCTCCAGAACTGTGAGACAGTACATTTTTGTTGTTTAAAGACCCCACACTGGGGTATTTTGTTACAGCAGCTCTGGGAGACTAATGCAGCCTGTCATGGATTGAATTACGTCCCCCCAAAAATGTGTGTATCAATTTGGCTGGACCATGATTCCCAGTATTTTGTGGTTGTTCTCCATTACGTAATTGTAGTTTTATGTTAAAGAAGATTATGTTGGGATTGTAACAACCTTACCAAGGTCACATCCCTGATCCTATGTGATGGGAGTTTTCCTGGGGTGTGGCCTGCACCACCTTTTATCTTACAAGAGATAAAAGGAAAGGGAAGCAAGCAGAGAGTGGGGACCTCATATCACCAAGAAAGCAGCACCGGGAGCAGAGTGCGTCCTTTGGACCTGGGGTTCCTGCACAGAGAAGCTCCTCGACCAGGGGTAGATTGAGGACGAGGACCTTCCTCCAGAGCTGACAGAGAAAGAAAGACTTCCCCTGGAGCTGATGCCTTGATTTTGGACTTTTAGCCTACTTTACTGTGAAGAAATAAATTTCTCTTTGTTAAAGCCATCCACTTGTGGTATTTCTGTCACAGTAGCACTAGATAACTAAGACACACCCAGATAATAAATATTAAAAACTCAAAAGCAACAAAGCAGTTAAAACATGTTCTTCCTCTCAGAGACTGTGTTATGTCCGCTCTGGTCAAGAATTTCTGGTCTAGATTATAGCTGAATCGCAAAACTGACCATAGCCATCTTCAGCCTTCTGAATCAAAGATCATCACATATTTTCAGGGAACCCCCCTGCTCCCTGTGTCCTTGAACAAACTGCTACTAGGTATCTTGAAAAAACAAGTTTTTGGGTTTAAACCTGAGTCTAAGACTGGGTAGCGTGGAGGGGCAGGGACAGTTGGCAGACAGGAGGTGATTACAGGTTGCAAACAAGCTAATCTCTTTTTACTTTTCTTTCCTTTTCCTTGTCTTTCTATTTTATACAACCCGCAAAGCAAAATTTCTGACCCACTTCTTCAGTACATCCATTCATGCATTTGATTTTTTTAACTTGTTCTCTTTTTGTATGTGTGTGTTAATTATATCTATAACAAAACATCTGCCATTCTAACATTTTTACATGTACAATTCAGTGATATTAACTACATTCATCATGTTGTGCAACCATCTTCACTATCTGTTTCCACATTTTATCATCACCTTTTACAGAAACTCAGTACCCTCTAAGCAACGACTCCCTCTGTTCCCTCTTTCCTACCCTTGGGAACCACTAATAAGCTTTGGTCTCTATACTTTTGCCTACTCTAGTTATTTCATATAAGTGGGGTCATACAGTATTTATCCTTTTGTTACTATCTTATCTCAGAATAATGTTTTCGAGGTTCCTCCATGTCATAGCATGTACCAGGACTTTCTCTTTACAGCTGAATAATATTCCACTGTATGTATGAGCCATATTTTTCTATTCATTCATCTGTTGAACATTTATGTTGTTTCCACCTTTTGGCTATTGTGAATAGTGCTGCAATGAACATTGGTGTACATGTATCAGTTTGTGTTCCTGCTTTCAGCTCTTTGGGGTATATACCTAGGAGTGGAATTGCTGGATCATATGGTTGCTGTTGTTGTGTGCTATCAAGTAGATTCCAACTCATAGCGACCCTATAGGACAGGGTAGAACTGCCCCATAGGGTTTTATAGACTGTAATCTTTACAGAAGCGATTGCTAGGTCTTTTCTCCCATGGAATGGCTGGTGGATTTGAACCTCCAACCTTTCAGTTAGCAGCCGAACGCTTTAACCACTGCACCACCAGGGATCCTGGATCCTATGGTAATTCTATGATTAACTTTTTGAGGAACTACTAAATTATTCTCCATGACAGCTGTACTGTTTTACAACCTGACCAGCAATGGATGAGGGTTCCAGTTTCTCCACATCTTCACTAATATCTGTTGTTTTCTGTTTTTTTTGATCATACCCATCTTACTGGGTGTGAAGTGATATCTCATTGTGCTTTTGATTTTATTTCTCTGATGTCTTGGTCATCTAGTGCTGCTATAACAGAAATACCACAAGTGGATGGCTTTAACAAAAAAAGTTTATTCTCTCACAGTTCAGTAGGCTGAAGTCTAATTCAGGGCATCGGCTCCAGGGAAAGGCTGTCTCTGTCAACTTTGGAGGAAGGTCCTTGTCATCAGTCTTCCCTTGGTCTGGAAGGATCTCAGCGCAGGAACCTCAGGTCCAAAGGATGCAATCTGCTCCCAGCGCTGCTTTCTTGGTAGTATGAGGTCCCCATATCTCTCTGCTCCCTTCTCTCTTTTATATCTCAAAATAGATTGGCTTAAGACACTAACTAATCTTGTAGACCTCATCAGTGTAACTGCTGCTAATCCATCTCATTACCATCATAGTGATAGGATTTACAACACATAGGGAAATCACATCAGATGACAAAATGGTAGACAATCATACAATACTGGGAATCATGACCCAGTCAAGTTGACAGATATTTTGGGGGGACACAATTCAACCCATGACATCTAGTGACTAGTGAAGGAGCCCTGGTGGCATAAACAGTTAAGCATTTGGCTGTGAACTGAAAGGTTGGCAGTTTGTACCCACCCAGCCGCCCTGTGGAAGAAAGACCTGGTGACATGCTCCCATAAAGATTACAGCCAAGAAAACCCTGTGAGGCACTTCTACCCTGTCCTGTAGGATCACTATGAGTCAGAATCAACTCAGTAGTACACAGCAACAACAACAGTGACTAATTAGCATATTTTCTTGTGCTTGTTGGCATTTGTGTTTCTTCTTTGGCGAAATATCTATTCAAGTCCTTTGTGTATTTTATGATTGGTTGTTTTGTCTTTTTTGTTGTTAAGTTGTAGTAGTTCTTTGTATATTCTGGATATTAAATCTTTGTCAGATATGTAGTCCCCAAAGATTTTCTCTCAATCTGTAGGTTGTCTATTCACTTTGCTGACAAAGTCCTTTGATGAGCAAAATTTTTAATTTTGATAAGGTCTTATCTTTTGTTGGTAGTGTTTTGGTGTCATATCTAAGAATTCATTGTTAAAAACGAGATCCCAAAGCTTTACCCCTATGTTTTCTTCTAAAAGTTTTATGGTTTCAGTTGTTACATTTAGGTCCTTGATTCATTTTGAGTTAATTTTCATATAAGGTGTGAGATACGGGTCCAGCTTCATTCTTTTGCATGTGGAATCCAGTTGTCCCAGAACCACTTATTAGAGACTATTCTTCTCCCATTGAATGAATTCAGCACCCTTGTCAAAATCAATTGACCATAGTTGTGTGGATTTATTTCTGGACTCTCAATTCTATTCCCTTGGTCTTTATGTCTATCATTATTATACCAACACCAGACCTTCTATTACAGTAGCTTTATACAGTAGTCCTCCTTTATCCATGGTTTTGCTTTCTGTGGTTTCAGTTACCCACAGTCAACTGCAGCTTGAAAACGTTAAATGAGTATGAAGCATGGTGAACTCTCATGCCGTCGTGCTAAGTTATTCACATAACTTTTATTACAGTATATTGTTATAATTGTTCTATTTGATTATTAGTTTTTGCTGTTAATATCTTACTGTAGCTAATTTATAAATTAAACTTTATTATAGGTATGTATGTATAGAACAGAACAGTATATATAGGGTTCTGTACTACCTTTGGCTTCAAGCATCCACGGGGGATCTTGGAACATATCTCCCACAGATAAGGGAAGACAGCTATAGTATATTTTGAGATCAGGAAGTGTGTGTCCTTCTACTTTGTTTTTCTTTTTAAAGATTGTTTTGGCTATTCAGGGGCCCTTAAAGTTCCATATTAATTTGAAGATTGACTTTTCCATTTCTGCAAAGAAGGGTGTTGGAATTTTGATAGGGATTGCATTGAATCTATAGATTGCTTTGGGTAGTATTGACATCTTAATGATAATAAGTCTTGCAATCCATAAACATGTATTTTTTTTTGAAAAGTTTAAGAAACTTGGGGTCACTTCTATAAATCTTTGGTAGAATTACCCAGTGAAGTTATCTAGTCCAGAACATTTTTATTTTGGGAAGATTTTTGAATACTGATTCAATCTCTTCACTTGTTATGAGTTTGTTGAGACGTATTTCTTCTTGAGTCATTGTAGGAGGTTTATATGTTTCTAGGCATTTGAACAAGGAAGACCGAAGAAGACTTGATGCCTTTGAATTATGATGCTGGAGAAGAATATTGAACATACTATGCTATGAGTCAGAATCGACTCGACGGCAACGGGTTTTGTTTTGTATGGACCTCAAGAAGAATGAACAAATCTGTCTTGGAAGAAGTACAGCCAGGTTGCTCCTTACAAGGGAGGATGGTGAGACTTAGTCTGACATACTTTGGAAATGTTATCAAGAGGGACCAGACCCTGGAGAAGGACACCATGCTTGGTAAAGTAGAGGGTTAGTGAAAAAGAGGAGGACCCTCAACAAGATGGATTGACACAGTGGCTGCAAAAACGAGCACGATTGTGAGGACGGTGCAGGACTGGGCAGTGTTTCATTCTGTTGTGCACGGTGTGCATGGGGTTGCTACGAGTCAGAAA
>NW_004444159.1:1756857-1765937 GCF_000243295.1 Trichechus manatus latirostris
CTTCTTGTAATGTTGAGCTTGGTTTGCTCTTCTTTTCTTAGTTCCTGAAATTGTAGAGATAGGCTATTGATTTTATATCTTTGTTCCTTTTAATCTAGACATTTACCACTATGAATTTGCCTCTGAGCACTGCCTTTGCTGTGCCCCATAAGTTATAGTATGTTGTGCTCTCATTTTCCTTCACCCTAAGTATTTTGTGATTTAACTCTAGATTTTTTTCCTCGATTCATTGATTATTCATTTATTCATTCAATAAATATCTACTGAGTATCTTTTGGCCAGGCACTGTTCTAGTGCCAGGATAGAACAGTGCTTAACAAACATGGCCCCTACCGTCTGAGAGATCCCAGAGCAGCAGCAACAGTTAAGTAAATAAATACAAAAGAGAATTTCAGACTGTGATAAGCGCTATGCGAATACTATTAAAACAGGCTAAGGGTGATGGGGTAATGTGTAGATTAGATTGAGTGTTCAGAGAAGGCTTTTCTGAGGAGGCAGCATGTGAGTCAAAACCTGAGTGATCTAGGTCTTGCCTCTTCTGCCATGTTTCCCAGAGGCATCACTTCTGTCCCTATGCAGAGGGGAGTGGGCAAGAGAGAATTCTAGGATCATACTGCATAGAAAACTGGGATAAGTGGTAGGTGAGAACATGGGATCTGGGGACAGATAGACTTTCCTTAGGACCGCAAAGGTCTATTTGATATTAAGTACATTCTGAAATTAGAGAAATAGGGCCAAATTTTGTTCAGCTTGAATTTGGTATTCATTCATTTCAAGGGAACTCTTCTCTGAGAAAGCTTTAGCAACCTTCCTGGAAGTTCAGTGGGATAAAAAGCACCTTATCAAGTTACTGTCTCTCTTACATTGCTTCCCATATTGTGCCTAAAAGAGTTCCAGAGGCCATATTGGATTCCCTCTCAAGTGAGAGCTCACAAATTAACCTCTAGGCTTTTGCTGTTTTGATATCATGGCTCAATCTCTCTCTCTCCATAAATAACCCCCCCTTCTGTTTATTTAGAGTGGTGAGTCTTTATGTTCAGCACACAATGTTACAGTCAGCCTGAGGAACCTCCTCTAGGTACTCTGCATTCAGGGGTACCTGTTGGGAGAGCACCTCTGGGGATTAATAGGAACAGGCACAGCAGAGACAGTGAAAGGTGAAGAACGTATGGAGTAGGGAGCACTCCACAGGCATATGGGGATTTTTTGTGGGCAGGCAGCCCCTAGGTGACTGAATGCCTTATTATTAAGTCATGCAAAGGAAAAGCCACTTTTGGACTGAGACCAAATATGGGAAATTTTAACTAAAGGCAACTTTCTCAGAATATTTTATAAGGAATATTTTTAAGGGTTTTAATTTAATATCCCAGCTTAAAAATATACTTTTGTTGAATTCCTTAGTTGTGCTCATTTGGAAAAAAATAATCAATTTTCAGTCATCTAATTTCATGCATTAGGACAATGATATGTTTAATACAAATTAATTTATGATAGATTATAAAATTCTTTTACAAGTTCTTAAAATTCATTCTGGCTTCCTATTCTTTTTTTTTTTTTAATTGTGTTTAAGTGAAAGTTTACAATTCACATCAGTTTCTCATACAAAAATTTATACACACATTGCTGTGTGACCCTAGTTGCTCTCCCTATACTGTGACAACACACTCCTCCCTTCCACCCCGGATTTCCTGTGTCCATTCAACCAGCTCCTGTCCCTTTCTACCTTCTCATCTCACCTCCAGACAGGAGCTTCCCATTTAGACTCATGTATCTGCTTGAGCTAAGAAGCACACTCCTCATGAGTATCACTTTATGTCCCATAGTCCAGTCTAATCTTTATCTGAAGAGTTGGCCTCAGGAATGGTTTCAGCTCTGGGCCAACGGAGAGTCTGGGGGCCATGTCTTCTGTGGTTCCTCCAGTCTCAGTCAAACCATTAAGTCTGGACTTTTTATGTGAATTTGAATTCTGCACCCCACTTTTCTCCTGCTCCATCAGGGACTCTGCTGTGTTCCTGTCAGGGTGGTCATTGGGGGTAGCCATGCACCATCTAGTTCTTCTGGTCTCAGGCTAATGGAGTCTCTAGTTTATGTGGCCCTTTCTGTCTCTTGGGCTAATATTTTCCTTGTGTCTTTGGTGTTCTTCATTTTCCCTTACTCCAGGTGGGTTGGGACCAATTGATACATCTTAGATGGCCGCTCACTAGCTTTTAAGACCCCAGATGCCACTCACCAAAGTGGAATGCACAACATTTTCTTTCTTCTTTTTTACTGTTGTAGTCTAAATGAAGTTTACATTTCAAGTTAGTCTTCCATACAAAATTTTATACATACATTGTTATGTGACCCTAATTGTCCCTCACCCCATTCTGCGACAGCACACTCCTCCCTGATTCCCCACGTCCATTCAACCAACTCCTAACCCTCTCTGCCTTCCCGTCTCACCTCTGGACAGAAGCTGCCCTTTTGGTCTCTTGTATCTACTTGAGCTAAGAGGCACTCTCCTCATGAGTATCAGTTTATGTCCCACAGTCTTGTCCAATCCCTGTCTGAAGAGTTGGTCTCAGAAATTGTTTTAGTTCTGGGCTGATAGAGAATCCAGGGGCCATGCTTCTGAGGTTCCTCCAGTCTCAGTCAGACCATTAAGTCTGGTCTTCTTACTAGAATTTGAGTTCTGCACCCCATCTTTCTGCTGCCCCATCAGGGGCTCTCTGTGTGTTCCCTGTCAGGGCGGTCACGGGTGGTAGCTGGGCACCATCTAATTCTTCTTGTCTCAGGCTATTGAAGTCTGTCGTTTATGTGGCCCTTTCTATCTCTTGGGCAGAACATTTTCTTAGTAAACTTTGTTATGGCAGTTGACCTAAATGTCCTCTGGAACCATGGTCCCCAGACCCCCATCCCTACTACTCTGTCCATCAAAGTGTTTGGTTGTATTCAGGAAACTTCTTAGCTTTTGGTTTAGTCCAGTTGTGCTGACTTCACCTGTAGTGTATGTTGTCCTTTCCTTCACCTAAGCTAATTCTTATCTACTATCTAGTTAGTGAATTCCCCTCTCACTCACTTCCCACTCTCATAACTATCAAAGAATGTTTTCTTCTGTATTTAAACATTTTTTTGAGTTCTTATAATAGTGGTCTCATACAATATTTGTCCTTTTGCGACTGACTAATTTCACTCAGCATAATGCCTTCCAGATTCCTCCATGTTATAAGATGTTTCACGGATTCATCATTGTTCTTTATCTTTGTGTAGTATTCCATTGTGTGAATATACCATAATTTGTTTACCCATTCATCCATTGATGGGCACCTAGGTTGTTTCCATCTTTTTGCTATTGTGAACAGTGTTGCAATGAACATGGGTGTGCATATATCTATTAGTTTAACAACTCTTATTTCTCTAGGATATATTCCAAGGAGTGGGATTGCTGGATGGTATGGTACTTCTATTTCTAGCTTTTTACGGATGGCTTCCTATTCTTTTCCCTCCACCTACCTCATGATCGTTATTCTCCCACGCCACACTGGGGCATCCTTTGTACAGCCTGGGAATAGTATCTCTCCCTATCTCACTCTTCACTTGGAGAGAAGGGAGTGGAAAGAAACAGAAATTAATAGAGTTTTCTCATTAATGTTTGCTAGGGATAAACCGAGATTCTTTTTAGGTGTTTCCTCTTGTTGTTAGCTGCTATTAAGTCAGCCTCTGACTCATGGTGACCACATGCACAATGGAACTAAATGCTGCTGAGTCCTTTGCCATCCCCATGATTGACTGCAGATCGAACTGTTGTGATCCATAGGGTTGGTTGATTTTCAGAAGTAGATCACCAGGCCTATTTTCCTAGTCTGTCTTAGTCTGGAAGCTCCACTTAACCTGTTCAATCTTCTCCTGACAATAGGTGGTGGTTGTGCATGAGGTGCATTGGCCACGAATTGAACCCAGGTCTCCTGCATGGGAGGCAAGAATGCTAACATTGAACTTCCAGTGTGGCTCTACCCATTGCCGTTGAGTCAATTCCAACTCCTAGTGACCTTATAGGAAAGTAGAACTGCCCCATAGGGTTTCCAAGGCTATAATATTTATGGAAGCAGACAGCTACATCTTTCTCCCACTAAAATAGATAGATAGGTGATAGGCAGACAGATAGATAGATTTTTAAAAAATGGGATGGAGCTATAGATGCTGATACTAATTAGACATAACCAGTCACCTCATAGGATTAGTTCTCTTGGTTTAGAGGCTTAGAGCTGTGGTCTTGTGGAGCCACCAGGGCTCCTTAATGTGGCTATACTCAGTATGAATCAATAGAGGATGTTTGAAAGTCAACAAAAGAACTGACTCCAAACCAGAACACTACCCTAGCCCAACTAACATTGCAGCCTATTTTGCGAAGATTTCATTAAATACTCACCAGGGTTAGCCTGCTCATGGATAATTAAAGTTTACCACAGACAGTATATTATATTCAAGACAAATAAGTACTATCAGTGCTAGAAGTAGAAATAAATAAACCAGCAACTCCTGAGATCTCTCTATCAACAGGGTCTTAAGCCTCAGAGAACACTGAGGCTTCTGGGGTTTCTTAGCTCCTAAGCTCTCCATTCCAATATTGGACAGATCTGGAAAGACATCTATCTCTGATGGGGGCTACACAGAACAGGCCTGGTCTTTCTTTTGGTTGAAAACAGTCATTCTGTTAATCTGTGGTTTGAACACATTAATGTAAGTGAATAATTTTCATATGCAGTATTTTCAAGTTCCCTCACTAACCTGCTTTTTCTCCTTCTGAAGTCTTTTTCATTTGCCAATGCCTCTCTTATATAGCTGGGCTCTAAGCCTCTTCTTTCAGTGCTTTCTCTTCTCAGCTTAAATCCCCCTTTTCTCTACCATCTTGAACCATTTGATGCCTTTCCCTCTGATGAAACATGGGTGGATATCCGTTAAATGCCACATCAAGCTTTTAAGTTTTGTTTTTTGTCTTTACTCTTTTTATAAAAGCAACCACTTGGATTCCTGAAGACATTAATAATGATGATGATGTGTGTGTGAGTTCAAATATATGTTTTGGTGTCATTAATAATTAATATGTGTTTGTCTCTGTATGCACTGTGAATGGCAAGCTGCAGGGCTGTGGTGCTCACAGGGAGTCCACCTTATCAGAAAGAACTCATCCAAATTTCCTATGACAATAATATCTGTTGTAGTTGTTGTTAGGTGCTGTAGAGTTGGATGACTCACAGCAACCTGATATATAGCACTACAAAATGTTGTCTGGTCCTGTGCTATCTTAGTTATTAAGTGCTGCTGTAACAGAAATACCGAAAGTGGATGGCTTTAACAAACAGAAATTTATTCTCTCACAGTCTAGGAGGCTAGAAGTCTGAATTCAGGGTGCCAGCTCCAGGGGCAGGCTTTCTCTCTCTGTCTGCTCTGGGGGAAGTCCTTGTCACCAATATTCCCCTGGTCTGGGAGCTTCTTAGTGCAGGAACCCTGGATCCTGCCTATTCTTGCTTGGTAGTAATGAGGTCCCTCTCCTCTCTGCTCAATTCTCTCTTTTATATTTCAAAAGAGATTAACTCAAGATACAACCTAATCCTGTAAATTGAGTCCTGCTTCATTAACATAGCTGCCTCTAATCCTGCCTCATTAACATCATAGAGGTTAAGATTTACAACAGATCACAAAATGGTGGACAACCACACAATACTGGGAATCATGGCCTAGCCAAGTTGAGACACATTTTGGGGCGACACAATTCAATCCATAACATGCGCCATCCTCACAATCATTGCTATGTTTGAGCCCAATTGTTGCAGCCACTGTGTCTCTACTTTACCAAGCATGATGTCTTTCTGCAGGAATTGGTCCCTCCTGATAAAGTGTCCAAAGTAAGCGAGATGAAGTCTCGCCATCCTCCCTTCTAAGGAATATTGTGACTATACTTCCTCCAAGACAGATGTGTTCATTCTCCTGGCAGGCCATGGTATATTCAATATTCATTGCCAACATCATAATTCAAATGTGTCATTTCTTTGATTTTCTTTTTTCATTATCCAGCTTTCACATAAATATGAGGTGATTGAAAATACCATGGCTTGAATCAGGTGCACCTTCATCAAAAAGTGACATCTTTGCTTTTTAAGATTTTAAAGAGGTCTTTTGCAGCAGAATTGCCCAATGTGATACATCATTTGATTTCCTGACTGTTGCTTCCATGAATGTTGTCTTAGTTTTCTAGTGCTGCTATAACAGAAATACAACCAGTGTAATAGCTTTCCTCACTTCCTTCTGAGTCCTCACCAGAATGTCTTTGATGTCCATTATTCCACCAACAGTCTCTTTAAGGCAATCTGGGGTTTTAAGATTAGGCACTTTAAAACTCTTCCAGCCTCTACCCATTCACAGTTTCAAAACTGCTTCCACATTTTAGATATCTGTTACAGCAGTACCTCCTCCTAGTACCAAATGTCTTAGGCTGGGTTTTCTAGAGAAGCAAAACCAGTAAAGCGTATAAATATGCATATAGAGAGATTTATATCAAGGAAATAGCTCACACAATTGTAGAGGCTGGAACATCCCAAATCCATGGGTCAGGCTGGAGCCTTCTTCTGCTGCACGTAGCCACAGGGTGTGGCAAACCCAAGATAAGCAGGTCAGACAGCAGGGCTCTTGCTCACAGGCTGAGAAGACTGACAAAACCCAAGACTGTCAGGCAAGACCACAGGTAAGCTGCTAGCTCAAGTCCCAAGAACCGGAGATCAGATGAACAGGAGCAGCTGCAGGATCCAGAGTGAGCAAAAGCCCATGAGTCTTGCCAGAAAGTCCACTTATATATTTGATGGAGGCCACACCCTCAAGGAAACTCCCATTCAACTGATTGGCTACTCACAGCAGATTCCATCATGGAGGTGATCACATTATATCAAATCTCATCATGGAAGTGATCACAAGATCACATGACTGCCAAACTACATCATAACTACCAAACCACTGAAAATCATGGCCAGCCAAATTGACACTTAACCTTAACGATCACATTCCACCCCTTGTCAACTTGGCACCTGTACACATCTCCTTAAACCATACATAATCTCTGAATGAAGACAGTTATAAAGTCATACTTGCACCTAACATGAAACAACAAACACACCTACAACTGAATATTCAACTAGCCCTGTTTACATCTTATATTTTATAACTGAAGAAAACAAAAAAAAAATTTGATGCACACATACAAGGCAGAAATACTCACAACAATTACAGTCCTCATTTCTGCAACTGGTAACGTGGTCATCACTGGTATTTAGAACTACTTTCTTCCACCACCCATTCGTATTCCCTTTGCTCTTAGCAATTACCTCAGATGGTTGTAGTTCTTTGCCTGGTGGGGTGACCCAAACCTTCATTTCTGAAGGGTCTGGGCCATTAGTAGTCATTGTGGTATTGGTTTGCTGTAGTTTTCCACTGACTTTAATCACAGGGCTTGGTAGTACTAAGAGACACCCTAAGGGATCTCCTACACTCCAGACATACACTTCTTTACCTCTGTTATGTAGTATCAATCCAATTTCGTCTTAGTAATCAGGATCAGTCACACCAGCCAAGATGGTAACTCCCGTCTTTGCCTGTTGATCTAGAGCAATAAGGAGCCCGAAGTGGCAGGTGGCATTCTTACCTTCCAGTTCAATGAAATCAGTCATATGTCTACAGGTGTGAACCTTCCTCCCTTTGGAATTAAGACCTCTAGACTTTCAGAGCATAAGATCGCAGGGACAGGAAGCAAAAATCTTGCAAGTGGGTCACTAGGGGTAATTGTGAGTGGTGCCACTCCCATTTCCACCCCTTGATTCCTGGACCTATGAATCCTGGCTATAGGAGAAACAGCACCACATACTGAATGCTGGTTCAGAGTACATACAGTCTCCTGGAGAACATTACCAGAACCCTGCAAGGTATTACCACCTAGTTGTCTTCATAATTGTGTCATTAGAAGTTGATTCCATTGTTCTATCAAGCAGCCATTTCAGGATGATGGGGAACATGGTAAGACCAGTGAATTCCATGAGCATAGTTCCAATGCCACACTTTGTTTGCTGTGAAGTAAGTCCCTTGATCCGAGGCAATGCTTTGTGAAACACCATGACTGTGGATAAGGCATTCTGTAAGTCCATGGATGGTAGTTTTGGCAGAAGCATTGCATACAGGGAAGGCAAATCCATACCCAGAGTAAGTGTCTATTCCAGTAAGGACAAAACGCTGCCCTTTGCATGATAGAAGTGGTCTAATGTAATCAACTTGCCACCAGGTTGCTGGCTGATCGCCTCGAGGGATAGTGCCATATCAGGGACTCAGCTTTGGTGTCTGCTGCTGGCAGATTGGGCACTCAGCAGTGGCTGTAGCCATGTCAGCCTTGGTGAGTGGAAGTCCATGTTGCTGAGCCCATGCATAACCTCTATTCCTGCCACCATGGCCACTTTGTTCATGAGCCCATTAAGCAATGATGGGAGTGGCTGGGGAAAGAGGATTTCTACAGAATGCATCATCCTATCCACTTGATTGTTAAAATCATCCTCTGCTTAAGTCAGCCTTTGGTGAGTGTTCACATAAAACACAAATGTCTTCACTTCTTTGGCTCATTCAGATACCTCTTCCCCATAAACCCTTGTCTCCAATTTTCCAATCATGTTCCTTCCAAGTCCCTGACCATCCAGCCAAACCGTTGGCCACAGCCTATGAATCAGTATACAATTGCACATCTGGCCATTTCTCCTTCCAAGCTAAGTGAACAACCAGGTGCACTGCTCGGTGTTCTGCCTATTGGGAAGATTTCCCTTCACCACTGTCCTTCAGGGAGGTCCCAGAAAAGGGCTATAGTGCTGCTGCTGTCCACTTTCGAGTGGTGCCTGTGAGTCACACAGAACCATCTGTAAACCACGGACCAGTTTTCTCTTCTTCAGTCAACTGATCATAAGGAACTCCCCATGAGGCTGTAGGTGCAGAGTGGGTGATGGAAGGTAATGTGACAGGAGTGGAGACCATGAGCATTTGGGCCACTTCCTCATGCAACTTACTTGTGCCTTCAG
>NW_004444159.1:1766445-1767603 GCF_000243295.1 Trichechus manatus latirostris
AGAGGTCCACTAGGCATTAAGCCTCCTTTTGAGTTGTGGGAAGAGCCAGATACAATAACTTATCCTTCACTTTAGAAGGAATATCTTGACATGCCCCACACCACTGGACCTCTAGAAATTTTACTGAGATGGAAAGCACCTGAATTTTTGTGAAATTAATTTCCCACCTTCTAGCACTCAAATGTTTTACCAATAAGTCAGAGTCATTGACATTTCTTCCTTATTATGTCCAATCAGTATAATGTCATCAATGTAATGGACCAGTGTGATGTCTCATGGAAAGGAAAGGAGATCAATGTCCCTGCAGACTAAATTATGACACAGGGCTGGAGAGTTAATGTAGCTCAGAGGTAGGCAACTGAAGGTGTATTGATGGCTTTGCCAGCTGAAGGCAAACTGCTTCAGTGGTCCTTTAATACAGGTAAGGAGAAAAAGGCATTAGCCAAATCAATAGCTACATACCAGGTACCAGCAGATGTATTAATTCTCTCAAACAATGAAACCACATCTAGAACAGCAACTGCAATTGGAGCCTCCACCTAGTTAAGTTTTTGAGAATCCACTGTCATTTTCCAAGATCCATCTGTTTTTTACACAGGCCAAATAGGTGAGATGAATGGTGATGTGGTGGGAATCACCACCCCTGCATCTTTCAAGTCCTTGATGATAGCAGTAATCTCTGCAATCCATCCAGGAATGCAGTATTGCTTTTGGTTTACTGTTTTCCTAGGTAGGGGCAGTTCTAATGGCTTCCACTTGGCTTTTCCTACCACAATACACCTTACTCCACATGTCAGGGATCCAGCGTGCTTTGGTCCAGTGGTGCTGACTTCCCCTGTATGTTGTGTTGTCCTTCCCTTCACTAAAGTTGACCATTGTCTGCTATCTAATTAGTGATTTCCCCTCCACATCCCCGCACCCTTGTAATCATCCTAGAATGCTTTTTTCTTTGTGTAAACCTTTTCTTGAGGTCTTATAACAGTGGTCTCATACAATATTTATCTTTTTGTGATTGACTTATTTCACTCAGCATAATGCCCTCCAGATTCATCCATGTTGTGAGATGGTTCATGGATTCATCATTGTTCTTTATAGTGGGGTATAGTATTCCATTGTGTGTATGTACAATAATTTGTTTATCCATTCATCTGTTGATGG
>NW_004444159.1:1768215-1770142 GCF_000243295.1 Trichechus manatus latirostris
TCAACAAAGAGAAACTTGTTCTCTCACAGTCTAGTAGGTTACAACTCCAAATTCAGGGCGTCAGGTCCAGGGGAAGTCTTTCTCTGTTGGCTCTGGAGGGAGGTCCTTGTCATAAGTCTTTCCTTGTTCTAGGAGCATCTCAGCGCAGGAACCTCAGGTCGAAAGGATGCGTTCTGCTCCTGGTGCTGCTTTCTTGGTGGTATGAGGTTCCCATGTCTCACTGCTTGCTTCTTTTATATCTCCAAAGAGATTGGCTTAAGACACTCTCTAATCTTGTAGATTTCATCAATATAACTGCCACTAGTCCATCTTATTACATCATAGTGATAGGATTTACAACATAGGGAAATCACCTCAGATTACAAAATGGTAGACATTCATACAATACTGGGAATCATGACCTAGCCAAGTTGACAGATATTTTTTGGGAACATAATTCAATCCATGACAGACCCTTATCAGGTGTATTGTAGCCAAATTTTTTTTCCCAGTCTGTAGGTTCTCCTTTTACTCTTTTGGTAAAGTCTTTTGATGAGCAGAAGTGTTTGATTTTTAGGAGTTATCTATTTTCTCTCCTGGTGTTTGTGCATTGTTAGTTATGGTTTGTATACTATTTATGCCATGTATTAGGGCTTCTAGCATTGTCCCTATTTTTTCTTCCATAATCTTTATCGTTTCAGATTTTATATTTAAGTCTTTGATCCATTTTGGTTAGTTTTTGTGTATGGTGCGAGGTATGTGTCCGGTTTCATGTTTTTAAAAATGGATATCTAGTTATGTCGGAATCATTTGTTAAAGAGACTGTCTTTCCACCCAGTTAACGGACTTTGGGCCTTTGTCAAATACCAGCTGCTCATAGGTGGATGAATTTACATCTGGGTTCTCAATTCTGTTCCACTGGTCTATGTGTATGATGTTGTACCACTGCCAGGCTGTTTTGAGTACCATAGCAATATAGTAGGTTCTGAGGTCAGGTAGTGTGAGGACTTCCACTTTGTTCTTCATCTTCAATAATGCTTTACTTATCTGGGGCCTCGTTCATTTCCATGTAAAGTTAATGTTTAGTTTTTCCATCTCATTAAAGAATGCTGTTGGTATTTGGTTCGGGAGTGCATTGTATTTGTAGATTACTTTGGGTAGAATCAACATTTTCACAATGTTGAGTCTACCTATCCATGAGCATGGTGTGTTTCTCCATTAATGTAGGTCTCTTTAGGTTTCTTGCAGTAATGTTTTGTAGTTTTCTTCTTATAGGTCTTTTACATCCCTCGTTAGATTTATTTCTAAGTACTTTATCTTCTTGGGGGCTATTGTAAATGGTATTGATTCAGTGATTTCCTTTTTGAAGGTCTCTTTATTGTTGTATAGCAATCCTACTGATTTTTGTATGTTAATCTTGTATCCTGCTACTTTGCTGAAATCTTCTATTAGTTCCAGTAGCTTTCTTGTGGAATCTTTCAGGTTTTCTGTGTATAAGATCATTATCATTTGCAAATAGGGATACTTTTACTTCTTCCTTACCAATTTGGCAGCACTTTATTTGTTTTTCTGTCTTTACTGCTCTGGCTAGGACCTACAGCACAATGTTGAATAAGAGTAGTGATAAAGGGCATCCTTGTCTGGTTCCTGTTCTCAAGGGGAATGCTTTCATTCTCTCTACGTTAGGAATGAGATTGGCTGTTGGCTTTGTATAAATGCCCCTTATTATGTCGAGGAATTTCCCTTCTATTCCAATCTTGCTGAGAATTTTTGTCATGAATGGGTGTTGGACTTTGCCAAATGCATTTTCTGCATCAATTGATAGGATACTGTGGTTCTTTTCTTCTATTTATGTGATGGATTACGTTGATTGATTTTCTAATGTTGAACAATCCCTGCATACCTTGTACGAATCCCACTAGGTCATTATGTATTATTTTTTTTGATA
>NW_004444159.1:1771068-1772785 GCF_000243295.1 Trichechus manatus latirostris
CCTTGGCTGTTTCTGTTGTTGATTTCTACTTTTATGGCATCATGATCAGGAAAGATGCTTTGTATTTATTATTTCAGTGTTTTGAATTCTGTTAAGGCTTGCTTTGTGCCCTAAAATGTGGTCTATTCTAGAGAATGTTCCGTGTGCATTGGAAAAGAATGTATACTTTGTTGCTGTTGGGTGGAGTGTTCTGTATATGTCTATGAGGTCAAGCTGATTAATTGTGGCATTTAGATCTTCCGTATTTTTATTGAGTTTCTTTCTAGATGTTCTGTCCTTCACCAAAAAATGGTGTATTCAAGTCTCCTGCTATTATTGTGGAGCTATCTATTTCTGTTTTCAATACTGTTAGAGTTTGTTTTACGTATTTTGGAGCTCTGTCATTGGGGGCATATATATTTATTAAGGTTATGTTCTCCTGGTGTATTGACCCTTTAATCGTTATATAGTGTCTTTCCTTATCTTTTTTGGTGGATTTTGCTTGAAAGTCTATTTTGACAGAGATTATTATTGCCACTCCTACTCTTTTTTGGTTGTTGTTTGCTTGATATATTTTTTTCCATTGTTTGAGTTTTAATTTGTTTATGTTTTCGTGTCTAAGATGTGTCTCTTGTAGAAAGCATATAGACAGGTCATGTTTTCTTTTGTTTTTTTATCCATTCTGCTACTCTCTGTCTCTTTATTGGTGCATTTAGGCCATTTACATTCAGTGTAATTATTGATTGGTATGAGTTTACTACTGTCATTTTGATGTATTTTGTGTATGTGTGGTCTTGACAGTTTGTTTGTTCTGATTAATTTTCTGTGCCGAGTTCTTTTTCTTTATGTATTCTCTTTTCATCTTTTCCATTATTGTTGATTTTGTGTTTGATGAGTCTTTATGTTTTTCTTTTTTTAAATTTTGATGGGTATGTTTGTTAACTTCCTTTGTGGTTACCTTGAAATTTACCTTTATTTTTCTAAGTTTAAACCAATATTTTGTTTCTTGATATCACCTTAACTTCCTCTCCATGTGAAAGTTTTATGATTACACTGTTTATTCCCTCCTTTTTGTTTTGACATTGTCATTGTTTACATATTGATGCCTCTGGTTCCATATTTTCAGTCTTTTAGCTTTGATTTGTTTTTATGAATTCCCTCTCTGGGTTGATAACTGGTTTATCTGTCCTGTGTCCTAGTCTTGGATTGTTGATATTGTTGGTTCTCTAACCAGAGGATTCCCTTTAATACTTCTTGTAATTTTGGTTTGGTTTTTACAAATTCCTTTAACTTCTGTTTATCTGGAAATGACCTAATTTTGCCATTGTATTTGAAAGACAATTTTGTTGATATATAATTCTTGGCCTGGCAATTTTTTTTCCTTCAAGGCTTTATATATATCATGCCATTGCTTTCTTGTCTGCATGGCTTCTGCTGTGTAGTCAGAGCTTAGTCTTATTGGTTCTCCTTTGTAGGTGGCTTTTCGTTTATCCCTAGCCACTCTCAAGATTCTTTGTCTTTTGTTTTGGCAAGTTTGATTATGATACGTCTTGATGACTTTCTTTTGGGGTCTACCCTGTATGGGGTTCATGGAACTTCTTGGATAGATAACTTCTTGTTTTTCATGATATTTGGGAAGTTTTCTGTCAGCAAATCTTCAACACTTCTTTCTGTGTTTTCTGTTATCCCCCCTGTTCTGGTACTCCTATCACTCATAGACTTTTCCTCTTGATAGTAT
>NW_004444159.1:1773485-1774833 GCF_000243295.1 Trichechus manatus latirostris
CTGCCTTCTAGTCCTTGCCCCTGGACTGCTGTGCCTCATTAGTCCTGTTTTGTTTTATGGGGCTTTCCAATCCCCAGCTGAACAGTAAGCCTCAGGAGTGACTTCACCACTGGGCTAAAAGGGTGTCCGGGGGCCATACTCTTGGAGTTTTTCCAGTTTCTGTCAGGCCAGTAAATCTTGTATTTCCGTGTGTGTGTGTGTGTGTGTGTGTGTTAGAATTTTGTTCTACATCCTTATCCAGCTCTGTCCAGGACCCTGTGTTGTGATTCTGGTCAGAGCAGTCAGTGGTGGTAGCCGGGCACCATCTAGCTGTACTGGACTCAGTCCAGTGGTGGCCTTGGTAGCTGTGGTCCATTAGTCCTTTGGACTAATCTTTTCCTTGTATCCTGTTCTCTTCATTCTCTCTTGCTCCCAAAAGGGTGAGACCAGTGGAGTATCTTAGATGGCTGCTCACAGGCTTTTAAGACCCCAGACACTACTCACCGAGGTAGAATGTAGAACCTTGTCTTTATAAACTGTGTTATGCCAATTGAGCTAGATGTTCCCCAAGACCATGGTCCCCACAGCCTCTGCCCAGCAATTCAGTCCCTCAGGGAGTATGGATGTGTCTATGGAACTTCAGTGACCTTTCTTTGTACAAACTGTGCTGGCTTCCCTAGTACTGTGTACTGTCTTACCCTTCACCAAAGTTATGACTTATCTGTTGTCATTTAGTTTCCCCCCCACCTCTCCCATCCCTCGTAACCAGCAAAGATTGTTTCTTTTTGTGGGTAAACTTTTTCATGAGTTTTTACAGTAGAGGTCTCATACAATATTTGTCCTTTTGTGATTGACTTATTTCACTCAGCGTAATATCCTCAAGTTTGATCCATGTTATGAGATGCTTCACAGATTCATCATTCTTCTTTATTGCTACATAATAATCCATTGTGTGTATGTACCGTACTTTGTTTATCCATTCGTCTGTTGATGGGCATCTAGGTTGTTTCCACCTTTATGCTATTGTGAACAATGCTGCAGTGAACATGGGTGTGCATATGTCTTTTCATGTGACAGCTTTTATTTCTCTAGGATATATTCCTAGGAGTAGGATTGCTGGATCATATGGTATTTCTATTTCTAGCTTTCTAAGAAGAGCAATATCATTCTCCAAAATTGTTGTATCGTTATGCGTTCCCACCAGCAGTGCATAAGAGTTCCGATCTCCTCACAGCCTCTCCAACATTTGTTTTCCAGTGTTTTTGATTCGTGCCAGTAATGCCGGGGTGAGATGGTATCTCATTGTGGTTTTAATTTGCATTTATCTAATGCCTAGTGTGTGAGCATTTCCTCATGTGTATGTTGGCCA
>NW_004444159.1:1791229-1792165 GCF_000243295.1 Trichechus manatus latirostris
TTAATTGGTATAGCCTTGCCTTCCTTTCCATTAGAAGGTTCTATACCTACGCTATTTATTCTTTTATTGTTCTGATGTTGTTGTCATTTACAGATTAACTTCTCTGATTCCCTGTTGTATTTCTTTTAGTTTAGGATAATCCTTGAGAATTCATTTCCAAAGTTGGTGTCTGGCCGGTACACTCCTGTGTCCTAGATTCAGCCTGTGGTCTGATGTTGTTTATTCTCAGATCTAAGGACTCCCTTTAATAAGATATGTAAGTTTGGTTTGGTTCTTACTTATTCCCTTCATTTCTGTTTATCTGGAAATGACCTAATTTCACCATCATTGTTGAACGAGAGTTTTACAGGATATATTTTTCTGGATGGGAATTTTTTTCTTTCAAGGTTTTATATATGTCATCCCATTGCCTTTTTGCCTGAATGGTTTCTGCCAAATAATCCGAGCTTAGTCTTATTGTTTCTCCTCTGTATGTGACTTTTTGTTTTTCTCAATCTGCTCTCAGGATTCTTTGTCTTTGGTTTTAGTGAGTGTGATTTGGTGATTTTCTTTTTGGGTCTATCCTATATGGGGTTCGTTGAGCTTCTTGGATGTTCAGCTTTTCATCTTTCATGATATTGGGGAAGTTATCTGTCAGCAATTCTTCAATGATCCTTTCTGTGTTTTCTGTTTTCTCCCTCTGTTCTGGAACTCTGATCACTCGCAGATTTTTCCTTTTGATTGTATCCCACATAATTCTCAGGGTTTCTTCATTTTTCTCCATTCTTGTTACTGATTTTTCCTAAAACATTGTTGTATCCAAGTGTTTGTCTTCAATTTCACTGATCCTGTCTTCCATCATTTCAAATCTGCTCCTCAGCCCTTCTATGACACTGTCCTTTTCTGAAATCTTGTTGTTTATCTTTTGGATTTCTAATTGTTGTTTTTGTATGATTT
>NW_004444159.1:1793346-1798411 GCF_000243295.1 Trichechus manatus latirostris
CCAACCAACCAACTAACAAAAAAATCCCCAGGGATCCCACCAGCACTGCGACATGGCCAGGAAGCAGTACCTCGGTCAAGCCGTGCCCTGCAGCCTTTCAGGAAGAAGCAAAGATGGCACACGGAACCAGGTATTTGGGGGTCGTGGTGGTGAGATGTAAGGAAGAAGTCTAAAGAAGAGTAAAAATACAACACCAGCAGCTGACAAATGGCACTCAGGGAACTGGCCAGTGTGGACGGGTGGCATCCAAGGGGCTCCAGGCTGAAGCTGGTGCTTCCTGGCCAAAAGACTGTGGCTACAGGAAACAGAGGAGGCCGAGTGGGGGTGAAGAAGGATCAGGGGTGGGAAATCATATATCACTCGTTACCGGTTGTTCTGTCTCCTGCTGAAAACTCCGTGAAACTGCTTTCTCATACCTGCTGTTCACTGATCTCTGATAGGAGTCCAAGATGGTGGATCCATGCTGCTGTAGCTGATAAGGGACCTCTGCATGTATCTCTCCTCACTCTCTGTTCTTGGTCAGTTTCTTATCCTATTCAGTGCTTGGCTGAGTTCTTTATCTCTTCATTTGATGCTTAGGGTTTCAGGATTTACATGTGTCTCTGTTTGACTAAGTTTTTTGGATCTTTGCTGTGGAGGGACAGTGTTGTGCTTCTGTCTATAGTGCTATGTTTCCCGGAGGTCGGGATTTATCTTCAATGTCACTAATTCTGACTTCCATTGTCTCAGTTCTGCTCCCATGACTTTCTATTGAGTTGTCTAATGCTGAAAGTTTATTGTTAATCTTTTAACAATAAAATTAAAAGATACTGTCCCCGTATGGTTTCTAGCAGCCTGTTTATTTTGTCATTTTGTTCTTGTATTGTTTTCCTGAATTCTTCTATTGCTTTGTCTATATGTTCCTTGGCTTGATCTGAGTTTTGCTTGATCTCCTTCCTGATATCTTGGGGAGCTCTGTATATTAGTCTTTTGAATTTTTTCTCAGGTAGTTTCATTGCCTTATCTTCCTCCTGAAGGTTTCCTGGTTCTTTACTTTGGTTGCTTGCTGGAGTCATCTTGACCTGCTTCTTCATGTGACTTGATATTGACTGTTGTCTACAAGGAATCAATATGTTATTGTATTTATTTATTGTATGTTTACTGCACCTTGACTTGTTTTGTTTTGTTTTCATATGCCCAAGTAGGCTGGGTTTGTGAGCTATTTTGTTTGTTGATATCTTTGAAGATTTCATGTCCTATCTCCCGGTGGTCAGAGCAGCTACTAGGTATGTGAGCACTGGAGTCTCTTCACTTTTCTTGTGGCAGTGCAGCACAAATGTCCAGGTTGTCGGTCACCAAGTGTGTGATGCAGACTCTCACCTATAGTCCTAGGCCAGTAGGGCTGTGTGGGGGTGTTCATAGCAGGCACAAGTATCTGGCTGCAGTGGGGGGCTATGTGTGGGACAAGGCAAGGGGCTGACGGCTGCTCCCAGGTGCCTGGGTAGAAGACATGTCCCTATCCCCTAGAGTGTGTAGTAGGGAGGGGTTATTGCAGCCAATCCTTGGGCACCCGGTGCTGTTGGCTGTAGGGGCTGGGAGGCACCACTAATTCTCAGACCCCTGTCATGAGTGGCTAGATGGAGTTGTTGGTACTGCTAGCCCCTGATGTGGCTGGATGAGGCCCCTGTTTAGGGGACAGGACTGTCGAATATCACAAATCTTCAGCTCCCTCTCGGCTGCTGCAGTTGAAAATGGGCTTCAGGTGTATGTCCTGCTGTTTTATGCTAATGAGGGCATGTGGTGTTGAATCGACCCACACAGGTCTGGGCAGGGGTGAAGGACTTTGCTAGTCCATGGACTCCTTATGCCAGTGGCTGAGTGAAAGGGGAGGGCCTCCCGACCAGCCCTGAGTTCCTGGCTTAGGGGGTGTGGCATTTTTGAGTGACACAAGACTGGTGTGGGAGTGGAGAGCCCTTGGTTCCTGGCTTATGGGCTGTGGCATTGTTGAATTCTGCGGGACTGGTGTCAGAGTGGAGCGGGGTGAGTAGTGAGTGGGGTAAGGAAGCGTTTCTCTGCTGTGGAACTCTGGGGGGGGGAGGAGGGGTCATTTTGCCACGGTGCAGTAAGTTAGAAGCTTGCACTTAACTTTCACAGGAATGATTTCACTCCTACTTGGTTCTGGGTGTACGTGCAGATTCGCCACTGCTTGGCTGCGCCCAATGTGGTGGGGCTCATCTTTGCATGCTGATACTTGCCCTAGCCTGAGTGCGCTGTGCAGACTCAGCTAGTAGGGCACTGGCAATCTCTCAATCTGTACTTCTTCACTGCTATTGAATTGTTTCTCTTTCCACCTTCTGCTCAGTCTGATTCTTCAGCTTTGTCTTTGATGATTAGGGTTCCAAGATTGTCATATATAATCTATTCACTTGTTTTTTCAGGTCTTTGTTGTAAGAGGGACAATAGGAAGCATCTGACTATTCCACCCCTTGTCAACTTGGCACCTGTACACATCTCCCCAAACCCTACATAATCTCTGAATAGACAATTACACAGTCATACTTGCACCTAACATGATACAACTAACATGCATACAACTGAAAACGCACTAGCCCCATTTACATCTTATATTTTATAAGTGAAGAAGACAAAAATATTTGATCCACACATACAAAGCAGAAATACCTATGACAATTACAGTCTTGTTTCTGCAACTCGTCACTTAGACATTACTTGTATTTAGAACTACCTTCTTCCACCACCCATTCCGTATTCCCTTTGTTCTCAGCAAGCATCTCAGCTGGTGGTGGTTCTTTAAGGGGGGGGGGGGATCCAAACCTTCATTCCTGAAGAGTCTCGGCCATTAGTAGTCATGTCGGAATTGGGTTGCTGTAGTTTTCCATTGACTTTAATCACAAGGCATGGTAGTTTTAAGAGATGCCCTAAGGGATCTCCTGCATTCCAGATGTACTCTTCTTTACCTCCATTATGTAATATCAGTCCGATTTCTTCTTGGTAATCAGGATCACACCAGCCAGTATGGTAACTCCTTTCTTTGCCTGTTGATCCAGAAGAAGAAGGAGCCCAAAGTGGCAAGGTAGCGTTCTCAGCTTCCAGTTCAATGGAATCAGTGTTGTTTCTCCAAGTGGGAGCATTCCTCCCTTTGGAACTAAGACCTCTAGACCTGCAGAGCATAAGGTCACAGGGACAGGAAGCAAAAAATCTTGCGAGTGGGTCACTAGGGGTAATTGTGAGTGGTGCCACTCCCATTTTCAACCCCTTGATTCCTGAACCCATGAATCCTGGCTATGGGAGAAACAGCACCGTATATTGGATACTGGTTTACAGCATATACAGTCTCCTGGAGAACATTGCGCCAACCCTGCCAGCTAAGTGGCACTGTAATTTTGTCTTTAGGAGGCCATTCATCGTTCTATCAAGCCAGCTGCTTCAGGATGATGGGGAACATGGTAAGACCAGTGAATTCCATGAGCATAGGCCTACTGCTGTGCTTCATTTGCTGTGAACTGAATCCTTTGATCCGAGGCAATGCTGTGTGGGATACCACAACAGTTGATAAAGCAGAAGTCCCTGGATTATTGCTTTGGCAGACGTATTGGATGCAGGGAAGGTAAATACATATCCAGAGTAAGAGTCTATTCCAGTAAGGACAAAACGCTGCCCTTTCCATGATGGAAGTGGTCTAATGTAATCAACTTGCCACCACGTTGCTGGCTGATCACCTTGAGGGATGGTGTCATATCGGGGACTCAGTGTAGGTGTCTGCTGCTGGCAAATTGGGCACTCAGCAGTTCTGTAGCCACGTCAGCCTTGGTGAGTGGAAGTCCATATCACTGGGCACATGCACAACCTCAATCCCTGCCACCATGGCCACTTTGTTCATGAGCCCATTAAGCAATGATGGGAGTGGCTGGGGAAGGAGGATTTCTACAGAACACATCATCCTATCCACTTGATTGTTAAAATCATCCTCTGCTTAGGTCAGCCTTTGGTGAGCGTTCACATAAAACACAAATATCTTCACTTCTTTGGCTCATTCAGATACCTCTTCCCCATAAACCCTTGTCTCCAATTTTCCAATCATGTTCCTTCCAAGTCCCTGACCATCCAGCCAAACCATTGGCCACAGCCCATGAATCAGTATACAATTGCACATCTGGCCATTTCTCCTTCCAAGCTAAGTGAACAACCAGGTGCACTGCTCGGTGTTCTGCCTATTGGGAAGATTTCCCTTCACCACTGTCCTTCAGGGAGGTCCCAGAAAAGGGCTATAGTGCTGCCACTGTCCACTTTCAAGTGGTGCCTGCAAGTCACGCAGAACCGTCTGTAAACCACGGACCAGTTTTCTCCTCTTCAGTCAGCTGATCATAAGGAACTCCCCATGAGGCCGTAGGTGCAGAGTGGGTGATGGAAGGTAATGTGACAGGAGTGGAGACCATGAGCATTTGGGCCACTTCCTCATGCAACTTACTTGTGCCTTCAGGTCCTCCTTGGGCCTGATCTTGTATATACCACTTCCATTTAATGATGAAGTGCTGCTGTGCACATCCAACTTTATGGCTCCATGGGTCAGACGACACCCAGTTCATGATGGGCAGCTCAGGCCACATGGTGACTTGATGTCCCATGATTGAGTGTTCAGTCTCTACTAAGGACCAGTAATAAGCCAAAAGCTGTTTCTCAAAAGGAGAATGGTTATCTGCAGAGGATGGCAGGGCTTTGCTCCAAAATCCTAAGGATCTGCGCTGTGATTCACCAATAGGGGCCTGCCAAAAACTCCAGACAGCATCTCTGTCAGCCACGGACACTTCAAGCACCATTGGATCAGCTGGATCATATGGTCCAAGCAGAAGAGCAGCTTGCACAGCAGCCTGAACCTGTTGCAGAGTCTTATTTTGTTCTAGGCTCCACTCAAAACTAGCAGCTTTTCAAATCAATTGATAAATAGGCTGGAGAAGCAGGCCCAAATAAGGAATATGTTGCCTCCAAAATCTAAAGAGGTCCAGTAAACATTGTGCCCCTTTTTAATTCTGGGAGCAGCCTGATGCAATAACTTATCCTTCACTTT
>NW_004444159.1:1798799-1800345 GCF_000243295.1 Trichechus manatus latirostris
TGGGGAAGGCTGGGAGAGAGATTAAAAGTATAAATTTTTGGCAGCATATTGGAGTCCTTCCTCAAGGGGACCTGACATCCCCTTCATTCAAGGGGTTGTGGGTCTTTAAACTCACTCAAGTCTGAGAATTGACTGAGGGACCATGCCATCTATTCTGATGATTCCAGTTAGACTGCTGTTCACCTGACCTAGAATTCATCCGTTTGTACAGATCAAGTAAATATTTATTAGATTTCCTATCTATTTCATTCCTAGGGACACATGACTAAGTAGTCAATGCCATAAGTCCATACGAGTCAGACTATTCTGATTACTGCTTTGACTCCGCTGTATATTATGGTAACCATGCCCCCCTTGTCTTTGTCAATTGAGTGCTACCACTTGGCCCCTACTACCGTGGGGTCCAGTCAGCCCCATTGTAGTTAGGTGTCTTCATTCAGTTAGGCCAATTCCCACTGTCAAATCTGATTTACATAAAATAGCAATCACAGGAGTCTTCAAGGATGCTGGAGCTCCCTTCACAAATTTGTTCCTCACAGTTGCGGTAAAAGGTGTGTCCTCTGGGCATTCCATGTGTGGGTCTGTGGGTCTGACCTGATAAACCCGCTCTACCATGCCAATTTCCCTAAGCCTTTGGATACCTTCTTCTACAGTATACCAAGGTAGGTCTGGTACTGCAACTTGATTTAGTGTAGGCCACTGTGTAATCCATGCTTCAGCAACCCCACCGAATAAACTATTAGATACTTTCCTAACTTCTTTAGCTGAAACACTGAATGAAGAATCTGTGCTTTTCTGGGGTCTTAAAAGCCCGTGAGCAGCCATCTAAGATACTCCACTGGTCTCACCCCTTAGGCTGCAAGGGAGAATGAAGAAACCAAGATACAAGGGAAAGAGTAGTCCAAAGGACTAATGGACCACAACTATCACGACCTCCACCAGACTGAGTCCAGTACAACTAAATGGTGCCTGGCTACCACCTCTGACTGCTCTGACCGGGATCACAACAGAGGGTCCTGGACAGAGCTGGAGAAAAATGTAGAACAGAATTCTAACTCACAAAAAAAGACCAGATTTACTGGCCTGACAGAGACTGGAAAAACCCTGAGAGTATGGCTCCTGGACACCCTTTTAGCTCAGTAATGAAATCATTCCCGAGGTTCACCATTCAGCCAAAGATTAGACAGCCTCATAAAACTAAACAAGACTAATGGGGCACAACAGTCCAGGGACAAGGACTAGAAGGCAGGAGGGGACAGGAAAGCTGCTAATAGGTAACCCAAGGTTGAGAAGGGACAATGTTGACATGTTGTGGGGTTGTTAACCATTGTCATAAAACAATATGTGTACTAACTGTTTAATGAGAATCTAGTTTGTTCTGTAAACCTTCATCTAAAGTACAACAAAAAAAATTAAAAAAAAAAGAATCTGTGCTTTGTGGACCCATATTAATAAACTCAGGCTGATCCATCTTTATGTTCCTTACACCATTATCCCACACCCTTAATAGCCATTCCCACACATATTCCCAGGTTTCTGTTTGTAC
>NW_004444159.1:1801577-1802657 GCF_000243295.1 Trichechus manatus latirostris
GCAGGAAAAAGCCAGAACATCCACTTATATTCAGATGCAGGCCATACTCCCATGGAAACTCCCTTTCAACTGATTGGCTACTCACAGCAGATCCTATCATGGTGGTGATCACATATAAACTCTGAGAATCATGGCCCAACCAAGCTGACACACAATCTTAACCATCACATCTGCCATCTTGGCCCCACTAGTGGAATATTCTTCTTAATGTTCAAGTGTTATATTCACTTTATGTTGAGTTTAGGAACCATATTTATGACAGTATTTTCTACAATTCTATCTTGAATTGATTTAGTTCTTACAACTGATGCTTTTATTTCCTAGTTTTCAGCTTTTATATTTGTTTCATCTTGTAGTCAAGGAAAGAATATAACCAGTTGCCATTGAGTTGATTCCTACTCATGGCAACCCCATTTGTGTCAGAGTAGAACTGTGCTCCATAGGATTTTTCAATGACTGACTTTTCAGAAGTAGAAAGCCAGGCCTTTCTTTTGAGACACCTCTGGGGGGACTCAAACTTCCAACCTTTTAGTTAGTAGCCGAATGCTTTACTACTTGTGCCACCCAGGGACTGTCTTTGTCTCTGTCACTGTCTATCTCTTTCTGTATGTATTCATGTCATTTACCAATAGAGATAGTGTTACTTCTTGCTTTCCAATCTGAATGCCTTTTATTTCATTTTCTTGTCTAATTGCCCGGTTAGAACTTACAGGACACTGCTGAATAGAAGTGGCAAGAGTGGACATCTTTTTCTTGTTCCTTGTCTTAGAAGGAGAACTTTCAGTCTTTCACCATTAAGTATGATTTTAGCTATGGATTTTTCATATACGGTCTTTATCATATTGAGGAAATTCCCTTCTATTCCTAGTTTGTTGAGAATTTTTATAATAAAAGGATGTTGGATTTTATCAAATGCTTTTTCTGCATTTATTGAGAGATCATGAGTTTTTTGCCTTTTATTAATATGATGTCTTACACTGATTGATTTTTATATTTTGAAACATCTTTGTATTCTTGGGATAAATCCCACTAGGTCATAGTGTGTAATCTTATTTATATGTTATTGGATTCAGTTTTCTA
>NW_004444159.1:1804316-1805708 GCF_000243295.1 Trichechus manatus latirostris
AAACATTGTTTCTTTCTGTGTGTAAACCTCTTCTTTAGTTTTTATAATAGTGCTCTCATACAGTATTTGCCCTTTTGTGAATGACTTATTTCACTCAGTGTAATGTCCTTCAGATTCAGTCATGTAGTGAGATGTTTCACAGATTCATCATTGTTATTTAACACTGCATAGTGTTCCACTGTGTGTATGTACCATAGTTTGTTTATCCATTCATCTGTTGATAGCCACTTAGGTTGTTTCCATCTTTTTGATAGTGTGAATAATGCCGCAATGAACATGAGTGTGCATATGTCTATTTGTGTGATGATTCTTACTTCACTAGGAAATACTCTTAGGAGTGGGAATGCTAATTCCAGCTTTTTAAGGAAGTGCCATATTGTTTTCCAAAATGATTGTACCATTTTGCAGTCCCACCAGCAGTGCATAAGAGTTCCAATCTCCTTGCAACCTCTCCAACATTTGTTGTTTTCTGTGTTTTTGATTAGTGCCCGTAATATCGGGGTGAGATGGTATCTCACTGTAGTATTCATTTGCATTTCCCTAATGGCTAGTGATCACGAGCATTTCCTCATGTGTCTGTTAGCCTGAATGTCTTCTTTAGTAAAACGTCTGTTCATATCCTTTGCCCATTTTTTAATTGTATTGTCTTTTTGTTATAGAGGTGTTGGATTTTCCAATAGATTTTTAGAGATTAGACCTTTGTCAGACATGTCATAGCCAAATTTTTTTTCCCATTCTGTAGGATGTCTTTTTACTCTTTTGGTGAAGTCTTTTGATGAATGTAAATGTTTAATTTTTAGAAGAATCCCAGTTATCTAGTTTATCTTCTGGTGTTTGTGTATTGTTAGTTATGGTTTGTATCCTATTTATGCTGTATATTAGGTCCCCTAGCATTGACTCTATTTTTTCTTCTATGATCTTTATAGTTTTTGGTTTTATATTTAGGTCATTGATCAATTTTGAATTAGTTTTTGTGTATAGTGTGAGGTGTGGGTCCTGTTTTTGCTTTTTGCAGATGGATATCCAGTTATACCAGCACCATTTGTTAAAAAGACAGTCTGTTCTTTTCGTGACAGAGAGAGAAAGTGGTGAATTTGGACTTCTAGCCTACAAGACTGTGAGAGACTAAACTTTGGTTTGTTGAAGCCATCCACTTATGGTATTTCTGTTACAGCAGCACTAGATAACCAAGACATCTGTTATGATCCTTTTTATTTCCATTGGGTCTATTGTAATGTTGCCCATTTCATTTCTTATTTAGGTTATTTGTGTCCTCTCCTGTTTTTCTTTTGTCAGTCTGGCCAGTGGTTTGTCAATTTTGTTGATCCTTTCAAAGAACCAACTTTTGGTTTCGTCATTTCTTTCTATTGTTTTTCATTCTCTATTTCATTT
>NW_004444159.1:1826274-1828428 GCF_000243295.1 Trichechus manatus latirostris
TAAATGAGGCTGCAGCTAGGACTGGGAATTTGTCACGGATTCTGGGAGTAGTGGGAAGCTTTGCTCAATTTTTAGCAAGCTATGATGCAATGATATTTGCATTTTCGATTTAAAAGACTGGGAGTGGGCACAACTAAATGTTGGGGGATTTGTTACGTAAATCATGCAATAAGCAAGTCAGACAAGAGGATGAAGGGCCAAAGCCAGCTGATGGATAGAGAGTATGGTGGGGAGAGGAAGACAGATGCCTAGTGAGGTGGCTGAATGTACAGACTCAGAGTTGACTGGGCGAGACAGACATTTCACTGTGCTGCCTATGAAATAGGACTGACTCTAAAGTCAGACAGCCCTATCCCAGCTGGCTAGCTCAGACCTCACAACTTTCCTCTACCTCTCGCCCTTTCCCCCTCTTTTCCTTTTGTCCCTTTCCCATCTACAGAGTAAAGCAAGGCATCCAGTCTAGAGTGGAAGAAAGACCTGACAATCTTCTTCCTTGAGTCCACAGCCACTGAAAACCCTCTGGAGCAGTTCTCTGAAACGCATGGGTCTCCATGAGTCAGAGTCGACTTAATGACAATGGGTTTCCAGTCGAGAGGAGTCCCTGGCTGATGCAGTTGATGCTCTAAGCTGCTAACCAAAAGGCTAGAAGTTCAAGCCCACCCAGAGGTGTCTTGGAAGAAAGGCCTGGAGATTTATTTCCCAAAAATCAGCTATTGAAAACCTTATGGAGCACAGTTCTACTCTGACACACATGGGGTCACCATGAGTCGGATCAACTCTGGCAACTGGTTCCAGTATAGACACTTCAGACTCCTGCTTAATTCCTTCTTCTCCTTCAACCCCCACCTCATCCTGGTCGTCACATTTTATTGATGCTGCTTGAGATTTTCCCAAATCTGGCTCCTTTCTGTCAAGCCCCTGGCAGCTGCTCTGACTCAGGCATTAAATTATCTCTTCATCCTTCCCTTCTTCCTAAGCTCTGCCATTTAAATCCTTGTTAGCACTGAGTACTTTAGACATGGTATGAGGAGGGACCAGTCCCTGGAGAAGGACATCATGCTTGGTAAAGCAGGGGGTCAGCGCAAAAGAGGAAGACCCTCAACGAGTGGATTGACACAGTGGCTGCAACAATGGGCTCAAGCATAACAACAATTGTGAGGATGGCGCAGGATCGGGCAATGTTTCCTTCGGTTGTACATGGGGTCACTATGAGTCAGAACCAACTCTACAGCGCCTAACGACAACAACAAACTATAGATGATTAAAATGAGCATGTTTCCCAAGAACACTATGGCTAATTCTCCTCTTCCGTTGTTCAGTGTAAGTAGGACAAGGTTCTTAACAACTCTTGCCAAATAATGTGTCCTATTTAGGGCAGCCACTGCTAGCAGGTTCAGTTAATAAGCACTAATCTCTTTTTAACAGACTATATTTGATACCAGATTAATTAAACTCTCCTCTCTCATGTTAATCCTTTCTTCCTGAGAACTTTCTCTACTTGCCTCAAGGATGTTATGTTTAAAGATTTTTATGATTCAGAATATCTCTAGAAAAAGTCTCCCTTGAGTGGAAAAGGCTTTCTATATTGCTAAATGAACGTGCTTTTGGAGTGGGAAGGCACAGACTATAAACCCCCACCCACAGAAGGAGAGTAATCATGCCTATCCTTTCTCTTAGAATTCAGTTTAAAGAAAAGCAAAGAGAAAATATGTGAGGTTATTTGCACTCTTTGTTGGAAGTCATGGTAGAAATATGATTATGGGAAAGGTGATTTTAGAGAAACAAAATTGGTGTATTGCGTAAATTTGTAAAAACTGGGTAGTAATTTTAGAGCAGATGAAATGACCAGTTAAAGAGCTACTCTGGGCAGGATGGACATTGTTGGAATCTGGCCGATCTCCTTTGGCGAAGTTCCTCAAAACTCACAAGAATTCATGAGGTTCCCCAGCTAAACCAGGGCATGGAAGGGGGACTTCCCCAGTCACCTGGGAGATTTGACCTTCCTTGCTCAGAGGAGATCCCATTTAAGATGCAAGCACATCTCCACACTAATGACCCCTGGCCCTAAACATAGTAGTAGGAATCCACTTGATAGTGGAATCTGTGTGGTGGCAGAAAACACAGTGAATGTTAGGAGCAGAACATTTGGGTTCT
>NW_004444159.1:1829544-1830552 GCF_000243295.1 Trichechus manatus latirostris
TAAAACAATATGTATACTAATTGTTTAATGAGAAACTAGTTTGCACTGTAGACCTTCATCTATAGTACAATTAAAAAAAAACTTTTCATAAGTTTGCAGAAAACGTATCCGATGGTAAAACAGAACCTGAACTAATGTAAGACTATTTATTGTCTATTATTTGTTTATAAAAAGTTATTTATCCTTTTTGTAAACCTAGACGCAGATGGCATTTTACCTAATACATAATACAAGCACTATATTAACTTCTGAAAAATCTGAAAAATTATTATCTCCAAATATATCTTGACCCCAGGGGTTTCACATAAGGATCGCTGTGCCTGATTATGTATATTAAATTCATGAATAAAGCAGTGAAATACCATATTGGCTCTGTTTAGAGATGTAGTTAGGGCAAATACAAAAGCCTCAGTCTTGGTAACTTTTTCAGGGCATAATTCAGTACAACAAACATTTACTCAACAGGTACTTTGTACAATAGAGAGGGATATAAAGATTAATAAGACATGATTGCGGCCCCCAAGGAGTTCACTCCCACCTAAATTTGATGCAAACCACCTTGAGACCAATGCTGTAAAAGGACTATAATCACAGAGCAAAGATGAGTGAGAGTCCAGGGCCCCAGCTGGGAGGCGGCAAGGGCCTAGAGAAAGGGGAGAGAGAAGACTGTGTAAAACCCTGATATCTTAATTCATTTTTTCAAGTAATACATTTGTTGTTAACACCCTTTCTGAGAGGGCTAAGAGGCCCTGTAGAATCAGCATTCCAAAGACATTCTCAGGGCTATGAGACAGAGAAGGAGGAATGGTGACCCAGCCACTTTGAATAATGGAGAGCAGTATCGAGGGTCTTCCTTGCCAGAGGTGGCACTGTTTCAGAGAAGCATCTCTCCCAGATTGAACCAGCTACCATCGAGTTGATTCCAACTCATGGTGACCACATGTGTGTCAGAATAGAACTGTGCTCCAAAGGGCAATGGCTGATTTTTTAGAAGTAGATCACCAGGCT
>NW_004444159.1:1831394-1833348 GCF_000243295.1 Trichechus manatus latirostris
CTGGTGATCATGACTCTGGAGGAGGCTAATAGCTTGCTGGCGTGGTCATAATTACATTGTAGTGGCAGTTGCCAAACCAAAAGAGAACATAGGGAACAGAATAACTTATGTGAAAATATTTCCTCTGAAACACACAAAAATTGCCCACTTGGAGTTGTATTCCTTCTAGTGCATGCCATCTTCTGAGCTGTCAAGCGCATAACATTTGTGGGTGGCAAGATGATGTCATCTGTATTCAGCAGTTTGTAGTAATTTCCACTCCCAGCCCTGCTTGGAAGGTTGAAATTATTGCAATAAATGGGATCTAAGCTCACAGATGAAAGCATCACTTTTCCATTGAGATCACAATGCTCTTCTCTTTAGCAAGATGACAATTGTGCTGTCACCAGCATTACATCATGCTATCTCCCTTGAAATAGCATCATTTAAGTATGTGAGCACAGCTGTGAAAACAAAACATATTTTACTGTGAGCTTTGTAAATCCTCGAGACACGTACTAATTAGTTTGCCTTCTTAGAGTAATGTCGAAAATGTAATGTAAGCGATTCAGGAGCTCAGGAGGCTTTAAGAGATCAGGCCTGGGTGAGAACAGCTCAAAGTCACATCCACGGCAGCTGGGCCCATGGTGCTCCTGATGTGTGCCTTGCTTCTGCCTGGAATCGTGGATTTCACCACAAGCTTGAGTGTAAGTGCTTCTGAACAGCCGAGGGAGGAACCGCCCCTCCGCCGTGCTAATTTACCCTTGGTCCAGATCAAGACACACTTATCTAACCAGCTGATAGTCAAAAGGGGGTTCAAGTGATTATTTTAGATTCTGCAGACAACATTGACCAGAACTGCTACCGAGATCTGGAAAGTCGAACCTATTTTACAAATAGTGATTCCCAATCTGAAGAAGCAGCAATCAACATAACAAATTTACAGTGATCAGATATTGTCACCTGTCAATGCGAAGTGAAAATGGTTCCTGGTGTTGGAAATGAAATTCGTATGACACTTGTTAAACCTTCAGAGGCAAGTTGTCACACTGATGGATCGGTTAGAATTGGAAATGACTTTAGACTGAAATGTGAACCAATGGAAGGGTCCATTACTCTACAAATGGCAAAAACTGTCTAACTCATCAAAAATGGCTACTTTGTGATTAGCAGAAATGACTTCACCTGTAATTTCTGTAATAAGGGCCCCTCCTGAGATGCCTGGGCTATACATCTGTCTGGTCCCAGGCAGAGTGGCTGTGATCAGCACTGTCGGCTTCAGGGTGTCCTCACTTCTCAGACAGCTGGGGCAGTGGCTAGAGTTCTCTTAGAAATTTCACTTGCCCTCTTGGTCATTGGCCCTATCATCATTTCCTGTCTTAAAAATAAGAAAAGGAAGTTCATTGTAATATCAGAGAAGGTGTGCTTCCTTCAAAGAGCTCTACCAGCAGAAGCCAGATATTGTTGTTGTTGGCTGCCATTGAGTCATCCTAACTCCTGGTGACCCAATGCAAAAGGGAATGAAACACTGCCCAGTGCTGCGCCATCCCCATGATCCATGGCTGATTGGACCATTGTGCTCTATAAGGTTATCACTGGCTGATTTTCAGAAGTAGATCATCAGGCCTTTTTTCCTAGTCTGTCTTAGTCTGGAAGCTCTGCTGAAACGTGTTGAGCATCATAGCAACACACAAGCCTCCACTGACAGATGAGTGGTGGCTATGCATGATGTGCAGTGGCCAGAATGCAAACCCGAGTATCCCGCATGGAAGGTAAGAATTCTACCACTGAACCACCACTGCCCATATAGAAGCCAGAGAGTCACCAATCATTTATTACTAGGATCCACAATCCTTCCAGAGTGGAAGGATATTCCTAGACTCAGTTTCCCCAAGTAAAAGGAAGACTTGATAGCAACTAAGCTCAAGTTTGCTTACCAGCCTGACTGCACTGGATTGCAGTGGTGCACAATGAC
>NW_004444159.1:1833833-1835200 GCF_000243295.1 Trichechus manatus latirostris
TAAAACATACCATACAGCTACATTAATCAAAACAGCCTGGTACTGGTTTAACAATAGACAGATATACCAATGGAATAGAATAGAGATTCCAGAAATAAACCCACACATCTTTGGCCAACTGATTTTTGACAAGGGTGCTTGGTGCATTCGATGGGGAGAGAAGAGTCTCTTCAATAAATGGTGCTGGGAAAATTTGATTTCCACGTGCAGAAAAATGAAACAGGATACATGCCTCACACCATACACAAAAACAAATTCAAAATGGATTAAGGACCTAAAAGTGCAAACTAAAACCATAAAATTCTTAGAAAAACAAGCAAGGACAATGCTATCAGGCTTAGATTTCAACAAAGGATTATCTAATAATAAAAGCACGAATAGCAAAGACAAAATAAATAAATGAGATCTCATAAAAATGAAAAACTTTTGTTTATCAAAAGACCTTACCAAAAAAGTGAAAAGACAAGCTATTGGCTGGAAGAATATCTTTGGAAACCCTATATCTGCCAAGAATCTAATAACCAAAATATATATAAAACTTGGACAACTTAACAACAAAAGGACAACCCAGTCATAAAATGGGCAAAGGACTTGAATAGACATTTCACCAAAGAGGACATTCTAATGGCCACCAAACACGTGAAAAGATGCTTAGAGTCATTAGCCATCAGAGAGATGCAAATCAAAACCACAATGAGATACCATTTCACTCCCACTAGAATGGCTAAGATTTAAAAAACAGAAAATAACAAACATTGGCAAGGATGTGGGGAAATTAGAACCCTTATCCATTGCTGGTGGGAATGCAAACGGTACAGTTGTTGTGGAAAACAGTGTAGTGGTTCCTCAAAAAACTAAAAATGGAACTATCATATGACCCAGAAATTCTACTCCTAGGTACATACCCAAAACACTTGAAAGCAGAGACTGAAAAAGAGACTTGTACACAAATGTTCACTGCAACACTATTCATAAGAGCTGTAAGGTAGATAGAATCTAAATGCCCATCAGGAGATAAATGGATAAACAAAATGCAGTCCATATATACAATGGAATACTACTCAGCCAGTAGGAGAAATGAAGTTTTGATGTATGCTACAGAATGAATGGATCTTGAAGACATTATGCTGAGCGAAATAAGCCAATCACAAAAGGACAAATATTGTATGACCTCATTTACATAAAAATACACTAAAAGGCAAATGTATAGAGACTAAAGTTTATCATTGGTTACCAGAAGAGGGAGGGAGAGGGAAAAGGGGGGTTAATAGTGATGGGAAAAAATCACATTGTTTAAGGGTATTCACAGCCAATTATTGTAATTGCTGTCAATAAGCTGTACACCTGTAAAAAGTTGAATTGTCAAA
>NW_004444159.1:1836325-1838312 GCF_000243295.1 Trichechus manatus latirostris
GGGGCAGTTCTGCAGCATCCTATACGGTCACTATGAGTTGGAATCGACTTGACGGCAACAGGTTTGGTTTGATTAACATATATTAAACTTTTTGTATGTCGTCTATTTTGATTCTGTGATATTTGGGCAAAATAGTATTAATATTTTATTTTTTAAGGAAGTGTTTGAAAGTATAATGTAAAAAAAATTCAATAGATTTTTCCCCTTCCTTTAGGATAACAAAACACTTAAAGTGCTTAATAGCACTCACAACAGCTCTTTAAAATAGGACACAAAGTATTAGAATAACAGTGAAATGTTTTTATGAATCCTGGTGAATCTGAGTTAGCCAGATGAGAATTAGGCACTCGGACTAATTTTGTAACGAGCGCCTTGGTTGGCATACGTGTTCAGGAGGCCATCCAGAAAGGGCTGTGGAGAATGGAAGTGTATGTTTTCTCCAGTCCCCCAATTACTTTATGGATGAAGACCAAGAGTGGATTTCTTCCTTCACTTCTTAAAAAGAAGTTTCCAGGGTGTTAGGACGTTTCTTAAAATCCATGTGTGGTCCTCATTATTGTGTCTCTTTTGCAGACAAAAAGCTTTGCCAGCAAGTCTTTGGCAGAGAGATCCCTGTAACTCAGAAATTCCAGACTCCTCAAGCCTCAGTGACAGAGGTGGAAGAGGCTACCATGGCCTACACGCAGCTCTCCCTGGTGGGATCCCCAACAGCTGCGCAACTTCACAGAGCAGTACACTTCCCAACACCAGCGCTCGCTTCTTTTGGGGAGGATCCCGCTGCCTGTGTTGGGATTTGGCTGGAACAACAGGAATAACACCACTATGTTTATGAAAAATGCACAGAAATTTTTAATTGAGCAGAAAAGTTATAGTTACATCACTAGGGTTTGTCCATCCTTAAACACATTTGGTTTATTTTATGTTGCGTCTGATCTACGTGTGTGAGGCTGTAGATTCTTCCATGTTTAGTAAAACCTGGGAAGGAAAGCACAATTGACTAACCCCATTGCCATTCCAGTTGATTCTGACTCATAGCGACCCTGTAAGACAGAGTAGAACTGCCCCCATAGGGTTTTCAAGGCTGTAAATCTTTATGGAAGTAGGCTGCCACAGCTTTCTCCTGTAGAGATCTGGTGGATTTGAACTGTCGACCATTCCGTTAGCAGCCGAGCACTTAACCACTGTACCACAAAGGCTCCCTGCACTAGTAACTAAATACTAGATACTCAAGCTTCATTTTTAAAGTTGGCCAAATCAATGGTGGCTTCACAGCTATCCTATTACTTGTAAGTACGTAGACTTTAAAACCCAATTTTGTTATCTTGATGAAATCCTTTAAGTGTCTTAACCTTTGGTCTTCTTTACATATATAGAAAAAAAGAAGCTAAGAAAGAAGGTAATAGCATACCCAGAGGAGAGAAAATTTGCACTAAAGTTCTTTAAAAGTAGACTTTGATTTCTAAGGAGATATATTTTTACTAAAAATTTAAAAAGAAAAGTATTTGCCTGAAGGTTTTGTTCTGTTTTGTTTTAAAAACGTTTCTCAAAGTTTTCCATAATGGGCTCTATTTATAAACAACTTTAAAATTAACTCCATTCCCTTCGGTACCAGAAAGGAGCCCTGGTTTTGAATCAAACAAAGGGAATTTGAATATGCCCACTAAATGAAAGAGATCTATTGAATGAGGCCTTATACTTTGGAAGGTTAGAGGAATAAACTCATGGTTCTTTAGACATGTGCAAGCACTAGCACTGAGAAGTTTTTTGTTTTGTTTTTGTCAGAGATGGATGCCAATTACTTTGAATTGGTATACATATACTAAGTGTTACAACTTTTCTAAATTAGCTGGTTATAAAATACAATACAATAGGGGTTGAGGACGTTTTCATTGGAGAGGGATAGCATTTGCTTTTACTTGAACTTCTCAGTTTGAAGCAAGCAAATACAGAAATAGATTCTCTTTCATCATGAACTCAGTGTCTAATT
>NW_004444159.1:1839281-1842299 GCF_000243295.1 Trichechus manatus latirostris
TAAAGACTCCAGATGCTACTCACCAAAGTAGGATGCAGAACTTTTTTTTAATGAACTATGTTATGCCAGTTGACTTAGATGTCCTCAGAGACCATGGTCCCCAGCCCTCAGCCCCAGTAACTCAGTCCCTCACGGTGTTTGGATGTCTCTAGGAAGCTTCTATGACTTTGCCTTGGTCAAGTTGTGCCAACTTCCCCTATATTGTGTCCCTTCACCAAAGTTAACTATCCAGTTAGTGATTTCCCCTCCCTACCCTTCTTCTCCTTCATAACCATCAAAGATTGTTTTTTTTCCTGAGTGTAAACCTTTTCCTGGGTCTTTATAATAGTGGTCTTATACAATCTTTGTCTTTTTGTCATTGGCTTATTTCACTTGCCATAATACCCTCCAGATTCGTCCCTATTGTGAGATATTTTGCACCTTCATCATTGTTCTTTATAGTTGAGTAGTATTCCATTGTGTGTATGTACCATAATTTGCTTATCCATTCATCTGTTGATGGGCATTCAGTTTCCGTCTTTTTGCTCTTGTGAATAATGCTGCAATGAACATGGATGTGTATATGTTTATTCATGTGATGGCTCTTATTTCTCTAGGATATATTCCTAGGAGTGGCATTGCTGGATCGTATGGTATTTCTATTTCTAGCTTTTTAAGGAGGCACCATATAATTTTCTATAGTGGTTGTTCCATTTTACATTCTGACCAGCAGTGCATAAGAGTTCCAAACTCCCCACAACATTGCCAACATTTGTTATTTTCTGTTTTTTTTTTTCACTGCCAGTATATAGAGGGTTTTTTTTTTTTAATTATTTAATTTAATTTTTGGTGAAAATATACACAGCAAAACCAGCTCCCATTTCACAGTTTCTAGACATAATGATCAGTGACATTGGTTACCTTCTTCACACTGTGTCAACATTCTCATTATTTCTGTTGTAGTTGTTTCACTTCCAGCTACTTAATCTCCCTGTCCCCCAGCCTTCTCATCGATGCTTTAAAATAGATGTTGACCCTTTGGTCTTACATAGATAATTATTTTTTTAAGAAACACAATACTCAGGGGTGACAATATTTACTCCTTGGACTAAACTGTTACTTAGTTTAAAGGGGGTAGTTTCAATTCAAGATTTGAAGAGCAACTCAGGCCCATAGTCTCAGGGACTCCTCCAGCTTCAATAGGTACAGTAAGTCTGGATTCTTCAAGAATTTGAAGTTCTGTTCCACATTTTTCTCCCTTTTTATCTGGATTCATCTATTGTGTTCCTGATCAGAACATTCAGTAGTGGTAGCTGGACACCATCTAGTTCTCCCAGTTTCAAGGTGGTTCATGTAGACAATTAGTCCTGTGATCTAGTTCCTTCTCTGGTTCTTGGGTTTCCTTCTTTCTGTTTAGTTCCAGATGAATAAAGACCAGTAGTTGAAAATGTCTATAGAATTTTTTTCATTGTACTTTAGACAAAGGTTTACAGAACTAGCTTCTCATTAAAAAATTAGTACACATATTGTTTTGTGACATTGGTTACCAACCACACAACATGTCAACACTCTCCCTTCTCGACCTTGGCTTCCCTATTACCAGCTTTCCTGTTCCTTCCTGCCTTCTAGTCCTTGCCCCTGGGTGGGTATGCCCCTTTTGCCTCGTTTTGTTTTATGGACCTGTCTAACCTTTAGCTGAAGGGTGATTTATAGAATTTTGAGGAAGAAACTTCGTAACCCAAAATTTCTTATGTAGACAAGCTGTCTTTCACCTGTCAAAAACAAAAACTTTTTCAGAGCTTCAAGGGCTCATAAATATGCAATCTGTATACTCTTCCTTCTACTCAAAGTATGGTCCACAGTCCAGCAGCATGATATCACCTGAGACCTTGTTAGAAACGCAGAATCCCAGCCCCACCTTAAAACTAGTGAATCAGAACCTGAATTTAACAAGAGCGCCATGTGCTTTATATGCACGTTAAAGTTCAAGAAGGAATGCCCTAATAAACCAAGTAATTAATCAAAGTATCAAACTCCCAAAACAGTGAAGGTACAGTTGTGGACTGTACTGTATTTTTTCACAAATAACACACCCGTGTAAATAATGTACCACACATACAACTCATGGAAAAGATGAAATTAAGTAAAACAGTTCTGGCATAGTGCGCCCATGTGTGTCTGTCACATCTGCAGAAGTGAACCTCAGCTTCATTCACCCATCCTCCTATATTACAGGTAAATCATATGGTTCTGCTCATTTTATTTCGTTCTGTTCGTTTTCTTTAATCTCCTGCTTATGTGTATAAAGATAGTCTGAAAATGTTACTTCTGATCATAATTGCATAATAAAGTTATAAGCCATGGTCAAGAAGTAATAGATCAAGTTTGGTAGTCCCCAGTTATGAGAAAATAAGTAATCAAAACTGTGCCTTTGTTTCTGTCAAGTTGATAATTATAGCACATTAGTTCAACAGTTGAATGCAAAAACCTTATCAGATAATCTTAAGTGAAACCATTAGGTTGTGTTAGATCTGCTTATTTCATAGTTTAATAACGTCTTTTTAGTGTCAGTTGCAGTCAGCAACATGTAAAAAAGATTGGCATAGCTTGTTATGAAATAAACCCAGGGGAGTTGTGCAATTGGCAAAAAAAGTATAATGCACGTGTTATTTGCAAAAAAAATTGTTTACATTTAAATTATGCAAACATAGAATCAAATCTTAATAAATGTATATTGAGAGTCTATATATACATTTATTTATATACTAAAATAATAATTTGAAAATAAATGATGTCTTAAAACTAAAATAAATAGATTGGAAGAAGGCGTGTAAATGGCAGGAATTAAAGCGCGTTTATGGTGTTATCTGGTTCACAGACATTCAATACGATTCTTAATTTTAGTATGCTTTATTTTTGGAATTGGTAGATGTTATGGATTGAACTGTGTCCCCCCAAAATATGTGTTGTAAATCCTAACCCCTATATCTGTGGTTATAATTCTTTTTGGGAATCGGTTTTCTTTGTTATGTTAATAAG
>NW_004444159.1:1844200-1845306 GCF_000243295.1 Trichechus manatus latirostris
TGTGTGTAGGTGTGGGGTTTTTTTATTTTGTTTTGTTTGGTATTTTCTGTTTGGGGTTCTCTGAGCTTCTTGGATCTGTTGTTGTTGTTAGGTGCCTTTGAGTCAGTTCTGACTCATAGCGAACCTATGTACAACAGAATGAAACACTTCCTGGTCGGTCCTATGCCATCCTCATGATCATTGTTATGCTTGAACCAATTGTTGCAGCCACTGTGTTACTCCATCTCGTTGAGGGTCTTCCTTTTTTTCACTGACCCTCTACCTTACCAAGTATGATGTCCTTCTCCAGGGACTGATTTCTCCTGATAACAAGTCCAAAATGTGTGAGATGAAATCTCACCATCCTTGCTTCTAAGGAGCATTCTGGCTGTACTTCTTCCAAGACAGATTTGTTCCTTCTTTTGGTAGTCCATGGTATATTCAATATTGTTTGTCAGCATGATAATTCAAAGACATCAATTCTTCTTTGGTCTTCCTTATTCATTACCCAGCTTTTGCATGCATATGAGACAATTGAAATCACCATGGCTTGGGCCAGGCACACCTTAGTCCTTAAAGTGACATCTTTACTTTTTAACATTTTAAAGAGGTCTTTTGCAGCAGATTTGCCAAATGTAATGTGTCCTTTGATTTCTTAACTGCTACTTCCATGGGCGTTGATTGTGGATCCAAGTGAAATGAAATCCTTGACAACTTCAGTCTTCTCTCCTGTTATCAGAATGTTGCTTATTGGTCCAGTTTTGAGGATTTTTGTTTTCTTTGTTGCGGTGTAATCCGTACTGAAGGCTGTGGTCTTTGATCTTCATCAGTAGGCGCTTCAAGTCCTCTTCACTTTCAGCAAGCAAGGTTACATCATCTGCATACTGCAGGTTGTTACTAAGTCTTCCTCCAATCTTGATGCCATGTTCCTCTTCATATAGTCCAGCTTCTCAGATTATTTGTTCAGCATACAGATTGAATAAGTATGGTGAAAGGATACAACCTTGAGGCACACCTTTCCTGATTTTAAACCATGCAGTGTCTCCTTGTTCTGCTTGGACGACTGCCTCTTGATCTACAGGTTCCTCATAAGCACAATTAAGTGTTCTGGAATCCCATTCTTCTCA
>NW_004444159.1:1856298-1857954 GCF_000243295.1 Trichechus manatus latirostris
GCATCTTTCTCCCATGAAGTGGCTGGTGGATTTGAACAACTGACCTTTCGGTTAGCAGCTGAGCGCTTAACCATTGTGCCACTTTTCTATGTAACCATTCATGTATTTTTTGGTTGTTACTACTGTTGTTTCCCAACCCCTCTTGAAGTCACTCCAGATTTTTGCTACCTCCCCTCTACTGAAACTACTATTTTCAAGGTCACTGGAGAGCTACCCATTGTTAAATGCAGAGGTGAATAGTTAGTCCTCATCATACTTGATCTATTAGTAGCATGACCTTTCAAAATTGTTGTCAAAACTGGGACACATTTGATAGTGAACTAGACACTTAAAATGATTAAACCAAATCAATAGGTATAAACTGGGATTGCCTAGGGAAATAAAGACATATCCAGCCCTCAGCAGATTTGAAACTGTTGCTCACTCTCTCCGCTTTGAGACATCTCTACTCTTGGCCTTCAGGACAGCACAGTTGTCAGACTTTCCACCCATCTTCCTGGCTGCTTCTTGTCAGGCTCTCTTTCCAGTTCCTCCTCATCAGCTGGGCTTCTAAACAGTGAAGTGTCCAAGGACTCAGCCTGAACCGCTTCTCCCTCTATCTACACTCTACTCCCACGATGATCTCATCGTGTCTTATTGTTTTGAGAACATCTACCTGTAAATGACTCCCAAATTTATATCTGATCCAGATCTCTGCCCCAAACTCGACTATCCAATTGCTTACTCCATGTATCCGCAGACATCTCCAATTTAATATGTTCAACACTGAGCTACCATTTCTCCCCAACCCTATTTCTCCTGAAGTCTTTCCCATCTCCAGTTAATGACAACTCAGTCCTCCTAGCTACTCTTGCTAAAAACCTCAAAGTCATCCTTAATAACCTTCAGCCCATATCTGCTCAATCAGCAAATCTAGTTCAAAATAGATACAGAATCTGACTACTTCTCTACACCGTACCATCTCCACCCTGGTGTGAGTCACCAGCACCTCTTGCTGGGAGTATTGTAATAATTTTTTGCATTCCTTAATACAGCTGTCCAGGCATTGGTGATTCAGTAGTAGAATTCTCACTTTCCAAGTGTGAGACCAAGGTTCGATTCCAGCCAATGCACCCCAAGTGCAGCCACTACTTATCTGTCAGTGGAAGCTTGCAAGTTGTTGCGATGCTGAACAGGTGTCAGCAGAGCTTCTAGACTAAGACAGACGAGGTAGAAAGGTCTGCTGACCTACTTCCAAAAACCAGCCAGTGAAAACCCTATGGATCACAAAGGTCCAATCCCCATCTGATCATGGGGATGGTGCAGAACCTGGCCCCACTTAGTTCTGTTGGCAAGGGGTCACTGGATGGCAGCTAACAGCAGCAGTACAGTTCTCAGAGTGATACTGTTGAAATGAAGTCAGATGTTGTCATGTCTCTGCTGAATATACCCTCTGATGGTTTCTCTTCTCATTCATGTAAAAGCCAAAGTTCTCACTGTGACCTACCTCATTCTGTGCCCCGTTATCTCTCTGACCTCCTCTCCTGAAAGTCCTCCCCTTCTTTCCTTTCTCTCCAGCTACACTGACAGCACACTTCCTCTCTAAGGCCTTTGCAGTTGCTATTTCCTCTGCTGGAATGCTCTTCCTCCAAATATTGGCATATGTTGCTCCTTCAT
>NW_004444159.1:1858598-1859378 GCF_000243295.1 Trichechus manatus latirostris
ACTTGTTGGGTGAATTAACCTGTAAATAAGTACATGAAATGGAGGAGGCTATATTACAGCTATAGCAAGTGAGACCAGACATTTACCCTTCTATGACAAATATTATTCAACTTAATATAGCATTTCCCAAATTGTTCTTCACAGCATTTATGATACGAGCTACACCGCAAACAAAAAAGGATTCCATAATCAAATACATTTGGGAAACACTGTGCATGCTACTTTCAGAGGTTCAGGGGCAGTTGCACATAGTAAACACTCTGAAAACTCCTTTGAATTGATCAGTATGCTGAATGGCACTATAATTGGCACCATATTCACTTTATCTCTAGAAAGCAGTATGAGGAGGTTACTTTTAAGATGCTCTGGCCTCAGTGATTCCTCAGATTTCTGACGTGTTTCCAGATCTGTGACCCTGATGGCCTTCCAAAGACCCTCTCTCAGCCTGGCATCTTTTGGGAAACTTTGTGACATTTGGGTTGTGAATGGAATACATAAAACAATGGGAAGATATTGGACCTGAGTGAGCAGGGCAGAAAACAGGACCCTCTTGTGTTCTAGGCTGCAGTGGGAGACTGTGACTGGGCTTGGCATGGCTGGTTCAGCTGGGGTTAATTAATCCATAAGTTGAAATCATTACAGTGCCTTAAAAAAATCCTGTTGAAGCCAAAAATGAAGTTAATTTGAGTGACTCACCTTCATTTCCCATTATGGAAAGAGTGCCAGATCATTCATTAACATGAAGGCCTTGAAATTGCAATCTACCAGTTGCCAGGATAA
>NW_004444159.1:1859478-1861165 GCF_000243295.1 Trichechus manatus latirostris
GGGGGTTTGGCTTCAGCTTTCCTCCTTATCTAGGGGGCTCTGATGTGTGAATGGCAGATCTCCTTTATGAACATACATGCTGACTGACAAGAACTAACTCAACTTCTGTGATTCTTGTCAATGGGCAGCCAAGGACCACTAGAAACTTCAGTGCCCTTATAACATGAATGATGGAGAACAAAATGCACATGACATGCTGAAGAAAGGGACCAAAGGAAATAGGAAAAATGCAGTGAACAGTGATAAACTTAAAAAAAATTAATTTCTTCAAAGTGATATTTTATTCAAGAAACAAGAACAATATGTGTGTATGCATATCTATGTGTGGATATATGCATATATATGTGTCTGTACAGAGTGTGCATTGAATTGCACCACCACCCAGACTCCTCCACCAACAGGACTGTAACACTGACTTCCTGGCTGTATTGAACGTGGTGGAAGCTCCTTCACCCACCCTTACAGGGATTTGAACAGAACCAGCATGGTTTCTGCTCCCTAAGAAGGGACCATGAATCCACTCCCATTACAGAGGACATCTCATGACCCCCACTCCCCACAAATGCATTCAGGCTCAACTGTACCTTCCAGGCAGCTGGCAAAGGTTCCCTCTGCTCCTCTGGTCATCTAGCTCCCAAGGTACACAAAGGTTTCAAATTCCCATCCAGTGACTTTATTATAGGACATCTCAGTATTGACCTTTCCACTCAAGAGTTGTGAACCTGGAATGGGTGACTTAACCTATGCAAACCTCAGTTTCCCTATCTGTAAAATGAGGTCGTAGCGGTTACTGCCTTTTATGGTCATCATGAGGATTGAATGAGATAATTGAAATAAGCTGTCTACTTTAAACCTCTTCTCAGGACTGGGTTAATTAGTTTCTGGCTAAATTCCTATCAGGCTCAGGAGACTGATGATGTTTGCATGGGCTCTGAAGTTCTAGGTAAAGTATGCTGGACCCCATAATGGATTCAATGAGTCATAGCAGGGCAGGGGAGGACTTGGGGAAAGGCCCGATCTTCCCAAGGTAACCTGATAGTGAGGAGTACAGAGGCCTGGAGCCAGATCCTCAGAATTAGAAACCCAGCCCCAGAGAGAGAGAGTCTCCAGATAAAACCCCAGTGGAGTGACCTTTCCACAGCCAAACGGAAGAGCAGCCTGGTACTATGATTCCCTGGAATGATTCTGACCCAATTCCTCCACTCTCTTCAGGGATCCAGGGCAGCCCAAGCTGTTCTTGCCTGTGGTAGGCAAAGGGACCGGGCAGAGATTCTGCACAACTCAAGCCCCACATGTGGGCACAGACTCGGGTAGGTAATTGGTGAGGCTACTTGTGAGGTTGTTGATGCAGGGAAAACTTAAGGGGCACTCTGGCCACTAACAGTCCCCTTGAACTTCCCCAGTGGAATCTATCGAGTCCTTAGACATCTTCTCTGCTATACTCACCTAGCCCCTGATGACCTGTCACACTTATATCTGCAGCTGTGATTTCTCTTATGTGCCCCAAACCCTCATAACCTCCTGTGAACTTGGCCTTTCTATTCTGATGTCTAAGGGGCTCCTGAAACCTCACTCCTCTCAAAGTCATTCCAGTTTCCGTCCCATACACTCATCTGCCAGCTGTCCCCATGACGAAGACACCACTCTCACCCAGATGCTCAGGTCAAACTCCTTGTCGTCACCCTGA
>NW_004444159.1:1861599-1864085 GCF_000243295.1 Trichechus manatus latirostris
TCTTTCCACACCCACCACTCTGCTCTGCCTGGCGTATTCTCCTCCCTCACCCTGATCATCTCCTGATGCCGCGTGTGCTATGTCACTTTCTGGTTTAGAATCTGCCTTTCTCCCCTCAGAAATGTCAACTCCAGTGCTCTATCCCCAGGCCAAGCACAGTTGCACTCTATTTTGAGGAGAAGTGATTTTCCTTTATCTTATATGGCTGCCCAACAGCTGCTGAGTGTCACTTACAGCTTTCCTTCCATTGTCTTTAATAACCTTCACTTCATGCCCATTGCCTGCCTGGGAATGTCACTTATGACTAAAACAGCTAGTCCTGGGGACAACACAGTTTTCCTGTTAGAGAAACCCCTTGGCACTCCCTCAGCTTTCCTCTGAGGTATCAGCTCTGAGAGAAAGAGGGACAAGGAGAGGGATGAGCAGGTTTACCCAAATTGTCCAGGGAGGGTTTCTTCTGGCTCAGGAAACTCATACAGTAGCACTACTACAGTAAAAGAACACAATTTCCATGTGAATTTATCAATTAAAAATTTTTTATTTAGCTTGTATTGTTCTATAACATGGATACTTTAATTTTTTTACTTTTATTAACACTAATACAAATTTAGGTGAAATCAAGTTGGTTTTATCTATGACTTATGACTGTTGTGAACACAACTCTGGCAAAAGTATATTGCTGTTGAATTTTAAATATCTCTTATAGCTAAACTGCACAAATTATCATATTACAATATAATATTTATACTACAGCGAATATTGAAATGGAAATAATTTTATAAGAGTATATAAATAACATTTATAAAGCACTTTTTGGGCAATGGTCTTTGACCAGGTTTCATTGTGAGTTAAAGTGTAGTCTCTTAAGTGGCAGCAGTTTCACTCTTTGCTTATGAGTGAAAATTCAAACTTTCTGAGAAGAGAAAGCAAGTCCCACATTTCCTGGTGTTTTCTGGGAAGATGAAAAGTCTGTTTCTTCGAAGGTGTATTTGACCATGGAGGAGCTCACCTCTGTGTCAGAATATGAAGGGGGAGGAGATCCAGCCCATGGGGGGTGCCCTGGACCCACTGGCCTAAGTGCCTCGATGTAAGTCCAGGTGGGTGGTCACAGCCTGGTGGTGGGAGGCCTGCGCGGAGGGAAGGGGTGGCTCTGGGCCATGCACTGGGTTAAGAAAAGCTCCTGGTGCTGTGGTAATGTGATGACCCCTTGTACGGGCTCGAGCACTTTTACGGTCGCCACCACGACCTCTTGATGTTTGAAGCGTTTCAACCCCCCCTTCTGTTCTTGGCCAAGGAAGTTAGCTCATTCATCAGTATGGATCTGGTCTTCATTGCTTTTCCGTAGTTGTCTATGAAGCTGAGTATTTTTTAAAGACTCACTCTCCAGTTTGGCTTTCCCTAACTCAGTCTTCGCGTACTTCTGTTGAACTGCACTGAGCTTGTCCAAAAGTTGACTTTTCTCCTTTACCAGTTCAAACAGAGGGAAGCTTGATTGTGCTAGCTTCTTTCTGCATTTAACATAAAGCTGTTTTCTGAGAAACTGTACAAGTATGAAGCAAAATAGCAGCTGCACCAATAAGCTGATGGCAGAAGGAGGCACCACTCTCTCCCACTGGAGGCTGTGGGACATGAAGTGTGGACTCATGTCACAGGGCAGCAGCACCATCACCACCTCTCACAGCCACTCAAGGACCAGCCCAAAACCAAGCTCCACAGATGGACACGGCCCTTCCACGACACTGCAGCCACCACAGGGCTCTGCCCAGTCGCCGTGGACCCACCTGCCACAACACACTGCAGAGAACCCTCAAACATTCCGCCTGGAACCCACCAGCAGCAACTGGTATTCTGAGCAAGTCATCAGTGAGGTGATCCGGGGAGGACTTAAACAACAAAATGCTCTTTCCTTCATTATTTTCTAATGGTCCTACTTACATCCCTATTCCTTAATGCTTTTTATGGATGTAAAATGGAAATACAATGAAACGTGAAATACAGTATAGTGAAATGTATTGCTCTTAAATGTATGAAAATGTATTTGAAAAATACATACCCCTAGTTAACAACAATCCTATCAAGATATGAATCATTTCCATACATCCAGAAAAATACTCCCCTGTATTTGCATTCATCCTGAAAATACCCCTTCCATTCATACACCCAACATAAGCAGTCTCTTTTCTGATTTCATCACCCCAATCAGTTTTGCCAATTGTTGAAATTTATTCAATTAAAATAAATCAGTATTAGCACTTTAGTGTCTGCTTCTTGTATTTTTTATTCTACTTTAGATGAAGGTTTACAGAAAAAATAGTTTCTCATTAAACAGTCAGTACCCATATTGTTTTATGACATTCGTTAACAATCCCATGACATGTCAACACTCTCCCTTCACGACCTTGTAGGACTTTTTTTTTGGTGAAAATATACATGGCCAAAGCTACACCATTTCAAAAGTTTCTACATGTACAATTCAGTGACATTGA
>NW_004444159.1:1868194-1869752 GCF_000243295.1 Trichechus manatus latirostris
TATCTCTCCTCGTTCTCTGTTCTTGGTCAGTTTCTTATTCCATTCGGTGCTTGGCTGAGTTCTTTATCTCTTCACATGAGGCTTAGGGTTTCAGGATTGACTTGTGACTCTGTTTGACTTAGTTTTTCTGATCTTTGCTGCGGAGGAACAGCGTGGTGCTTCTGACTATAGCATCATGTTTCCCGGAAGCCCTAGTGCTGCTTCTTGAGCTCAAAATGTTTTTGAGCTATGTCTATGTTGTGTGGATCAACAGTTCACATGGTTCTATCATGGAGTGGTTTGATATTGAGTGACTATATTTCAAAGTGTTTATCCATTCTCCTGTTGGTGGACATTTGAGTTGTTTCCATTTGGGGGCATTAAGAATAATAAAGACACTATGAATATTCATGTACAAGTCATTTGGTTGTATGTGTTTTCATTTCTTGTGATGAAACCCTTGAGTCAGAATGCTGAATCCTAGGATAGCTGTGATTTTCATTGTACAAGAATTTGACAGTTTGTCAAACTGCTGGCTCATTTTATAATCCAGTAAACGTGTCTGAGAGTTAGAGTCGGTCCATGTTTACCACCATTTGGTATTTTCATGCCTTTCTAATTTTCCCATTTTTATGGAGGTGAATTGGTGTCTCCTTTAGTTTTAATTTGCATTTTTAAAAAGCTTCTGTGGTAGAGCACTGTTTTCATGTACTTGTATGCCACTATACATATAACCCTTTGTGAAAGAAGGTTTCATACATTTTAACTTGGGTTTTTGGTCACTTTATAATTGATTTGTTGTGTTTTTTTTTTCACTCAGGAAAGTGATGTGCATCTTTTTCTTTCTTCCCCCTTTCCCCTTCCCCACTTCATCTTTCCAATGTATAATTTAGACTCAGCGTATAAACACTTGACAGGCTTTTTGGCTGCTCAGGTTTTTTGAACAACTTTCCTGTGTTTGTGAAGTTTTGGACCTAACATCCCCAGGTCAGAACTAGAGTGCAGACTTCTCAGACTTTGTAACTTGCATTTGGAAGTGAGTTTTGTGAAGCAGCAGGCAGCATGCAAAACCCATTCCTGCAAGGGTGCTGGCAGTGGTACAGGTTCTAGTGGTCATGTCCAGTGCCCTCAACCGAGTTGGGACCTGCAGAGTTTGTACTCAGAGTTGGGAGCAGTGGTGGGTGGCACAGTGGTATGATTTGGGTATTGTTCCTCATTGTTCTATCTCAGTTTAAATCCAGTGTTTCTCAAACATATTTGAGTCAGACTCTTTTCTTAACAAAACACCTATTAACTTCCAGTACACACCAGCATTCCTCTGGGGTCTTGTCTACATTTGTGTTCTATGGACCATGTGATACTCTTCACCAGGAGCAGCAGTGGAAGTGATCTTGGCCACATTTCATCTAACCTCTGTGCTTCCCAGCCCTGTGCATCAGAGTGAGCATCAGTGCTGTTTCCCAAACCCAGGTGATTACAGCATGCAGCCAAGATTGAGAACGACTGACTATAGGGTCACTATGAGTCGGAATTGACTTGACAGCAATGGGTTTGTTTTTTCTTTTTTGTGTGTGTGTTG
>NW_004444159.1:1871032-1872951 GCF_000243295.1 Trichechus manatus latirostris
TCCAGTGGGTTTGAATCACTGACTTTTGGGCTAGCGAACGAGTGCTTTAACCGTTGTGCCTCAAGGGCTTCTTCAAATTTCCATTAACCATTTTAAAACACAGAAAAACAGCCCGACTTTTCTAGATGACTCCAGGCTTGGAAGATTGCTTTAATCTTTTTCTGTAGACTTTCTCTGATGAGTGTAACCCTCTAACTTGGTCCCCTTTATCAACAATCACATTTGAACAGTCACAAAATATCATCAAGAAGAATATAGTTTCTGTTCTTTAAATGCACGTTCCAGAAAGTTCTGACCAAAGTTAGAACAACAGGATGTAAAAGCTTTCAGTACCTGCCTAAAAGTAGTATTTTTAGCCCAATAATAATCCAGGATGCACCTGTTAAAATGGTGTAAGTGGTGACATTTCAGTTTCTGTATAACCAGAATGTTTCCACTGTGTCATCTCCCCAAAGTGACAACACTATAAGTGTTCATTTTACCCTCAGGAGGTGGGATACAAAAGCTGTGGTTTCCCCATCAGGAGCAATTATTCACATTTCAGCTCTCGTTGTGCAATCTGGGATAAGGTCAGCTTTACCACCCAGGCAGCTCTGCCACCTACCTCTCTGGTTCCTGTCTGGAAGGGGTGCGGTAACACTGTATCTGTGACTACTAGCTCCCATTTGTTTACTAGCTTAACGTTTACCAAGCATGGCCACACCTATTACCTGATTTTTTTGGGACAAGACAGTGATTTTGAGAGGTCTTTCAAGGAAATTATCATCCGAGTGTAGACAAATGTGACATTTCATTCTTCCTTCACTTATTCCTCCCACAAACATTTATTAAGTGCCTGGTGTACCCCAGACCTCAGGTTCACATCCCTGTCCCCCTGGAGCTCACAGTCTGGGGGGTGTCTGATACTAAGCAAGTAGTTACACAAATAAGTAATCACTGTTTTGTTAAGGGTTGTGTTATGGATTGAATTGTGTCCCTGAAAAAGAGACTTTGAAATCCTAAACTCTAATACCTGGGAATGTGACCTTGTTTGGAAATAGGGTCTTTAAAGATGTTATCAGCTAACATGAGATCATACCAGAGTAGGGTTGGTCCTCATCCAGTATTTTTGTTGTTAGCTGCCACAGAGTTGGCCCCTGACTCATGGTGACTCCATGCACAATGGAACAAAACACTGCTTAGTCCTGGACCATCCCCATGATAAATTGCAGAATTTATCATGGAAGGTGAGAGTTCTATCACTGAAAACTACCAATGCCTCACAATCCAATGTTAGTGGTGTTCTTATAATGAGAAGAACAGACACAGAGAGACACACGGGGGAAGACAGCCATGTGAAGATGGATTTTCCAGCAAGGAAATCCAAGAAATGTCTGAGCCTACCAGAAGCTGTAAGAAACAAGAAAGGATCTTCCCCTAGAGGGAGGAGAGAGAGCATAGCCCTGCCGATGCCCTGGATTTAGACTTCCAGCCTCCAGAACTGTGGGGCAATAAATTTCTGTTCTTATAATCCACCTGGTTTGTGGTACTTTGTTATGGCAGGCATGCAAAACTAATACAGACTATGAAGAGAAAGGACAAGATACTATGAGAGCAAATATAGGGTATCCTAACTTCTACTGCGGAGTCAGAGAAGTCCTTCATGAGAAAGTAGTATTTGCTTCATTGCTGTAAAATTCAGTTGTTACTCCATGTTTAGGCTTTCTTGAACTGAAAATCAGGTGCTCAGAAGTGGGTATCTGTTATGGATTGAATTGTGTTCCCCCAAAATGTGTGTCAACTTGGCTAGGCCATGATTCTCAGTATTTTGTGATTGTCCTCCATTTTGTCATCTGATGTGATTTTCCTATGTGTTGTAAATCTTACCCCTATGATGTTAATGAGGTGGGATTAGAGGCAGTTATATTAATGAGGCAGGA
>NW_004444159.1:1875481-1879603 GCF_000243295.1 Trichechus manatus latirostris
TTACTATGCTTGAGCTCATTGTTGCAGCCACTGTGTCACTCCATCTCATTGGGGATCTTCCTCTTTTTCACTGACCATTTACTTTATCAATGTCCTGATAAAATGTCCAAAGTTCATGAAATGAAGTCTCACCATCCTTGCATCTAAGGAGCATTCTGGCTGTACTTCTTCCAGAACAGATTTATTCATTCTTCTGGCAATCCATGATATATTCAATATTCTTCACCAACACCCTAATTCAAAGGCATCAATTCCTTTTTGGTCTTCCTTATTCATTGTCCAACTTTTGCACACATATGAGGCAACTGAAAACACTATGGCTTGGGCCAGATGCACCATCATCCTCAAAGTGACATCTTTGCTTTTTAACACTTTAAAGAGATCTTTTGCAGCAGATTTGCCCAATGCAATATATTGTTGATTTCTTGACTGCTGATTCCATGGGTGTTGATTATGGGTCCAAGTAAAACGAAATCCTTGACAACTTCAATCTTTTCTCCATTTATCATGATATTGCTTATTGGTCCAGTTGTGAGGAATTTTGTTCGTTTATATTGAAGTGTAATCCATACTGTGAAGGCTGTGATCTTAGATCTTCATCAGTAAGTACTTCAAGTCCTCTTCATTTTCAGCAAGCAAAATTGTATCATCTGCATATCGCAGGTTGTCAATGAATCTTCCTCCAATCCTGATGCCCCGTTCTTCTTCACATAGTCCAGGTTTTCCATTTATTTGCTCAGTATACAGATTGAATGAGTATGGTGAAAGCATACCACCCTGATGCACACCTTTCCTGATTTTAAACCATGCAGTATCCCCTTATTCTGTTCAAACCACTGCCTCTTGGTCTAGGTACAAGTTTCACATGAGCACAATTAAGTGTTCTGGAACTCCCATTCTTCGAAATGTTATCCATAATTTGTTATGATCCACACAGTTGAATGCCTTTGCAGAATCAATAAAACACAGGTAAACATCTTTCTGGTATTCTCTGCTTTCAGCCAAGATCCATCTGACATCAGCAATGCTATCCTTCATTCCACATCCTCTTCTGAATCTGGCTTGAATTTCTGGAATTTCCCTGTCGATAAATTGCTGCAACCGTTTTTTAATTATCTTCAGCAAAGGGTTCAAGGCTAAGCCCTGAGAAACCAGCATTGTGAGGTTGGATCCAGGAACCTGAAAAGTGATGAGTAAGGCGCGAAGCAAACCTGGATAGTATTGTGTCAGAGAAGCTGAAATTACAGCTTATCAAGGTGGAGCAAGTGTGAGTTGTACCAGTAAGATGAGGAGAACAAAGGGTTCATTGGATTTTGTAACATGCAAATCCTCAGTGACTAAAAAGAACAGTTTCGGTGGTATTGTGGCATGAGTTGAAGAATGTGTGAAAAGTAAAATGCAGATAATTTTTGAAAGAAATTTTGTGAAGGGAAACTAAGGACTGGGGTGATAGCTGGTGGGTGTGAGGTCAAGGGCTTTTTCAGGGGGAGATACTAAAGCATGTTTGTACATTGATGGAAATGATTTAATAGAGAGGGATTAATAACGCAGGAAAGAGTGAGAGGATAATTAAAGGATCAAAGTCCTTGAGAAGATGGGCTGGGACGGTGCCTTAGTTTCCTAGAGCTGCTGGGGGCCATTATTCAGCCTACCACACCTAAAACACCTGTGAAGGGCTGGCCTTGGTTAGGAAGAGAATACTTCTGCCCTTGGGACTAGATAGAAGGAGGTGAAGGTGCCCATGTAGCCACCTTGTATGTAAATATGGTGTGGGAAAAGATGAGGTGTTATGCTTTGGGCTCTAGTTTTTTCTTTCTTTAAAGAGTAAAGCAATATAATTTTTATTACAGTTTTAAAATTTTTGTTGTTGAGAATATACAAAGCTGGGAAGAGTAGAATGCCTTTAATTCAGATTTTGGAGATTGGGCAGTTTCTGCTGATGACAAGTTCTAGGGTTTATCTTTGAGAAAGATCATTGAGGAAGAGATAGGCAGGTCCTCCAACTGGATGCTTGAAGATGTCAGAAATGAAGAAAGGACGGGGTGGCCAGGAATACTGTGAACCAGGAACCTAAGTCTTCAGGGAATGAAGGGGAGTGGGTTAGAAGTTAGATGGAAGTGGGCGGACAAGAGGAACTGGAAGTGTAGTGGGTGCCATAACCCAGTGGCATCAATTTAACAGGTGCTGGGGGTGTTAAGGAGCACTGGTGGCACAGTGGTTAAGAGCCCGGCTGCTAACCAAAAGGTTGGGAGTTCGAATCTACCAGCTGCTCCTTGGAAACCCTATGGGGCAGTTCTACTCTGTCCTATAGGTTTGTTATGTGTTGGAATCTCTGGATATCAACGAGTTCATTGGGGTTTTGCAGGAGGAAGGTGGGACGAATGGTTGGGAAAGAGCAATAGGGAACAAGAAAGGCACCTGCTTCACTTCCTGGCTCTGGGGTTTGAAAGAATAGGTAGCTAACACTTGACAGGACTCCTAAATCTTTGTTTCTATTCATATGAGGAAAAAAGAAATTGATGCTATAAGAGTGTATGCTAATCCTTTGTTGGATTTTCCTGATGGCACAGTGAAAAGGCTTGGGAGGTATGAGGTGTTGAGGAGCATAAGATTTGAGGCTGGCAATAACAGAATATTCAAGAGAATCCCTGAACTTTTAGTGGTCAGCGAGTTTCACAAGGACACGAAGCATGACGGAACCACATCATGGAGGATCTTGAATAGCAGACTAAGGAATTTATGTTTTACCCTGTAGGCAAAGGTAGTGGTGATTGCGGTGGTCCAAGTTTGAGAAGCAAACTGTCATAGTCAAAGTCAGGCTTTAGGTAAATTAATTTCCCAGCCATTGGAATAAAAGAAAGCTACTGATGGAGGGAATGAACACTGAAAACGTTGGAAAGAAGTGGTGGTTGCAAGAGAGAGTGAAGGAAGAGTCAGTTGAAAATGTGGTTAGTTGGAAGTATGGAGAATAAGGAAAATGAACGGGTGGGAGATGATGTCCATGTTTAAAGTTTAAGTGGTAGGAAAATAGGGTTTGGAAGGAAATTGATGGGTTTGGTGTTAAGCAAACCAGAGATAAAGTTTCAGAAGTGGTTAAACCAAAAGCTGGAGAGATGTGACAAAAGATGAGAGATGTGAATCACTGGGCGCTTCCCCGGTTGCCCGTCATGAGTAACTGCCTGGGGTTGCCCAGACTGAGGATAATCAAGGACAAAGCAGGATCCCAGGAAGCAACCTAGTGATTCTCCCTAATTTAGCTTCAGATCTCAAGGGCAGGGCCTGAATCTTAATTATCACATTCTATAAGGTGTGTGTGTAGGTGTGAATTGTGCGGTGCCATTCCCAAGCCCAGGGGAAGCCTTCCGGACATTCCACAAGCCAGTGAGCTAAGTCAGGGTACAGGTATTGGTAGGGCTGTTGTCATTCATCTTCCGAACCCTAAGACACTAGGCAAAGCAAGTAGCAGGCACCCAAATTAGTGTGCTGAACAGAAGCGTGGGGATGAGTTAGGGCACAGTAGGCCACCAGACAGTCCTGTAAAGAGGAGCCTTAAAGCACATGTCTAGAAGAGAGTGATTTGACCTTCTTTCCTCTTCACCCTCCAGTTAAGGTAGGGCAGGGATAACAGGCAAAAGTTTCTCTTGGAAAGCAGGTTTCATCACACCTCTGAGCTCAGGCCCAGAATCACACTGGCCAAGAACCTGACTCATTCAGGTGGCACCCTACCCACTTCTGCCCAATATCCTGCATTCTGCTGACGGCAGCTCTTTTCTTCCTTTTGTCTGAAATCACGGGGTCTTTGTATGTGCTGAGATTAACCCAAGCTGACATTGCCCTCTGTAGCTTTCCTGCCTGTCTCTGACCTGTTCGTTCATTTAATAAATATTCACTCTCACTCTCAACTGAGTGGGCACTAGGTGAAACGAATTCACGAACCGAGATTTGGGGAGGGACAAGAGCCTTGCAGGATTAACCTGAAACATCCCAGGAAGGCTTTAAGGCCTGAGGTCAACTGCCTCCTCCTACCCCCCTGCCCAGAGCTCCAGGAGCCCCAGACACTGGGCAGCCGCCGAGGAGCAGGCGCCGCGCGCTCCCGATGAGGGGGCGGGGCGGAGGAAGTGG
>NW_004444159.1:1880285-1881180 GCF_000243295.1 Trichechus manatus latirostris
CTCGTCTGGAGGGCCCTTCTTGATGGCCGCTGCCAACTGGGGTCGGCCGTGGACGCGTAGACGGCCGCTTTCGTTCCTTTCCTTTAGGGCAAAAAACCGGCGTGAGGGTTTAATTGAGACATAGCAGCTCACAAAGGCGTGGTTTTCCACTTTGTTTGTGTTTTGTGGAGCGCGGAGGGTCGGCTCAGGGAGAGGAGGGTTTCTGTGGAGCCCGGGGAAGCTTTCCATAGGTCGGAGTGGATGGAAGCTATGCGCTCGTCAGAGAAACCCACTGGCCCACCCACACCTCAAGGCTGACCTCTGTCATCTTCTCTCTGCTGTCTCCGGGGTCACTTGGAAAGTATGCGATGGGGAGAGTCGCCGCTTGGAACTGATGGACCATATACCCCCTGCCTTCACTCTCGGTGGGAGCTTTGATGTGGGCCGCCCTGCTATCCTGAAAAGACCCTGCGAAGTACCTTTCAGATGGGCTCCCGGTCTTTCACGCAAACTCCGCTGTGCATTCTTACCAGGGCTGAGATTGCAGGGAGAGGGCCACAATGTTAGGGCACAAGGCAGTTGGAGATACGAGGTTGGCCTGGGTACGCTTTTTGCAAAATTTGGCGTTGTTAGAACTGAGGAGAGACTCATTGAGCTGGGGAAGGGATGTGCTAACCCAGTGCCCGTGGAAGTGGAGGAAACTTTTACTATATCCCACATCCAGCACAAGGTCCTGCTCCCGGGGCTTAGAGCCCAGGGCCTTTACTGTGCTTCAGCTCTGTGAGCTCTAAATCAACTTCTTCTGGCCTGCTGTCATTTATTACACTGTATCTATTGAAAAATGTGTTTCAAGTTCCCAAGAACCAACTGATGTGGATTTCTAGAACTACCAATGGTACCAAAGATACTTTGTGGC
>NW_004444159.1:1881892-1882763 GCF_000243295.1 Trichechus manatus latirostris
TGTGCCTTAGGGGGGTTTAGATGGATGCTCCCAAGAAAACTAACTTTTTAAGTTTTGTATTTGTCTTTTAAAAGTCTATTACAAATATTTGAAGAGAAACGTGAGTTTCTGTGATGGCGTTTTAAAGTTATACCTTGAGAGCAGATTGGAGCTCAGATAGGGTACACTGCGGCTGCCTGCCCCACCACGGGCTCCTCTTTTCCATTCAGTTGCTGTGGACTGTTGGAAACCCACGTGTGATTTGGGGGCAGAAGCTCAATGTAATGAACACGTTGATCAGTGTCTTTGATCTGAACTTGGCAGATGTAAGAGTTATCCCTACTGCTGTACATTTTGTACCAACGTCAGGTCACAGCTTCTCTGCAGCCAATTTGCTGGTCACGTTGAACCCGGTGACAGTGAGGTCAAAGTTGGGCTGCCTCCTTGGGAGGACCACGTGGCAGTGCCTCATTACATGATTACAAACTGTCTACTGAACGCAGCTGGCTGTTTCAGAGGTACATGCTGTAGCCACAGGGTTCCACACCAGCAATACCAAGTAAATGGCACCTGTGGCTCCATCACAGCCATCTGGACAGGGAGGGGGAGGGACACTGGCATGCCCAGCTCGGTGATGGTCAGTTTTGAATTTGTGCACGATGAACTTATTCCTTATTCTTGCTTTTAATCTAGTCTTGTGTTGATTTCTCAAGAGTGCAGAGAAGCCACATGTTAGGTGAGAGCTACATTTAAAATGAGAGTATCTGGTTAAAAACAAATCAAAAAAAAAACAAACCCAGAGTCAGAACTGCCCCTGGAAATCCTTTAGAAAGGTGCCTTGTTGGAGACCACCCCACATGGGGTCACGCAGAAAGTCTGTGCAGCCAGGTTT
>NW_004444159.1:1882863-1884182 GCF_000243295.1 Trichechus manatus latirostris
TCCCTCAAGGCACACTCACCACGGGGTGCTGTGGAAGTTGTGATTTTTCTCTTGTTACCTTTCTTTTTTCCCTGCCAAGCTCACTTTGTTGAATCTACAGAAGTTATATCCACATGTGGTACACTTTCACTGTGCTTTTTATCATTCATTCAACTAATAAATTGCTAAGTGTTGAGTACCTGCCAAGCGTGTACTAGCAACTGGGAGTACGGTAATAAAGAGGACAGTGCTTGCCTTCTTGGAACTTGTAATCATACGTACTAAAATGTGATGCTGAGTTTTCCTCAAAATTATCCTCCAGAAAGGAGGGAATCATTGTATTTGATCTGCTTATAAAATCAGGGATGCTGTTGGCTTGCTTCAGAAAGCTCTGTGTAGGCAAGCTTGACGCAGACTTATTCAGGGCTAGCTTTAGATGCTTCTCATCGAGGCCATCTGTCAGAAATGAAAAGAGGCAGAGAGATTGAGCACAGCTTTTATTTAGAAATTATTTAAAGGAAGAATTTCACAAGTTACATGTGTTGGGTGTCTGGTAAGCAGGCCTTTTAAGGAGCATATTACAGAGCTCTGTAGCAAATATTACCTTGTGGACACCATGAATACATACTACCAGAAGAGTGAAATGCCCAGTTGCTCTAATGCTCTGTGAGTGTGTACTTAAAGCTTGAGTAAAGTGTCCACTGTGGGCTCATGTGACATTCATATATGGCATTGCCAACAGCCGAGCCAATTAAAGATGGTGAGCTGCTCTGTGACTCCAAAAGTTGATCTAATGGCAGAAAAGCTGCTGGTACTGTCATGAAATGTGAAGTGTGGAAAAAAGCAGTACTTGTAAACAAATATATTATTTTAAGTGATCGATGATCTTTAAGTAGTTTATGTAGCCAAATCTATGTAATAAATATTGTAGACATTTGATTGTATTAACTCTAGAAGTGTGGGTAGCTAGAAACTTTTTTTTTTTTAGCTTTCCATTGGAAAAAATGCAGAAATAATTTAATTTTGAGGTTGCCTCTAGTTGGGGGTATTTGGTTATTTAGTAGAGAGGACTTGACATAATAAAGGAGCAGTTACAGTAAGAGATGCTAAGCTGCTGCAGTAACAGGAGACAGGGGAGCTTCCAGAATTGGAGAGACAAGAATGGGCACCAGGCTTAGCCTGGGGACGCAGGGCAGACTTCTTGGAGGAAGTGATGCCCAAGCAAAACCTGAAGGGCAAATAGGAACTAGCCTGGTGGAGGTCAGGGAGGAAGTGTCTGAGAAGGAGGCTGGACAGAGTCCCAGGGCAAGCCAATCAGAAAATGCAAGCAGTACAGAATG
>NW_004444159.1:1885841-1934854 GCF_000243295.1 Trichechus manatus latirostris
TTCTACTCAGCACTGGAAGAGTGGAAGGAACCCTGGGCTTGGACCTTGAAGCCGTGGTTCAGTCTTAGCTCTGCCATGGACTGTCATTGACTCATCATGCAGCTCTGGCTCTGAGTCGAAGATAGGGATGACGGTACCCCACAGAACATCGTGAGAAGGGTTAAATGAGACACTTACTGAGCATACCCAATAAATGTCAGAGTTTGCCCTGTCCTTCCATCAGGGACTCTGGAGCTTGTGGTCTTTGGTGACTTCTTGCTAATCTAAGTGCCATAATGCCAAGTCTGCATCCAGTCAGGTTGGTAAAGATGAAATCCCCAACTATATGTACGTGCCTGAAGACCCTTGGTCTATCTTTTATAGGATTGCCCTTAGAATAAACTCCGCTTGGGTCAAGGTCACCAAATAAGGAGCCGGTAAGTGGTGGGATCAGGATGATGAGGTAAACGCTTGTGTATTGAGAGCCATCACTTTCAAGACGCAGGGGCAGCCCACATGGCTTGGCACTCTCCAGCAGATGACCGTCTGTGGCTCTTTGGCTTTGACACCACAGGGAAGAGCAGTGTCCTAGGGCTGAGAGGGGCTTGTGTGCTGGGACTCCAGAGGGAAGTAAAGGGCTCTGTCTTGGTCTGGCTGGGAGGGTTCTCTGGCTGCAGCATCAGTTACTCCATAGGTGCTATTCACAAATGTAAAAAAGGTCCATGTGGGATCACGTGTCCTCATATTTACTTAGGGATCTGGTCTCCCCGAGTAAAGTGTGCACTGGTGTGTGTTGTTAGAAAGAACTGAAATGAGCTCACACTATAGTGAACCTCAGTGACCAGCGCAGCCCTGCAGAAGTAAAGTACCCGTGCACAGATTTTTTCACAGAATGCAGGAGGCGGAGTGTGCTGTGTCACACTGAGTCAGGCACTCATAGATTGGCCCATGCGAGCGCTTACTTCTTCTAGAGCAGCGCCCATCCATAGAGGCATCGTGAGGTCTGACAGTGCATGTGAATGCTTTGGGTTCCTGTCCGTATGTTAGCTTTTATGTCATTCTTCCCCCGGCCCCTTTACTGGGAGTAAAGGGTTGGAGAGGGAGGGAGTTTGGGTTCTCATGACCCCTAGAGATGGCCGGCTGTCCTCAAGGAAATGTTTTGAGATCTTCCTGTTGAGCTAGAAAAGAATCATTAAAAAAAAACAAACAAAGTTCAAGTCAGTTCCAACTCATGGTGTCCCCATGTGCCTGTTCGTGTCAGAGTAGAACTGTGCCCTGTAGGGTTTTCATGTCTGTGACCTTTTGGAAGCAGATTGCCAGGCCTTTTTTCTGAGGTGCCTCTGGGTGGATTTGAACTGCCAACCTGTCAGTTGGTAACTGAGTGTTTACCTGTTTACACCACCCAGGAACTAAAGAATCATGGCTGGGAAATCATGAAGGGAGACAGGACTGAAGGAGGGAAGCTGTGTATAGTAGTAGAACTTACACAGCCATTCAGCTCACTGTTTTCCAGAGTGACACGAAAGTGGGGGTTTTCTGCCACGCAGTCCCTTTGAAAGAGAGAAATCACCAGGGGAGAAAAAAGTGCCCATGTAGGGGTTTAGTAAAAGCAGAGAAGATTGGGGCTGTGCTCAGCAGCCTGGTCTACACCGCCCCTTGACATCTGTCTACAGTGAAGAGTAAAGTCAGATTGCCTGGACAGGCTAGATGCCCTCGCCAGCCCAGGCGGGACCCCCCGCTCTGTCTCCAAGCTCTTGTGAAATTATTGAAGAATCTCGAACTTGGGCAAGCTAGAGAGATTTTCAGTCCAAGAGCAAGAAAAGTTTTTTTTGTTTTGTTTTTGTTTTTAATTATTTTTGTTTTGCTCAATGCACACCAAATTAGAAAAATCACCGGTTAGGTTTTATTGTATTTTAACTTCGGCAAAGAAACGGGACTTCATTTGACTGCCCGTGGTCCTTTCTGATACTTTAATAACCCACCTGTTTTCCATCCTGAAGCCCTTTGGTGGGAGGAAGGGGCTAGGAAAAGAGAGAGGAGGTGAAGTCCAGTAAGCATCTTCTGGTTCCCTATGGGGGCTCACAGGAGCCCTGGTGGTGAGTGGTTAAGTGCTTGGCTGCTAATCAAAAGGTCAGTGGTTTGAACCCACCAGTAGCTCCCAGGGAGAAAGATGTGACAGTCTGCTGCTGTAAAGATTACAGCCTTGGAAACTCTATGGGGCAGTTCTACTCTGCCCTATAGGGTTGCTATGAGTTGGAATCGACTCGATGGCAGTGGGTTTGGTTTGGGTTATGGGGGTCACAGGTATTCCAGAGCTCCAGGGGTCCCCAGTATGGGTGAGGGCATACTTTGGGGTGCTCGAAATGTTAAACTTCATGAAGTACCAGCCAAATCTAGTTAGATTTTGGCTTTCGGTTATGATTATCAAAGCGTAAGCTGGTGAGGAACCAGGCATATATCCTTCGTGGGCGGCACATCAGGGACCTGATGTAAGCCCCATCACACTGCTTAATCCTCTGCGGAAGGCCAGATCCACCCATTTCAGCTTAAATGCCCAGTCTGATGACATACTGGTTTTCTCGGGCCTCGGTGACACTTTGTTGTGAGGCCCCTGGGGAGTTTGCAGTTGTTAGCTATTCAAACCCGAAGTTCTGGTTTCTGCAGATCTTGGCTTCTTGTAGTTCTCTTACTGCACATTTAGCATCTACTAACAAAATCCCCGTAAATGCTGCAGAAGGGATGTTAGGGATATTTCAGATGCGTAGACTTGCCAGAAGATGGCACTTACCTTTTTTTCCACCCCTGACGCCCTCTGTTAAGTTCAAGTAGAACATGTTTGTCCGTTGTTGATGGAATGGTCCAGGAGCTGGCAATAGGAATTCTTCCTCTCTTGATGTCTTGCTCACCACCAGAAGAACTGCTCCTGTAGTCTCTCTGCAGTTTTCTCTAGAGGCCAATGTATGTAGAAAAAAGGTTCCTTCTCTGTAGGGAAGTGAATGTTGAAAGTTGCATCCTGACAGTTAATGGATATTCATGCTTAAGTAGAGTGTAATACGTGATAAAGTAGCCTAACGAGTTTATCGTAAAACAACGATATATATCTACTACATTTTTGACTTAAAAAAATAACCCACAAAAAACCGAAGAAGCTATTCAAGCCTGGAAACAATACAGGTATCTAGCGGGGAAAAGCTTGAAAGTTCTGCAAATGAGAAATAAACATTGGCAGCTTGGAGTTTAATTCATAGCGTTAGGTCTGACATTTTCACTTCAGTTTTATTTTTCTTGAATAAAATCAGAAACTTAATCGTTTAGGGTTAATCGAATATATCATCTCCCAGAATGTTATTTTCATTTCCTTCTGCAGCTTTATCAGAGACTGGCAGATAGGTGTCTGGCTGCAGCCCGGTGATAACTCATTTTCTGATTGTTTTATTACATGAGTTCGCTCCCCGATAAGATAATGTTCTTAACTCAAAGCAGTTTGAAGTGCTTTAAAACTTTGCTCTGTCTAATGCTTTGTTGCTTTTACAGCTTAAAGTTTTTCAAGCCTGGCCAAGAAGCTGTGAAGTACCAGGGGCCCCGGGACTTCCAGGCGCTGGAGACCTGGATGCTGCAGACACTGAATGAGGAGCCCGCGGTGAGCTGAGCACACGGGAAGCAGTGCCTTCCTTCCGACATTTGGGTCCTAACGACCTGGGCAAGGCCAGTGTAGGGGAAGAATTAAGGCTGCCATTTTAAAGCAACATTTATTTAGAACTCATTGATATTTTAAGGAAAGATTAACTTTAAAAAAATTGTTTATTACGGAAGTATTCACACATGTACACAGTTAGAGAGAGGAGTATAATGAACCCATGTACCCCTCACCTGGCTTCAGCACTGATCACCTGGTGGCCACCTGGTTTCGTCTTGTCCCTGCCACCTGCTTTTTAGCAGCAAAGTCAGCCCTCCTGGCATGGTGTTTGTCAATATTTCCGTATGCATCCAGTAGATACACACTTTTTATCTTTTAGCATAACCACTGTGCCACTGTCACATGTAATACGATCGACAATAATTGTGTAGCATCAGAAGTTGATTCTTGGCTACTTGGGGTCCAGGCCAGCCCTGGGCCAGAATATCTAGTCCATGAAGACTCTGGCACCCCTGCCCCATCCCCAAGGACCAGTGCCTGCCACCACCCGCAGCAGCCTCGCACGGTCTCACTCTTACCCGCTGTACCCACTGTGTGAGTCATTCTTCTCCTCTGTCCTCAGTCCACAAGGCCTGAGCTAGCTTTAAACCAAAAAAACCAAACCCATTGCCATCAAGTCAATTCTGACTCACAGCAACCCTATAGGACAGAACAGAACTGCCCCGTAAGGTTTCCAAGGAGCAGTTGGTGGATTCAAACTGCTGACCTTTTGGTTAGTAGCCAAGCTCTTAACCACTGCACCACCAGGGATAATTTAATACCCTCAGTCCTCTTAGTGTCTAGATGCCCCTCTGTATAAGGGTGTCTGAGTCTCCTAGTACTGCTGTAACAGAAGTACCACAAGCGGGTGGCTTTAAAGAACAAATCTATTTTCTCACAGTTTCAAAGGCTAGAAGTCTGAATTCAGGGCACCGGCTCTAGGGGAAGGCTGTCTCTCTGTTGGCTCTGGGAGAAGATCCTTCCTTGCCTCAGCATCTGTAACTCCGGCATTCCTGGGTTCCTTGATGGTCTTCCCAGTGCATCACTTCTCCCGTTTGTGCTTGTCTGTGTCTATGCTGCTCCTTGTATCTCACAAGTGCTTATGTTTGGGACACGCTCTACACTGATAGGCCTCATTAGCATAACAAAGAGAACCCTATTCCCCAAGGGATCACATCCACAGGTATAGGGGTTAGGATTCCAACACATATTCTGGGGGGACACAGTTCAATCCATAACACCAGGTAACTGTGAAAACTGTCAGATTTCTGAAATATTTTTAAAGACATCATAGTTGCATGTAGCCTGTAGAATGCGACATACTAAGAAAAATTTATAATCCCTCCCCCCGCCAATTAACGTTGGGAGTCTTAAATTTTGTTATAAGCCATTATCATCCTAAACCACTAAACGGCCCTTTGTGGTGATTTTGGGTTAGCGCTCAGAGTGAAAAGGCCCTGGGCCCGAGTTGGACTTGGCTGGCGGTGTTTCGTTGGTGTGGTACTAGAAAGATGGCTGGGTAGCCAAGCTGTCTGTACATCTCTAATGAAACATTAGACGTCTTCGCTGTAATTGTCACGTGAACAATTAACTGAGACTGTCTTGTTGTATCCAGTAAGAGTTCATTGCTTTGAATGTTGTTTATGGTCGGGTATAATTGCTGTATGGTGAAGAATAGTTTTGACAGAGACTTAATCTGATTTTAGCGAAAACCACGAAACTCTCGGTAACTTTGCATCTTTCTCAGTTCTGTAGTCATAAACAGAAAGCTGGAGGAGCAGATGTAACTTTTGTGTCTATTTAAACTTCAAATTGCTTCCTTTGTAAAAAAAATTATTTTGGGGGTGGGGCGTTGGATGGGAGGAAACCAATTTTAGAAGAGAATTAATAGCCTCAGAAACCCTGGTGGCATAGTGGTTAAGAGCTACATCTGCTAACAAAAAGGTCGGCAGTTCGAATCTGCCAGCCACTCCTTGGAAACCCTATGAGGCAGTTCTACTCTACAGGGTCGCTATGAGTTGGAATCAATTCGACAGCAATGGGTTTGGTTTGGTTTTTGGTTTAATAGCCTCAAGTAAACTCTTAAACTTTAAAGTGTGTTATGGATTAGTTCATCAAAAAAGCTAGTCTTCCATGTTGACTGTATGTAAGAAACCAGCATCCAGTGTCAGGGTGGCAGAAAGATTTCCTCTCATGGAAGAACTTCCATTCAGAGGAGGTGGACGGCTGAAGTGGGGCCAAGTCCTGGCTCAGCAGAGGTTGTTGAGAAGTGCCCTGTCTCCTTGATATAGAGAGGAATGGCATGTGAAACCCCTCGTTGCCACCCAGACCCCAGTTACTCGATTCGCCATAGCCATATTTTAGTGTCTCAGGCAATAGAGATCTCACATAATTGCCAGAAACCATGACCATAGAAATTAAAACCAAGTGGACTCCGACTCATGGTGACCCCATGGGTATCAGAGTAGAACTGTGCTCCATAAGGTTTTCAGTGCAAGTAGATCACCAGGCCTTTCTTCTGTGGCAGCTCTCGGTGACTTGAACCTCCAATCTTTCAGTTAGCAGCCAAGCATGTCAGCCATTTGTACCACTCTATAAAAATTAGAAGTCCATTTTTGATGCTTTTCTTTGTAAGACTTCTCTTTTAGCTGAGGTAATGTGTCTTATTACGGAAAAAGTTCAAATGTGCGAACTTTATATTGCCAACCAAAAACTCTTTTTCAATTTGAACTTCGCTTTTTAATTTAAACAGATAGTGTTTCTTTTTTTAAAAATGATATTTTATTGTGTTTTTGGTGAAAGTTTACACAGCAAATTAGGTTCCATTTAACAATTAGTACACAAATTGTTCAGTGACACTGGTTACATTTTCACAATGTGTCAACATTCTCATTAATTCCATTCTGGATGTTTTGTTTCCAGTAATGTGGTTTCACTGTCCCCTTACCCTTTCATCTTTGCTTTAGAGTAACTGTTGACTATTTGGTCTCATACAAATGATTTTATTAAAGGTACACAGTACTCACTGATAATATTCTTTATTTTATGAGCCACTCTGTTATTTAGCTAAAAGGTGACAGCAAGGGGTAGTTTCAGTTCAAGGTTTATGGAGTATCTCAGGGCTATAGTCTCTAGTCTAGGCCTAGGGAGTTCTCTAGTTTCAACCTGTCCAGTAAGTCTGAACTTATTAAGAATTTGAGTTCTGTTCCACATGTTTCTCACCTTCTATTAGGATCCATCTGCTGTGGCCTTGATCAGGACGGTCGGTAGTGGTAGCTGGGCACCATCTAGGTCTTCTGGTCTCAGGGTAGATGAGGCTGTGGTCAGTGTAGACTGCTAGTCCTCAGTTTCTTTGAGTCTTTGACCTCCTTTTTTCTCGTTTGCTCTGGACGAGAAGAGACTGATAGTTCTATCTTAGATATAAGCAAAAACTTTTTTATAAGCGCTTCTTTAAAAAAAGTTTTTCATCTGTATTTATACCTAAATAAGTTAACATATAAATATTTATATTTAGGCAGGATACATTAAGGTTTTTCCCCCCAAGTGTTATGGCAATATTAAGAAGACTTAAACAAAAAAAAACCTGCCGTTTAAGAAAATGAGAATATAATATAAGCATATTCTACCTCAATTTTTATATTTCCATGTTTGCTTCTGTTTTTTTATAAACAATTTCAATCATAAATATAAACACGTTTCATCTCATTGATGATTTTCTGTTATGGTTATGTAGTCTTTATATTATTCATATATTATCATATGGATTTGCCATAATTCACCTAGTCTATCAGTTAATATTTAGGTTATTTATAACTTTTCTCTCACTGGTAATGCTGTAAGGAATATGTTTATCTTTGTAAAGGACTTTTTTCTTCTTTTGGATGATTTCTTTAAAATATATTCCCAGACATAAATTGCAAAGCAAAAGCAAGAACATTTTTATAACACTTACTGAATATTGCCACATTTCTTTCTTAAGAATATACCAGTTCGCTTTGCCCCCAGCAGGATGTGAGTGTGCCTGCCTCTGTCACACACTGTGTTGTTCCCATGAAGGGGGAACCTTTCTGGTATCTGACAAGGCACACAGGAGGCCCAGCACTCCAGTCAGCCCCCCAGTGAACAATTTAATACTGAAAGCCCTTTGAACGCCTGGTAAAGAGTGAAACACAGCATCTCCTTTCATCTTGTGTGAATTCGCTGACTATCCCCTTAGCCTTTGAGCTCGTGGGCATTCTTTTGTGCGGCTAATGAGCACTGCGAAAGGTCTGACCAGCTAGCAGCAGAAAGGAAAATTTTGTGGTGCTTTATAACTTTGCATGGCGTTCAGCTGTCAGCACCTTTGAAGCCTCGACAACTTACCTTGGGGATTCTGTTTAACAGGAGTATGAACCACCAGGTAAAAATTGAGGGATAAGCACCTATCTGTCTGCAACAAAAACAGTGATTCAGTGATCTTTCCTTCACTTCTGGTCACTTTGGTTGGAGGCTGCAGCTGTACTGGACTCAAAAGCAGAGATGTGTAGAATCGTGTAATACTGGGCTGGGGGGCAGTGACAGTTCAGTGGTAGAACTCTCATCTGCTGTGCAGGAGACTCAGCTTTGATTCTCAGCCAATGCACCTGACGTTCAGCCACCACCCATTTGTCACTGGAGGCTTCCATGATGCTATGATGCTGAACAGGTTTCAGTGGAGCTTCCAAACTAAGATGGACTAGGAAGAAAGGCCTGGAGATCTACTTCCAAAAATCAGCCAGTGAAAACCTGTAGATCATGTCAGTCTGATCCTTTTGTACATGGGGTTACCATGAGTCAGGGGCCGGCGTGAAAGCAACTGTTTACTGGTTCCCAGACAAACTCAGTGACTGCCGTTGTGTTTCTTTCTCTTAGACACCAGAGCCAGAAGTAGAACTGCCCAGAGCCCCTGAGCCGAAGCAGGGCCTGTATGAGCTCTCAGCGAACAACTTTGAGCTGCACGTTGCACAAGGTATGCTGGCGACTTCTGTGACAGGCTCTGTACCTCATGGAGGGAGCCCTGACCTGAACCTCCTCGACGCGCTTGGTTTTTCTTCTTGCCATTTGAGGGCTCACAGACAGACAGCTGCATTGGTAGCAACACCAGGGGTTTCTCTCTTCATCGTTCAATGCTTCTCTTAGAAATTATATCTCCTTCTATTCCCTGCTCTTACAGAAATGCCCACGTTAGCTCTAATCTTACAACTTGAAGCTCACAAATGATGAGTGGGCACAGTGAGTTTGTACACCAGCTGGACAGCGCCTCCTCACGTAACCAGGTGTTCACTTCTGCTAATGTCCATCACACGCTTATTGACCCGAGGCGAAAACGAAGCTCTCAGACCCGTCCAAACAGAATTAAATGGACACTCATACCATGTGTATCACATTAGGCATTCTTTACATTTAAATGTCTTTCCATCTCACATCCCATATTTTAAACGTGGTTTATGGCCTATTTCTAATGTGAACGGATGAGTTTCCTCTCTTCACGCATAGATGTGTTTCACAAAAGCTGGCTCAACGATGACCGACTGGAAAGCACACTCAGTGTCCTTGGCTGCCTTCCGTTCTCAAATGCTACCATGGAGGGAAGTCCTCCTGAAGGCTGGGCTGAGAACTGTGAGACAGAAAGGGCTTCAAATTGTATCTGGCCTGAGAACTTCATGCCCGCTGGGAGTGGACACCCCTCCCCACACCACACTTACTGCCGAAAATAGCTTACTGTGTTGTTGTCAGCCTTTCCCCGTTTTTTCCAAAGGGCAGTATTTAATCTGTAACCAAGGTCAGACCGTGGGCCCTCAGCGTATTCCCAGCTGGGGGGACTCACTTGAAGGTGAGATTCGCTTGGGCTCTGTCTTAGTTACCAAGTGCTGCTGTAACAGAAAGACCACAAGTATGTGGCTTTTAACAAACAGAAATTTATTTGCTCACAGTTTAGGAGGCTAAAAGTCCGAATTTAGAGTGCCAGCTCTAGGGGAAGGCTTTCTCTCTGTTGGCCCTGGGTGAAGGTCCTTGTCTCTTTTCAGCTCGCTTCTTGGTTCCTTGGAGAGCTCATATGGCCTGGCATCTGTCTTCCCCCATCTCTGCTTGCTGGCTTGGTTGCTTGCTTCATCTGCTCTTTTTATTATCTCAAAAAGAGACTGATTTAAAACGCACCCTATGCTAATATGGCCTCAGTAACATAACAAAGGGATTCTAACCACACGTATAGGGGTTAGGAGTTAACAGCACATATTTGGGGGCACACAGTTCAGTCCATGACAGGCCTATGCAGGACATGCTAATAGAGTCACCTGTCGATAGATCGTTCCCCTTGTGAGTCAGGTCACGGGTAAAGGGCCACTATGTAGACGCTACATTGTGCTGCTCTGGGAAGGGTCTCTTGCTACAGCGTTCTGCTGAAAGCTACGGGCTCCCTGCCCAGCGTCATGGCTCCCGCTCTGTCCTCCGATCTGGTTCGTAGAGAGCCTGTCTCCATCGTGTGGCTTGGGCCAGCTGTCCCCCTTACTGCACACACATGCTGACGAACCGTGTGCACAGGCGTGTTGCAGCCCTGCAGACAGGTGAACGTTTTTAAGCAAGTTGGTCATCGTTCCCCTCAAACTCTTTGTTGCCATGGTGAGGTGGCAGAGTCCTGCTCTGAGGCCGAGCCGCGTTTAAACTTCCAGTGATATTTTTTTCTCCCTTGCCCATAACCCGATTTCATTTTCCTCTCATCCTGCCATCGCTAGGCCCTCAGCTGGTCAAAGCAGAAGAGCCTAGCTAAAAATCTCCAATGTCCAGATAATGAGGAGGGTTTTTTGGGTTTTTTTTTCCTAGCCAAGAGGGAAACATTTAATTTTTTTAACCTATTTTATTGGAAAACATCACACAGATACAGAAAGCTTGGTGAATTGGTATAAAGCAATCACCCTGTAGCCATTGTCCTCTTCAAGAAATAAAACTCTGCCAGTCACCCCGAAGTTCTCGTGCCCCAGCCAAATCACAGCCCATCTCCCCAGTAACCACTTGCCTGACTTTTAGGGAAGCCCTGTCCTTGCCATTCTTTATGGTTTCATCACCCAAGTCTGCATTCCGAAGCACTAACGTTTAGTTTACTTTTGACTTTTTTTTTAATATCTCTCTTAAATTTCTTTTAATCTACATGTTCCCTCAGCATCTCTTTCCTTTCTTGCATTTTATTTGCTGAAGAAACAGGTTGTTTGCTGTGTAGCTCTCCTCCACTCTGGGTCTTGCTGATTGTATCCCCATGGTGTGCTTTAACACATTTGCTGGGTTTCTCTATCTCCTGAAAATGGTTAGTTGAACCTAGGGGCATGATCAGTTCCAGTTTGAATCTTGGGGGCAGGGGCAAGACTTCAAGCCTGTTGGTGGCAGATAATGTCTGATTGTGTCTCTTTGTGATGTTAGCAGCCATTGACAATCATCGCCTATGAACAGTAATTCTGTCTTAGTCTTTTAGTGCTGCTAGAACAGAACTACCACAAGGGGGATGGCTTTGATGAGCAGAAATTTATTTCCTCACAGTTTAGGAGACTAGAAGCCTGAATTCAGGGCACCAGCTCTGGGGGAAGGTCCTCGTCTCCTTCAGCTTTCCTTCCTTGGTTCTTCGGTGATCGTCACGTGGCCTGTATCTTCCCCGCTGTTTGCTCTTCCTTGGGGTTGCAGAATGCTGATGTTCCAACTCAAGCATTCCTTCTTCGTTTTTAGCAGGAGAAACTCACCCTCACCTATCACTTGGTTATTCCCGGCACAGTTCATACAGGGAAGGCAGGAGAACTGCCTGTTCTCCCCCTTTATTGTCTGTTTTCAAAATAATCACTTGGTTCTCCATCATCCTTCAAAGATGACAAAACCAAAAAAAAAAAAAAAAAAACCAAACCCATTACTGTAGAGTCAGTTCCAACTCATAGTGACCCTATAGGACAGAGTAGAACTGTCCCATAGGGTTTCCAAGGAGTGCCCAGCAGATTCAAACTGCCAGTCTTTTGGTTAGCAGCCTTAGCTCTTAACCGCTGTGCCACCAGGGTTTCCAAAGATGATAGATTTGTTTTGCCTTTGGTTTTGTTCTGAGTATCGTTATGAACTCATGGATGCAAACTTTTTTTTTTTTTTTTAGTGTTATAGAGATACATACCACACAACATCTGCCAATTCATCGTCTTTCACGTGCACACTTTAGTGATATTGGTTATATTAATCAGGTTGTGCAGCCATCACCAATAATCCTGGCCACGGTTTTCATCACCATAAACTCACTGCTTTCTAAACAATGACTCCCTTCTCCACCTCCCTCCTGCCCCTGGTAACCACTAATCACACTTATGGATGCAAACATACTTGGTGGAGAGTCACTTTTTATCAGTTAAAGGGTTCATGCTGAACTGAGATCTGCTGAACAAGAAGACAAAGATCTAATTCTTGAATTAAATCTCCGGTGAGGTCTAATGTAAATGACTGTTTCTTTCCCCCTTCTCCTCCTTGGCCCTCCTTAAAGGCAACCACTTTATCAAGTTCTTTGCCCCATGGTGTGGTCACTGCAAAGCTCTGGCTCCGACCTGGGAGCAGCTGGCTCTGGGCCTCGAACATTCCGAAACTGTCAAGATTGGCAAGGTAAGTGAAAGCTCTTATTAAACTGGAAATGGACTGCCTTTGGCTGGCTTAATTAGGCAGAGTGGCCCATTATTCATTCTGTGCGCAAAGTCGCAGACTCGATTTATTAATTCCGTTTAGTATGCCACTTGATAATTTATCTCACCTTTGCAGATGGCAGTCTAGTTTTGGGTTTCCTGGCTTTCCCCAGCATCTCGATAAATCATAGCCTTGGCCGCTCTGTTTATTCTGAAGAGATGGCCAATTCGTAATTGGCAGCACCAGAGCCCTTTCTGCAGAGACGTGGGACAGAGCCTTAGAGAACGCTCACTTGACATGCTTGGAGACGATCCACATTTGATCTCACCCAGCGGCTCTTTCCTGGAGGACCCTTGGCTTTGTACTCTCACGGGCCTGCAGCAGGCTCTTTTTGTTGGTGAGCCGCCGTGCGCACCGCTGCCTGCAGTTCTTTCCAGCTTTTCCTGCTTAGATAGAGAAGCCAGAAGTGATGTCTGACAGCTTCTGTGTAATTGGGTATTCTGGAAATGCCCAGAGCAGGCTCCAGTGTAGCTCCAGATCATCGAGTACTTTTAATCTCATCCATCCTCTTGCACCCACCAACATCCTATATGGATTTCCTTTTATACAAATCTCTGATTCTGACTTTGCATGGGGTGGATTTGTATGTAGATGTAATGCTACATGTCCAGGAACTGTGCTTAATAAGATGATCTACCCAGCATGGTGGAGTCCCTGGGTGGTGCAAACGGTTAACACTCTCGGCTGCTAACCGAAAGGTTGGAGGTTCAAGTCCACCTAGAGGCACCTTAGAAGAAAGGCCTGGAGATCTACTTCTGAAAAATCTGCCATTGAAAAACCCTATGGAGCACAATTCGACTCTGACACATGCGGTCTCCATGAGTTGGAATCAACTCAACGGCAACACTGGTTTGGACTCAGCATGGTGAGAGCGTTAAAAGTATAAACTTGGAAGTCACATAGACCTGGCTGGCTGACTTGGGCCACCTCTCCATGCTTCAGTCTCCTTCTTTGCAAAACCAAGATGAGATCTACCCTGTGGTGTTGTGAGGTTGTAAGTAAAATGCTTAGTACAGTGCTTGGAAGGGAGCAAATGCTTGATAAACTGTAATGGTTATTGCTATTAGTTAAATAGATTCTTCACTGCTGCGTGTTGAACAGTTTCAGTGGTGTGTTCTAATTATGTTATGATCATGAGTTTTATATTTATTGAACATTTCATAGAAGTAATTATAGAATAATCTTGCCATCTAATTTCCTCATTTCTTGTATCCTTACTGTAAATTATTTTCTGAATTCATTTAGGAGTTCATTGATTTTTCAGTCTGTGTTAGCGGGAGGTCTTGACAGAACCAGGCATGAGCAGACACGGCCTAACTCGCCATTCCGTGGCACCTCCTCCTCTGGACGGATGTGGGACTGGCTTAGGCTGGACCCTTACGAGTGCTTGTTACCCTCCACAGACCTCGGGTTGAGACTTCCTGTGCCTCAATTTAACACTTTAACTGCTTTGTGACTTCAGTCTTATCTGTTAAAATAATACTTTTACCCTGCTGTGTTGACATACAGTCCTGTTTAGCTGATTTTAGTGCCAGTAAACCCATTGCCATTGAGTCAGTTCTGACTCATAGGGACCCTATAGGACGGAGTATTGGTTTTCTAGGCGGTAATCTTTATGGGAGCAGATTGCCAGGTCTTTCTCTCACGGAGTGGCTGGTAGGTTGGTACCACATACTTTTTAGTTAGCAGCTAAGCGCTTAACCACTGCACCACCAGGGCTCCTTTAGTGCCAGTAGAAAATCAGAAAGAAAGAAGTCCTTTAGAATAAAATGTTTCGTGAAAATGTTGGACAAATAGAATCTTTACAAGATTTAAATAAAATGAAAAGTTTGAAGGGCTCTAGCAGTGGATAAATTAAGCTTATAAAATGAAAAGCAAATTAGAATCTCAATTTGATGTGTTTTCGTGATTTACCTTCATTATTTGCCAAAGATTCCTATGTACCATTGACTACTTGTTCCTCCTGGGTTTTCTAACCCCATGCATTTGAACGTGCTGCAAGTGTCCACGTGGCACGCTGAGCCAGGCCACGCCTTGCCCCTCCCCAAAAGTTAGGGTGGGCCTTTTTTCTCCATCTTCTACTGCTCAGGTCAAATTGTTGCTTCCTCAAAGTCAGCATTTTGAACTAAGCTAAACTAAATCACGTCTCTGAGTTAAATCTCATCATCCGGCTCCCTTGGCTCAGGTGTATTCTGAGGTAGCCTTTAGGAAAACTTGGCAAAAACTGTAGCTTGCTAGCAGAAATGCTACAGAATCTTAATTAAAAACATTTTTTTTTGAAAGTAGCAAGTATCCAGCAGTCAGTTTAGCAAGAAGGCATGTGAAGGAAGTGCCTGTGAAGTTGACTTGACTTGGTCTTTAGGTCGATTGTACACAGCACTACGAGCTCTGCTCTGGAAACCAAGTCCGAGGCTACCCGACTCTCCTCTGGTTCCGAGACGGCAAGAAGGTGAGGCTTTAGATCTTGGTGCTGAGATGGAACTATTCTTCTGTTAACGAAATGGCCTGAGTTGTTGAGTGGTTGCAGGGAATTGCCGAGATCACTGGTTGGGCACTGGCTTGGAGCACAATGTACTTTTTTTTAATTGAAAAGATTTGGGCAGTTGAGAAGTCAAAGCTGTCAGATGTTACACTATTTTAAAACATGTTTATTGGCTTGGGTTAGTGCTAGACTAACTAGAATCTCCAGCCATAGGGTAACTGTGCCCTGACCATGAGCACACATATTCCGGGCATTTGGGGTGCTAACTCTTGGTCATGGTAAGGTTCCTTCCTCCTTCTCCGAGGCTTCACCATCTGGGCTGCTGTTGAGCTTCTCAGGATATCACAGTGGGTTGAAGGCTCTCGGGTAGGCATGAACCCTGGCCTCTGCTGACTCCTGACTCTGAGAGGGAAAGGCTATAAAATCCCCTCACCAAAACCAAAGCATTCAGTGGATAATTTATGCTTTACTATTTAAATTTGGGCATGCAGACATCGTAAAACATGCACGACAGTGGCTGAGACCTCTCGTGGGTATCTTCACTGGGTGAGTGGGAGGTTGGGGGAAGGTTGAAGTGGCTCAGAGCACTTACACGTACTAATCAGCGGCATGTTTGTGTGGCCCGGGTCTCTGACAGATTGATCAGTACAAAGGAAAGAGGGACTTGGAGGCCCTGAGGGATTATGTGGAGTCACAGCTGCAAGGCCCAGAGAGGGAGGCCGCGGAGACCATTGAGCCTTTTGAGGCCCTAGAGCTGGCTGTGGAGCCTGCTGCAGACAAGGTGAGTGCCTGTCCCAGACAGGATCGCAGAAATGGTCCCTCTCCCCCCTCCCCCCGCCCCCATGGCACTCTCCTCAAACACTTTGGACAAAATGACGACTTGGGGACAGTTAAGAGTAATTCAGGAGTCTCTGGGTGGTGCAGATGGTCAGTGCACTTGGCTGCTAACCGAAAGGTTGGAGGTTTGAGTCCACCCAGAGGCAGCTTGAAAGAAAGCCCTTGTGATCTACTTACAAAAAATCAGCCGTTGAAAACCATGGAGCACAGTTCTACTCTGACACGCATGGGGTCACCATGGGTCGGAGTCAACTCGATGGCCACTGGTTTTAAGGAGTAATTCTGATGACTGGCTCCACTGACATGGCATCACGAAATGTTTTCTTCAACTACTTTGACATGCTCGTAAGGGTGAGCGTAAACCAAAGTTTCTCCTTTAAACCCTGAAATAGGCGTGAGACAAATCCTGAGGCAGTTTTTGGTGTCAGAATCTCTAGAGAATTCTCCCTTTTTGATTCATTAAGGGTGGGGAGTGACTGTTTGAGGGCATTTGCTGTAAAATGGTCGCTGCTGCCGTGACCTGCTCCGTCGCTGTACTTGAACACTGTGGTGCGCCCCGAGAGAGCTGCAGCACAGAGGGCTTGTGCAGTGGCCCTGAAAAGCAACCCATTGTGGGCCATTTAATTGATTTGATAGTCTGTACCATATCGGAGGTTAGTCATTCATTCAGATATTGCAAAGGTTTTAGATTCATTCATTCTGCATCTATCAAGCATGGGTTATGTTTCAGGCACTGTAGTAGGCTATCAGGAAACAAAAGCAAGCAAAATTATTTTCTCGCATGTCTGTTGGGGGGACAGATGGAAACACACAGTGGGTGTGTTCCAGGGGCTTTGATAAAAGTGTGTGCAGGGCCTGCCACGGTTGTTTGAGAGAGGTGGGGGCAGATAGGCAGGAAGTGTCACTGAGGTGCTGAGAGGTTGACAGGTGATTGCTGGGTAGGCAGGTGGGGAAGGCTCACCAGGTGGAGGGGCTGCACGGGAAACAGCCACCACACTCAGGGCAGGGCCCGCAGATGGGACTGGGGGTCGGGGTGCAGAGGAGGACAGTGCAGGGAGCCGGGAGAGCCGCAGGTAGGAGCTGCATCATAGGGACTTTGTTAGCCAGCCAAGAATTCTGTACTTTATCCTATATCTATAGGGACCATTGGAAACCCTGGTGGCATAGTGGTTAAGTGCTATGGCTGCTGACCAAAAGGTCACCAGTTCAAATCCACCAAGCACTCCTTGGAAACTGTGGAGCAGTTCTACTCTGTCCTACAGGGTTGCTATGAGTTGGAATCAACTCAACGGCAGTGGGGTTTGTTTTTTGATAGGGAACATTGAAGGGTTTCCAGCAGATTTGAATTTTAGAGAGGTGACTGGCAACTGCATATATGATAGGGATGTAAAACTGTCGTATGAGGCCAGATGACGATAAGACCCCAACCCAAGCTGTGACAACTGAGTGGAGAGAAGGCAAAGCAAGTGTCAGGGGTCCAGGTCTCCCGAGCACAGCTATTGGAGGGTGGGAGGTGAGGGAGTGAGAGGGGCTAGGGGCACTACCAGAGTCCTGGCATATACGGGGGCAGTGGTACCAAGCACAAGGGACGGGCTAGAAGGGGAGGGCGTGATGAGCTGTTTTCAAAACGCTGACTCTCAGGGCTGTGGAGGGATGTCTGGGAGACACTGCAAAGGAGCCTGGGTGGAGCAAGCAGTTTGCAGTCAGCTGCTACCCTGAAGGTTGGTGGTTTGAACCCACCCAGCGGCTCTGTGGAAAAAAGGCCTGGCAAACTTTATGTTATGAATACAGCCAAGAAAACCCTATGGAGCTCAGTTCTACTCTGTAACACATGGGGTCACTGTGAGTCCAAACTGACTTGACGGCACTGGGTTTGGTTGTTTTTTTTTTTTTTTTCATTTTGTCCAAACCCGTTGCCATTGAGTCGATTCCGACTTACAGCGACCCTACACAGTTAAACATAGGGGTCTGTAGCTCAGGCTATGTGGGTTGAGTCCACACCCCCGACTTTAGAGAGAAGCTGACGCTGAAGCCGAAGCCGTGGGTGAGAGATTATTTGAGGGGAATCAAAATGTGTCTTCCCAGGAAAGCAATGCCTGATTTTCTACCCAATAACCGTTAAGTCCTGTTGATCAACATATTTCCAAAGCAGAACACTCATATCACTACTTCAGTTCACACAGTACACTTCAGAGAAGTCTAAGTTCTTACTTGGCCACAGGGACATTTGGGCAGAGGAAGGGGCAGTGTGGCTTTGTTCCTTGGGGTGGGGGCCGGGGCCAGGTGTGTGGTGAAGGCCTCACCAGGAACTCTTGAGCCCTCGACATTTATACAAGAGAACGAGACTCGCTGGCACCATCTCTCCCAGGGCTGTGTTTGGAATTGGACAATCCAGTGGAGCCACCTACCCCATTCTCCCTGGCTGGGAACAGCACCAGGCTTCCTCGCCCCCACGACCCATTCCTCAGCTGGACGCTTGTAGGCTGGGGATGGCCTGGGCGTTAGTTAAAAGCCAACACTTTGGTTTCAGAAGTAAACACATGATTTTGTAGTTATGACCACATATGTTGAGGAGTGTACGTGTCCTGGTGGTTATAAAGGTCATCCCAAATTGAGTATAATTATATACTATGAGTATTTTCATCAAACCCAGAGCTGCTTCTATTTATAATCCAGTTTTCCACCATTAAGTGGGTCTTTCAGCAAGTGAGGTGTAATATTTCTGGATGTCAAGAAAGATGGTAGTGTTCCACAGTGGCCCACCTGGCGGGGCCTTGTCCTGACTCACATACGTTAGCAGATGCCACACCCACGTGGAGCAGCCCGAGAACATTCGGCCACACGCTCAGTCGCCCATATTCTCACTCTCACAGGAGAATCACAGAGTTATTTTGTAGAAATACCAGTATCAGTTGTCATCGAGTTGACTCCGACTCCTGGTGACCCCATGTGTGTCAAAGTAGAACTGTGCACCATAGAGTTTTGAATAGCTCATTTTTTAGCAATAGGTCGCCAGGACTTGATTCCTAGGTACCTCTGGGTGGACTCGAATTTCCAACCTTCAGTTAACAGCTGAGCGCATACATAGGCCTAATTCTTTCAGTAATAGTCAAGGTAGAATCACTGTAGAAGCACACTGCCTTATAGCACCTTTCCCCTAAGTCGTCCAGCCAGAGCTTAGACTATACACACCTTTCACAAGGGGGCAGAGCTGTGCCCACTGAGGGTGGTAAGTTTTAGGTTTGTGGCACGTTGTGTGTACACTGTCACAGCAGCTCTGAGGAGGCTGGCACTGTCCACGTTTTCTCTGAGAATTTAGAAGTGAAGCCTGATGCGTGTCAAACACCAAAAGTGGCCGGTGCTCCTGTCAGTGTTGTTGGCTGTCAACAGGTCAGTGCCCACGCATGGCGACCCCCCCACACAACAGAACGACCCCCCCACACAACAGAACAGAACGCTGCCCTGTCCTGGCTTGTCCTCAGGATGCTGGCACGTTTGAGTCCAGCTGTGGTGCCAGTTCATCTCACTCAGGGTCTCCCTCGCCCTCGCTGGCCTTCTACTTCACTAAACGTCATGTTCTCCTCTAGTGATTGATCCCTCCTGATGATGTGTCCAAAGCAAGCAAGTTGTTATGATACAGAGAGTTTTCGTTGGGCTACTTTTCAAAAGTAGATTGCCAGACCTTTCTTCCTAGTCCATCTTAGTCTGGAAGCTCTGCTGACACCTACCCACCATGGGTAACCCTGCTGGCATCTGAAATGCCAGTGGCATAGCTTCTAGCATCATAGCAACTCAAGCCACCATCGTATGACAAACTGACAGAAGGGTGGTGGTTGTTGTGACTAGGCTTCTCTATTGCACAGAGCAGGTACATGTGCCCGATGCGCAGCCCAGGAGTGGGGTGGGCAGTGAGAAGAGCAGCGTGCCAGCAGACGTCAGTTAGGACCAGTAAGCTGGGGTTTTGGACTCTTCAGTTGATGTGGAACTCCCACCCTGGCGGGGGCAGACCTAGCCCAGACCCCCAGAGCTGCCTGATTCACACTTCGGCCCTGGGTGACCTTGGCGGCACCTGAACCCACCAGGGCAGGCCGGAGGCAGAGCACTGGGCTCGGGTCTCACCCTGGGGTCTCATCTAGTCACTCCCCGGATGGCAGCACCCACCTATTTGCTGTGCTGCCCCCTCACAGCACCCATGGGCTCAGGCACGTGGTTTCTGCGAGGAACTCTGCCCTTTAGCATGTGAAATGCCAGCTGTGCGGGCATTTTTTTGGGAACTTGGCGCGTGTGTAACAGCGCTGTGTGTTAAATCACTGATGTCAGTCTCTGCCGTCCCAAAGCGTGGCCCTGTCTAGTGTAACTGGTATGTCTGAACTGTGGCTTTTCCTCTGCCAAAGGGCACTGTGCTGGCACTCACCGAGAGTAACTTCGACAACACTGTCGCAGAGGGAATCACCTTCATCAAGTTCTACGCCCCGTGGTAAGTGGCTCTGCGTTAGAAACTACCTTGTCCTCCTCTACGTACGTCCTGTGATCTTTCTCAGCTCGTCAGCCAGCCCTCCGGACTCAGTGTCAAGCAGATGGTACGTTTCCACGGCAGTGGGAGGGTGGGTGAGCAGAGGGACACGTGCAGGCCCCTGCGTTGAGGAGGTCACGTTGTTGGGAGGAAGGAAATGCTGTCATTCTGCTCACGCGCTCAGATATGTTAGAGGACGGCGCTTTCACAAACCAGTGTAGAGAGTGAGATTCGTTTCTTTTAAACAAGTTCAGTCTACTTTGGAGAAGCCATTCAAATAGAGGAAAAGAACTATGCTGGCCATACAAAACATCAAGGTTGGTGGGATCTGTACCTCTCCAAATCGATGGTTGTTTTGATTACAGAATGAACATGATGATAGAGCTTTTCTTCTCAGTCTGTTTTAAATAACGTTGTTAGGGAAACCCAGTACAGCTCAGCTTTCAATATGTTACTCAAAGACTTGAACCTCTTGCCACATGGTCTTCAGGTTCCAGAGCATAGAATGGCTGCTGATAGCTTGATACCAAGCCAACCTGCCATGTGGGAAGACGGTGGGATTGGAGCCAGGGAGCTGGAGATGGGGCCCCAGACTCACTGTCAACCAACAGTAACTTTGGGGGGCCTTTGGTTCCTTTGAACCTGCATCCTCAGCAGTAAAATGGGAACGCTGTCTTCCCAAATAAAGCAGTCCACTGGGAAAAGCAGGGTGTTTCTGAGAGTGTTAGAGGCTTTCATAAACACGAATGAGTAGGCTCACCACACGTCATTTCTGCTCTTCAGTTGGTTACAGGCATTTGTGAGAAACAGCAGTGAGAAAAAGTTGATGAGCCCATGCTTCCTATGAGTTGTGCAGTTTTTAATCTTAAAGAATAGAAATATTAGCAAATAATGCCTTTAAGATTATTTTCCATTTTTTAAAAACCTAAGCTGCTGTCTAGCTCCGGTGTGAAGAAGGGAGATGGCCTTTTACTGAAGGGGAACAGTTAGTATGATGGTGAGAGGGTCCAAAAAGGAGAGGAAATCAGGTGAACAGGTAGCAGGGAGGGCTCACACCACCTCAGTGACACTTAGAGGAAGCTTCGAAGTTGTTTTGAAAATTTGAGACCATAAGCAATCAAATTGAAAATAGTGTGGAATTCAAGGGGTTTTTAAAAAATGTTGGGAGTGTCTTCTGTGTCTTGCTCATGTCCTTCCGTTCGTGGTGTGTCCATAAACGAGTGAGCTTAGTTCACCAGATCGTGGAAAGGGTCTCGAGAATTTAAACTTGTTTCCGGATCAGCTTACTTACAGCAGCTGAGCCAAAGTCTGCTTTGGAATGCCTTTGAATTCCTAATTGGGATAGGGAGAGCAGGAGGAGGAAGAAAAGTTAGTGTGCCCCCACTGGGAGAATTCCACGTTTTATAAATTGCTAGGCAATTGTTAACTGCCTCACACAGAAGAAGCAAGGCTTGGCTTGGCAGTAAAATGCAGGTGAATGAGCTCGACCCAAGAACGTCAACAAAACTGTCACTGTTGTGTTCCTAGGTGTGGCCATTGTAAGAATCTGGCTCCCACTTGGGAAAAACTCTCTAAGAAGGAATTCCCTGGTTTGGCAGCGGTCAAGATAGCCAAAGTGGACTGCACTGCCGAGCGGAATATCTGCAGCAGATACTCGGTAGGTAGACCCAGACGGACACATTTATGGCAACTTTGAGTGCCGCTAGCAGACCCCAGGGGGCACTGTAATTTGTGCTGTGGACTCAACCAAGATAATTCACATCACCCTCACTCTTTCAACAGTGTTTTTTGTTTTCTTTTGAGATTTTTGTTTTTTCGAGGGGCAAAAGAGATACTCTCCCAAGGGAAAAGCTTGTTGTTCTTCTCCGTTATTAATTAGTATATGTCTTTCTATGGGCTTTACTTAGCTCTTGTCATCTGGCTATGGGACTTTGCAATATGGAGAACCTAAGCATTGAGATGGGGCACTCCTGAAATGGGCAGTGCTGCTCATTGACTGAATACCAGCTGGGGTATAGCCTTCATCATAAATACCCCAGTGGTTGGTGTCTTCAGACAAAAGCCAGCATTCTAAAGTATGGTGACTGAACGAAGGACATATTAGAACCTAAGCTTCCTTCTGAGGGAGCCATACCCACAAGCTAGCCTTGCGCTTGGGCTGTCTCACTGTTGCCTATAGTCAGGACTGTTGGCACAGTCTGTGAGCATGTGGGGTAGCCTAGAAGAACTGTAACTTTTCTTTTTATGTGGTTGTCTTAAAATACTTTTGGGGCCAGGTGGTACAAATGGTTAAGCAACTGGCTACTATCTGCGAAGTTGGTGGTTCAAATCCACCCAGAGGCAGCTCGGAAGAAAGGCCTGGCAATCTACTTCCAAAAGGTCACAGCCATTGAAAACCCTATGGGGCACAGTTCCACTGTGATACACGTGGGGCTGCTATGAGTTGGAATCAACTTGATGGCTACTGGTTTTGTTTTTATGAGATGTTACTAATGCACTGTGTAAATTCAAAAGAGTGGGAGAGAAAAGAGAGAGGAGTTTCAGGCATGCTGGACGGCACCTGATTGCTTAAAGTATACCGCCTCCTCAGACTGAGACTGGATGGAGCACTGACATAGTTTACTGATCGTTAATAGACCAAAAAAAAAACAACCACACCCATTGCCATCAAGCCGATTCCTACCTATGGCGACTCTATAGGACAGAGTAGAGGTGCCCCATAGGGTTTCCAAGGCTATAACCTTTACGGAAGCAGATCGCTAGGTCTTTTCTCCCTCAGAACGACTGGTGGATTCCAACTGCCCTTTCGATCAGCAGCTAAGCGCTTAACCGTTGACCACCAGGGCTCCTTCATTAGTAGACATGGTTATGTATGGCTTCAGAGCCTTAAGATACCCAGAGAGAGAAGTGGGATGCAGCTGAAAGTGTCGATCCTTTCGGACCTTGCTGCTACTCACCGTGTGGCCCACAGACCAACATGGGCATCTCCTGGGAGCTTGTTGGAAATGTAGCGTCTCAGGCCCACCCCGACCTGCAGAATCAGAATTGGCATTTTCACAACCTCCCAGGTGTTAGTGGGCAGATTCCAGACTGAGAAGCACTGCTTTGGGATAAAGTCATTCCGAGGACACTAATCTTCAGTGTAGCTTTGGGTTAAAAATGAATACATAGTCCCAAGGCTTTGATGTTTAATCTATTTGGTACATTCTTAGACATCATCAAAATTTAACCATAGAATTTCCCAGCTACAGCTGTAGGAGGTTATTTGGATTTATTTAAGAAGCAATTTGTATTTTCAAATTATTAATTTTTTTTGTTGTTGTTTTAATTTTTTTTAAGGTACGAGGCTACCCCACATTGCTGCTTTTCCGAGCAGGGAAGAAAGTCAGCGAATACAATGGTGGTCGGGACCTGAAGTCTTTGTACCAGTTTGTCCTGCGTCAGGCAAAAGATGAACTATGAGAGCCCAGTGGGATGTTGCCTCCGCTGCCTGGCTGCCTCTCCCCAGCGCACAAGAGTTAGATCATCCTGATGTTGCAGGGTTTCAAAGCAGTGGTTCTTGGGAAAGCTGAATGTACTAAACTTGTGGTATCTTCTTTGTGTGTTTAAGCCAACACACTATAAGGTTTCTTTATTAACTTTCTCTAGTAAACGTGTAACTCATGGTCACTGTGAAAACTAAATATTTTCAGTGGCAATACATCCCGTTTCACCTTCTCTTGATGAAATTTAAATGGTTTCCTTTGAGACTAAAATAGAGTTGAGGAAAATCAAACTGCCATACTATTTTTGGCTTTGGAGCAATTTTGGCAAAAGCGTCATAGTTTTGAACTGCCCATGAGTACCGGAAGGGTGGCCTGTGGCAGTACTGATGTTCTTCTGACCTGAAGGTCACAATTGGCTTATTAATAAAGGGGTTGGTCAGTAGCTTGGAACCCACACCTCTGGAAGATACCCTTCACGCCCACTGCTGGAATGTCTGCGTCTGTTGCGGCCTCTCTCCTCAGGAGAGGTCAGCCACGTGACAGCAGCGGTACTACAGACATGTGCCTGAGTAAGATAATGCTGATGCCATAACTTCCTGTGTGTCTGTATTTGTCAGATCAGTTATAATTGTTCAAGGGATACCTTTGTTTCTCATGGGGTGGAAGATTTCATCAGTTAATTATGTTAACATAAAGACAGAGTCCAGCTAGACTTTAAAATGGGATAGTCTTCCATGGAAAATGTGGACATGGGACATTCCACGAGGTTCGTGCTGACTATTCTGTTAGCTCATAAAAAAGACTCTGGTCACACCTGTCACCTGAGGCAACAGGAACAGATGGACTCTCCCTTGGCCTTGGGCGTCCAGGGACCAGGGAGAGACTGCGGCCTTGCAGAGGGCCCTAACTGGAGGCAGTTTCAGACTTTGTTCTTTAAAGCACAAACAGTCCTTTTAGGGACTTGCTCTACACTGTCTGCTTTTGAGAAGGTTGACCTCAAGACCAAAGACTGAATGGGGCAGGGCTGTCTTCCAGTCCGTGTTAGTGCCCTTCTAGCCTGTGCCATACAGGTTATTCCATGTCTAAGGTCACCCTTGGAAGTAACCAACTATAGGACTGAGATCCCTTAGGATATGCATGTGTGTTATTCACCATCAGGTTATTTCCTAAGATAACCACCTTGTGTCTGACACCCTTCATCCTACCCCCATGCACAGGGTGACGCTGTCATTTGGCCCAAAGTAACTGGTGGTGGGACTCTCAGAAACGAGACCACGCATACTGTCCAAGGCAGAAGATCACAGAACAACATCTCTACTAGCCTCTGCCTTACAGGAAGCCTTTATTAATCATGTACGGCTCACGGGTGTCCTTTAAAAATCCCAACTTCCTCGAGAAGCACACAGTTCTCACGAGGGACTTCAGCTCGGTGTCATGAGTCTTGTATTAAGAGAAAATCAGAGTGGTACAATTTGTTTACACGATGATACTTTCTAAATAAACTCTTTTTTTTTTAAAAAGTCTAGTCTCTCCTTAAATGTTACAGCAACACACATATAAAATAGACAATAAATTATAGTTTATATTTACAAAAAAAGGCTGTAAGTGCAAACAGTTATAGATTATAAATGTATTATTTAATCAGCTTAGTATGAAGTTGATTTCCTAGTACATGACTGTGAAAAAGATATTTTAAAAATATTCCAAAATTTACTCTGAGCCTTTTCTACAGGAAAAAACTGTGATTTCAGTTCCTAAACAGCATGCTTACCCGAGCCTATTCTTAAAGGGTGGGCGCCCCTTTTGTACTTTATGTCCTTTGCTGGTCCTAACCCTGGGACATAGGATGCTGTATAGTAAAAGGCAAAGAACTGTTTTACTGTAATAGATGAGACATTGGAGCCAGCGTTCCGGAAGTTAGTGTGCTTTTCACAGAGCCATTCCAATAAAGAAGAGGTGCAACGTTGCTTTCACACGTTGCGTAGTTCAAATGATGGCAATTAAGGGCGCTCCTCTCGCAAAGTACAATACGTCTGCTTTGGCTCTTATAATTCAGCAAAGGCTACAGCAAATGGGAAGATCAGGGTGTGCAGATGATATGGTTGGTTTTGAGTGAAATAGTGTATTTTCACCCCAACAAAGCTCTAGCACAGACATGTAGTGGCAGGACTCTGACACAAGGCACTTCCGAACGGCCCTGGTTACGGCCCCGGCTGCTGACCCTACGGGAAGTTGGCCTTCCTGGGAATGAAAGCTATGGATGGAGGCATTTCCCCCAATTTCTGTTATCTGTAAAATCTTCCTTTGGTAAACACCACTGAACTGGCTGATGTGTTCAGCCTAGAATAGTTTTCCTCCTTTAAGATTATTTTCCGTATTTACTCACGAACACCACAAATAGCTTGATCTAAAAGTAAAACTAATTTTGGTGGGCTTTTCTTGGGAAAACCATTTAAAGGTACGCTACTGAATTCAACCAACATACAGACATTCAAGCTCAGTTTCCTACAAACCAACTACTCATGTTATTTACCAAATGAGCAGATTACTAGCAAAGTCCTTGAAAGTCTTCCTTGGGCAGTAAGGCACCAGCAGGTGAGTGATTCAAAGTCCCATTCTTTTCCTCACACTCCTGTGTGTTTTTAAGGCAGATGCAATCCAGGAATCCGAGGCAGAATCCCCAGCAGCTAGTTTCAGGTCAGTGGCATCCACAAGCCCTTACAACCATGTTCCTGTACTTTTTCAGGATGACATTGGAGTTGTCATCAAAGTAGAGAACAGAGATGGCATTTAGTTTGGTTGGCGCGCAGCATGGTTTGGGGACATACTCGGGATTCATAAGGTGGACCTGTTCCAAAACAGAAGACAGAAAAGATAAACCACTATAAGCTCCACGTGGTCTCAGCTGACTTCTACTCACAAAGTTCAGAATCCCCGCGAGCTCACCAGGGTCTGCACGATGGCATGATTCGTTGCGTTCATGTGTGCATTGAGGGGGAAGGAGCATTCTCCGTCACAGTAATTGGCAGCATAGCCCTTGGGTGCGATTATCCAGTCCTTCATTTAAAGCAAAAGGAAACAAACAGAAAACGGAATTACATGCACTCGCTACATCGTCTCATCCACACTGGACAGGGAAGGAAACAGACCTGGGGAGGTATATGTTTTTCTCCAAGGTGACATTCACGTGGCAAAGCTGGTTTGAACCTGGTCTGACCCGAACCCTAGCTCGCTCTGCAGGCCCACCCCACCTCCAGCTGTTACACACCTGGGTGCCTGAAAGCATGCAGGTGGCTGGCTTCTTGTACTGGAATCCAAAGGGGCCTCCAGGAGGCCACGGTACTCCTGGCATCATGATGCCACCTGCACATTGAAGCTATGTTCCATCCCTCATCACCTGTAATCAAACTGGCTTCTTTCTTTACAGACTAGTGATGGCACTCAGGTTTGGGTCAAGACATGTCTGCTTTTCTGGATAGTTTGGGTGGCCCAATTTGTAGCCATTGGAGAAGTGAGCCATTAGGTTAGATTTTTCCAACCCTATCTCAAAAACAGATTTAAATATGTGTAAGGGCCCAAATAAATATATACCCCATGGGCTTTTAAAGAATGAGGGAAGAGTATGGTAGACTGTGGCTACTGACATGGAAGGATCACAGGAGGGCTTGGGGTGCCCTGGAAAGGGGCCAGCTGGGTGCACAGGTGGGCTGGGCCTTCCTTAGTCTGACCCCTGGGGCCTGAGCACTGTAAGGGCTCAGCTCAGCCCTCAAGCTCTCAGTCTTTGATGATAGCTGCCACCATTAGATGAGAGGAGACTCACCTGCCATCCCAGGTCCTGGAAACTCACGTACAGCTCATGCTTTCTGCAGGCCGTTTTCAACTCACTGCTGTTGTAATCTGTTAGAGGGGATCAAATGATGGCGCCATTAACTCATCCATTCATTCTTTCATTTAAGAGTTTATGTGTAGTGTTTGCCGTGTGCCAGGCACTGTACTGGGCTCTGGGGAGAGGAGTGAACAAGGCCGTTGCAAGGCCCACATTTAGTCACTGGAGTTTTTTGTACTTCCCTGTATCCACTATGGTGTCAGTGCTGAGCCCACTGGTGCACAACACCTAGTGCGGACTTCAATGGAGTCCTCTACTGTGAGCCCTACTGAGTGACAGTGTACTGGGCCCGTGGGGGATGAGCCAGGACACCCAGAACCCCAAGATTTGGAAGATGTTGTTTCACATGAAACAGACCACTGTACCAAAATTTGATAAATCTCAAACATGGACAGTCTTGAAGCTGCACAGGTACTTTGAAGATAGCTGCTGGACCAGGACAATATGCTGAAGGAAGTATGATGGAAGCAGGTGAAACCAGGAGAACAAGGAATCGGGGAGATAGACCTGCAGCAGGAACAAGATCTCTGGCATTGTCCATCCTTCAGTCTCGTGCAGCGTTGAGCTATTACACCTGCACTATAGCAATGACTTCTAAGCCAGGAGTTCCCAAGCAGAAGCTTCTGTACCTGCGCTGTGCAATACAGGAGTGACCAGCCAGGCTTAATGTAATCACTGTGACCAGACTCGCCGAGGTGGGTCAGAGCAGCTATTTTGTGGCATGCCCTCTGCTAGGAACCACAGGAAATAGGGAGGCAAGGTAGACATGGCTTCTATCCTCCAAGAACTTAGAGAATTGAAGGGGTGGTGTATACCCCTTCATGTGTACAAACAACCAAAACATAAAATAGAATATGGGTAAGGGCCCTAGGAAAAGACCACTTAGGGTTCAGAGAAGGGAGAGTTCAGGGAGAGCCAGAGGGAAAGAGAGTAGCCCTAGAGTGAGTTTAGGGACTGGATTTAAGGATGTGTAAAGAGGATCAGTGAAAGAGAGGAAGACCCTCAACGAGATGGATTGACACAGTTGCTGCAACAACAGGCTCAAGCATAACAATGATTGTGAGGATGGCACAGGACTGGGAAGTGTTTCATTCTGTTGTACACAGGGTCGCTATGAGTTGGAACCGACTTGACGGCACCTAACAACAACAACAAAGAGGAGTCAGACTAGGAAGAAAGGCCTGGTGATCTACTTCTGAAAATTAGCCTATGAAAACCCTATGGGTCACAAGACAATATTGTCCAGTATAGCGCTGGAAGATGAGGCCCCTAGGTTGGAAGGCACTCAAAATACACAGTGGCTGCAACAATGGATTCAACCACACCAACGTTAGGTCACCTGAGTCGGAGCAGACTCCAGGACAACTAACAGCAGCAAAGAGGAGTCAGGTGAGAAAAAGTTGGAGAAATAAATGGCCTAGGATGCCAACCAAAATGATTTGTACTTTCTAGCAGAGGCACAAAGAAAGTCCTTGGAGGTTTTTGAGCCAGAGTGACATGTTAAGAATTGTGATTCTAAAGGATTAATCCTGTAGTGATGCTTGAGAGTTCCAGAGAGGGAAGAGAAATGAAAGGTGAGGAAAACACTTTGGAGAAAGGTTTTTAATCTAAAACGGACTTCAGTGGATACAAGAACCTTGATGTTATGTGCGTGTTACCTCAGTACCTTTCAATTGCATGAGCCCAGAAACTACCTCACTGGTTAAAGCCTGTTTGAACTGAGTTTTCTGTTACTTGCAGTCCAGGACCTCCTGGCCCTGAGGCAGGAGAGAGCATAGCAGATTTTAGATTTTGTAAGGGAACTGGAAAAACAGCACCAGGTCAGCCCAGTCAGCTATGTGGGAGGAGAGACAGGCCCCCTTTCTTAGGTGGTTTGCTGATTCTAAATGTATCCATTCCTCCCACCAGCCTACCTCACCTCACAGAACCACTTAGCTAGGACAGCAAGTCCCCTAGAAGAAGCAAATGCAAAGCCAAACTGTAGGAAAATTTTCACAGTTTAGGGCACCAAAAACAAATAAACAACAACCACCACAGAACAAGACAAAAACCTCCTGCTGAAAATAACCTCACAACAAAAAAGAAACAGAAATGCACTATCCTGAGAAGAGAGCGAGAATCCAAGAGACAGGACACCCAGGAGCCTAGGGAGGCATGTAAGTCTCTGAAAGAGGTTAGAAGTAAGAATAATTAAAATAATGGAAGAGATTTAAAAAAAAAAAAAGGACTAGAAACCATAAAGAAAGGCCATTATAGGAAAAGAACATGAAAAAAGAACAGGTAGATTTGAAAAAGAACCAAATAGAACTTTATAAAAACTATAATCATGGGAAATAAGAGTTAAGTGAATTGGTTAAACATCAGATTAGATGTTAACTAAAGAGAGAGTTAAAGAACTGAACAATGTATTTGAAGAAGCCTCCAAAAATACAGCATGGAATCAAATAGCCAGAAATTATGGCTTACTCTCTGTAAAGAGATAGGAAAGATAGAATGAAAAAGTCCAACATATTTCTAATGGGAATTTCAGAAGAGAGTAATGGAAAAAATAATATTTGAAGATTTATTGGCTGGGAATTTTCTAGAACTGAAGAAATGCAAACAGCTTTAGATTGGAAAGGCATGAGTCCTAAGCAGGATAAATAAATTCATATCTGGCCACATCTGGTGAAACTAGGATATCAAACACATAAATTCTTAAAAGGAACGAGAGGTGAAAAGAAAATTCCCTACAAAGGAAGACAATGTAGATTGATTGATAGCAGACTTCTTAGCAAAAATGCATAACATAAAAAGTTAAATAATACCATAAAATACCATCAACCTAGAATTTCATACCCAGCTGTAGTGGATATTGATTATTTTAACTCTCCAACATCCAGTAACACTTCTCATTTGGAGGAATTCCTAGATAGGTGGGAATATATTACTTGAGGGAGTGACTCAAAGGTGAAATCATGGGGGGCATGGCAGTGAGTGTCCAGAGTGACGGCCCAAGGGTGACATCCAAAGCAGACCTTATCTGAGCCTCGATTTCCTGAGCTTGGTTCTCCAGGCAAGTTCCCTGATACCCTTTATCACATTCATTACTTTCCACTGCAGTTAATTACAGTCTGCTTCTACTATATGGAATCAAGAGTCTGGACCAATAGCTAGGGGATATGGAGTGCAGGGTAGGAGTGGGGTCACTATTCATATAGGGCTGATGAGTCTGTCTCTTCATTAAAGCATCATTTAAGCAGATGATACCTGGAGGAAATTATAGAGCAAGTCATGAGGCTACTTGGGGGAAGAATATTCTGTACAGTGGGAATGACAAATGCAAAGGCTCTGAGGAAGTAGCCTGCTTGGCATATTCAAGGAACAGTCTGCTATGTGTTTAATAAAAGCTATTTCCTCTATCTCCTGGGAACAGAGCCTGATGACATTGTCCACTACAGTTAGGTGTGGCCATATGACTGAGTTCTCCCCAGATTGTGTTCTCCCCAGGAGATGCAGAGGCAGAACTAAGGCATAGCAGGTAGGGCGCATGCGCTGGGTGCCCCTTGAGGAGGGGCCCTAACGAGCAGTCTCTATTGGCCTTCACGGTTTCCATCACCGCTATGGGAGATCAGTCAGCAATTTAAAATTAATTGCCATAGGCATTATTTTCCATAGATAGGCCCCTGGGAGATGTGTCACTTCCAGGCCTCACACGCTCCCTCCTCTCCTGCCAGCTGGATGCAGAGTGTCCAGGAGAAGACCACAAGGTCCTGGCCCCTTTTCCCTCTGGAAGGTGTCCTGTTAGATGATAAAGTATGTGCCCACCTACTTAGTCTCAGCCTGGGATTTTTCCAGCCCAAATTCATTTCGCCAGAGCTCTCCCTAAGTAAGCTTCCTCAAAATACCTTTCCTTTGCTGGGGACCACAACCGTCCCCAAGTCAAGCCTGGAGACACCGGCAATGACTTCACAGACAGCTTCCTTTCCAAGGCCAGGCAACACAAGCGGGGACAATCTCTTTTCCTTTCTCTTTTTTTGGTTTCCAGCAGCTTGTATTACACAGGTCTTAGTGCAAGAAATGTCAAACAACTGTTACGTTTGCTTTAAAAGCTTCTCTGGTGCCCGTGACAAGGCTTGATGTTTTTGAGGGCCCCTGGATTTCGAGTTTCTCTTCAGGCTGGAAGGAACCACGATGACGTCGTGGATGGGGCCTCTTTTCTATCTTCACCAATAAGTTCTATTTGTGAACTTGCTGCTAATTTGACCCTCTCAATGCTCCACAAAGAGAACTTTCTCTGTAAGAACAGCTGTTTCTTTTAGAGCCAGACACTGGCATTTTTGTTGTTGCTAAGGATCAGGGCCAGAGAGAGGAAAGGGAGGAATTCAACCCTTCTGTTTTCCTTCCTCCAGATACTCTCAGGCCTTGCTTACGTTACCTTATAGCTCCATGTTCACTGCTAGCAAGTAATAGGTAAATATTTGTGGAGGTCAGCACGCCTGAGAATACTTGTGTCTGCTCTCAGGTGCCAGTATCCTGGGCTCTGTTCTGTAATGACACTGACATGCTTTTCTTCTCTTTGGAGGGATTGACAGATTTCAGAAAAACATCTCTCCTCCCAGCCCTGCATTTGTTTAGCTAACTTGTCTGCATGGGGCCAGTAAAAATTCATGCAGTTAATACTTAACAGAACACGTCCACTTCAGTGGGATAAAGGAAGGTAACTCAGTTTTGCTCAAAGGGGTCTGCTGGGCAGGGCAGAGAGAGGAAGTCAGGGAGCTGGAGAGAGGCCCAAACCCCAGAGCCACAGCCCCAAGGCTGAGGAGCTGTCCCCAAGGGCAGTGACCGTCAGGCTGGACTAGTGGCCTGCCTGTGCCAGACCAGGAGAGTCCTCGGGTGCTCATTTAATGTGCAGATTCCTGAGCCCACCCTAGACCCAGCAGAGCAGCACCCCAGTTCAGTCTGTGAACACGGAAATCATGACACCACCCTGTCCATGAGAGGTTCCCACAAAGGCGACAGGACTTCCCTGTTCAGATGGAAAGTCTGTCTTTGTGCACTAAGGACTCCCTAGGACGTTGTAGCAGTGCTAAAGGCCCAGTCCTGGTCCCAAGAGAAATTTTTTCAAAGTTGGACAGAGAATGTGAAATCTGACCATCCAATCATTTCACATGAGTCTGGAGGGCAAGGCCAGTGGCCAGCCCCCGGAACAAGGGGCAAGGAACACTTGGCACTATTGACAAGGAAGAAACTGACCCGGCTCAGACCCTGGTTTGGACTTTCAGCCTCCAGAACTGTGAGAAAATAGATTTCTGTTCTTCAAAGCCACCCCCTTTTGTATTTCTGTTACGGCAGCTCTAGGAAAGTAAGGCAGTGATGCGCAGGCCTCCCTAGCACCGAGGCCGTGAGACTCAGGGTCAGGTGCCCTGGATGAGAAAGTAGGAGGCCAGCAGGGACCTGGACATTCAGGGACACCACGCTGCCCACCTGGAGGGCACCATGCGTGCTGGGGCTGCAGGCACGGCGCAAGTCGAGCGCTACAGCGCCCTGGACGCCCCGAGACAGCGGTGACACTTGAGAAGCTCGCAGGCAGCGTGGAGGACGCAGCAGCCAAACCCCAGTCCAGAGCCCAGGGGCACGGCAGCCCCACCCCTCTCCTTTCCCCACACCAACAGAGGGTGAGGGAGAAACAGAGGAAGGAATGCAGAGGGGACAAAAGGCCCAGAGAAACCACCAGGTAAGAGGAGAGGCAGCCCCCCTCCTTTGTCAGGGCTCCTTGCCGCGGTCACTGCCCCCCCCCCCCCCCGCCGCCCGCCAGCTGCAGGCCCCCGACCCGCACACGCACACACTAGGAAAATACCAGAGCAGCGGGGGGCTCGGACCCACTCTGTGCTTCCTAGCTTTTCTGAGCTCAGGCCACAGCCTCTTCCCAAAGAAAATGTGCTTTTTAGAGAGAAAAATACTTTTATTTCCCTTCTCTCCTAGAAGGACAAGAGCAAGGACAAAAGAGTAGCTGTAAAAATGGCACCTCTGTCTTCACGTGGCCTGGCCATGCTTCCCCTCTCTGGAGGCCTTGCCGGCCCAGCCTTACCCAGAACACAGCCCTGGCTCCTGTCTTCCAAGTAGCATCAATACTGTCATGGAGGAACATGCTGGTGGCCCCAGCTCCTTGGGTCACGGACGATACGTGCGGCGAGGTGGCCACGGTAGGATTCTGACTTCTGGTGTTAGCAATCCTATAAAGTCTTAGGGGAGCACAGCTTGGTCTTCAGAGCCTAGATGTTGTTTATGAGCAGGATGGTTAGCCTGAGAGGCAACGGTGAGGTCTTATTGTTGCTCCAGGATTACAAGATCTCACAGACGCCATTTAATCGGGGGGTGGGGATGGGGGGATGGTCTCTTCTCGGCCTTTTTTCTTGGATATAAAAGGGTATGGAGCTAATGATCTTACAAATAGACAAAGGCTTCCTTAAAGACTGAGCTGTAACACTTCTTGTGCTCCAAGCACCCTCCTCTTCTCTCTGCCACTTCTTAGGCTGACTCTCCTGGCCCCCAGGGCCCTCTGGGAGTTGGTAATAGTTGGTGAATTATTCAAGCATCTTGCAGCATTTATTTATGCTTCTTTATTATTGCCTTGAGGAGCCCTGGTGGAGCAGGGCACTCAGCTAGTAACTGAAAGTTCAGCAGTTCGAACCCACCAGATGCTCCATGGGAGAAAGATGTAGCAGTCTGCTTCTGTAAAGATTACAGCCTTGGAAACCCTATGGGGCAGTTCTACTCTGTCCTAAAGGGTTGCTGTGAGTTGGAATCAACTTGACGGCAACGGGTTTGTTTTATTGCTTCAGTCCCTGGGTGGCACAAATGGTTTGCACTTGACTACTAGCCGAATGGTTGGTAGTTTGAACCCATCCAGGAGCACTGCGGAAGGAAGATCTGGCACTCTGCTTTTGTAAAGATTACAGCCAAGAAAATCCTATGGAACTGTTCTATTCTGTAACACACGGGGTCGCCATGAGTCGGAATTGACTCCATGGCAACTGGTTTATTATTGCCTTTTAGCATTGCTGGCCATTAGCACATTCACAAGGGGTGAACCTAGGAGTGAGGTGGAAGGTAACTTTCCAGTCTGTTTTAGTCCTTGATAACGATTACTCTAAATGGGCTAACGGTGAAGGAGAGTTAAGTATTATAAAAAAGGACTTTGAAATGAGTCTATCCTTTCAATCACCAATGCCATTCCTATCCTCCAAAGCTGGAGAAGTAAGAGTTCATTTTGTGTAGAAAGCCCTGAACGAGCCTCTACTTCTTAACTAAGATATCTGAAAGCCAAGCTGCTGGCCCTAAAATTTTAATTTAAGGTCAAAACTGCAAGTTAAAATTCCCAGCTCCTTTAAAGCACAATAAACTGGTAATTCACAGTCCCTACCCATGACCCTTCTTCCCAAGCTTTGCTGGGTGTCTCTGGTGGTCAGCCTAGACACCTTAGGCAGGCCAAGTCCATGGAATGAATGAGGAACTAGTGTGGACGTCTGCGAACTAAAGGGCCAAATAAACATTGGTTAGGAAGAAGGAGATCCCCTAGTCTGTAGACGGGAGTTCCCTGCAATCTACAGCAAAAGATTTCATAGTCATAAGAAAGTATCTGAACAATTATTTGGCAAGAGATGAATTCTGGTTACCTTCCTTATGCAAGAAACATATCATATAGTCCTGACTGGAACATTCAAGGGATAGAAAATATGAGCTAGCAAAAGAAGATCAGAACCATATTTTCTCTGGGTCCCTAAAGATACATGTTTGGGTGGGTTGGAAAGAGACAGGAGAACTACTCCAAGAAATGCTAACAGTTAGCATTTGAAGCAATGAAGGACTCACTCTAAAGGACAGACAGGGTCTAGTGGGTTGCTGGTTCACAGAGGGTTGGCAGAGCTGGGTGGTGGCAAGATAAAATATCAACAGTGAAAGAGACCTTAGAGGTCATCTTAATTAAATCTTACAGTAATTATTAAAAGTGGCAAAAAATGTTTCCAAACCATCAGTTGCCAAAACAAAACAATTCTAAATCACAATGTTGGCAGCCAGCTGGTTGACATGGCAGAAAACCTCAGACTCACTAACTGACTTGAAATCACATTAACTGCCCCCTCCCCAAAGATGCCTTGGAGAGCTCCTGGGAATCAGCTACATAGATTGGTATCTAGAAACTCTAGCATGGAACCATTCTTCAAAGGCCATTTGTACCCGTCCCTTGTAATATCTTGGCCAGGTGCTATCAAGGTCCCCAGAAGACAAAACAATGGATTCCAAGAGAAAGATGCTGTGAAAGCGGACGAATGGCAGCAAGTAGAAAGAGACTACCAAATTAGAGTTAAAGAACCCAAGGGCAAGCTGGAACAAGATCGCTAGGCTGGTAAGAAATGGAGGCTAATACACAATTGCCAGATTCTACTAGAATTCCCAACAGGCTGCTTAGTACAGCTTGGACTGGGACTAGCAAACCATGTGTAAAAACGATAAACGATCCTGTCCCAATGATATCCAAGCCCACTGCAGAAGTGCAACACAGCCAACATCCATCATTCATCTGGAACAGACAGCTGCAGTGAAGCAAGAGCGAGGGAAAACCGTCCAGGAGACTTGATCCAGCCCCACTGTGCAGCGCATTTGTTTTGGAGAGTCCAGCTTGACAGCAAAGTGCAGATGTTAGAGTAGGTTGTGGTGGGCGGTGGGTGGGAGTGACTGGCCTTTGCCTTGTTGTGGACTAGTCCTGCAGTGTCAGGCATAAACAGCTCACTTCCAAAAATAGCCGCATATTTCCCTGCCATGTTTCACCCTGATGACAGGCGATTTGATGAATTACATTAACTTCTCTACCCAGATGCGGGACAATCTCTGGTCGATTCCAGCAGAGAGATGTTCACTCACTGGCAGCACGCTGGGAAAGAAGGGGGCAGCAGAGGCAAACCAATCTCTGCCTCCTACCTTCCTGAAGATTTGCACAGAGAAAGCCCTGCTTGGAGTCACACCGGACCCCACAGCTCTTCTGTCACAGAAACATCTGGCCCCCAAGGGCCTGGAGGGAGAGCCGAACTTTCTCCGGGTGCACGCCATCCCTCTGGATATCCCTTCTCGGAGAGCACTCTCTTCCTCTGCATGTCCACTGTCGTTAACAGCAAGCATAAATAAGGAAGCAAGAGCCAAGTACATAAAGTAGCACTACAGTGGGCCTGGAGTCCCTGGGTGGTGCAAAATGGTTAAGCTCTCGGCTGCTCACCGAAAGGTTGGAGGTTCAAGTCCACCCAGAGGCACTTCGGAAGAAATGCCTGGCAATCTACTTCCCAAAAATCAGCCACTGAAAACCCTATGGAGCACAGTTCTACTCTGACACACATGGGGTCACTAGAAGTTGGAATCGACTCGATCGCAACTGTGTTCTGGACAGTGGGCCCACCATGAGAAATCTCTCAGACCACCTTGGGAGGGTCTTTGATGATAGTGAGAAAGAGGGGGTACCCTTTGTACATAATTGCTTGGGGGTCTGGTCTTCTAAAGACGTGAAGCCAGAGACAATTGTTATGAACTCTTTTGTCCTGGTGCTGCTGATGGGAGTAAAACAGATTTGGGAGCACTGGGTAGGGTGGCTCAGGATGAGAGGGGAGACCAAGAAAACAACAGATACGCGGGCGTCTTACTGCAAATGAGATCAACTTTACTATTTGTGTTTAATTTGAACTCAGCGAATTGGAAACAAGTTGAAAGGAGCTCGGAAAAGAATCATTGGGTGACATTGTTAAAACCAAATATCAAGGGCAACATGTTTTCTCAATTAAAAAAAAAACTGGTGTGTGGGGGTGGGGTGGGGATGTGGAATACATCAAGTGAAATTTTAATTTTAAAAAGCAATCAACGTTTCAAGAGATGCCTCTGAGTCTGGGATCCCAGTCCCCAAACTGACCGCAGGTCATTAATGAATTAGGCCTGGCTTTGGAAGACGTCATCATCATGCCCTGAAGGAAGTCTCTTCAGCAGGCTTCCTCTGCAGTGAAGAAAGGACAGCAGGCATTTCTCCTTCTTCCTCTCCTCTTTTTTTTAAACCCAAGCCTGCCTGTTTCTGGTGGTAAGCGCAGGAACACCCATGCTGTGCGATGCTTCCGAGAAACACCAGGATGACAAGAAGCCAAATGTTACATCGCACTGGGTGGTAGACCCTTAGGTTCAACATCCAAGTTGCCGGTAAAAGCAATGACTTAGGAAGTCAGAACCTAAAGTGAAGATGCTTCTCCCCCAGGAAAAAGTGGGCACTTCAGGGATGTGCATTTACTCTTTCTGGTCACTGAAGATGACATTTATAAACATTCACCAGTTACCTGGAAGAATTCAGGCATCTTCTAGAATTATTTTACTTTGTTTCTAGGGATCCTAACACACGTCCTGAGAACCTACTTCCTACGATTGGATGCAACTAATATTTGAATCAGCTATCATACTGTTGCTATGATACTGAACAGGTTGCAGTGGAGCTTCCTGACTAAGATGGACTAGGAAGAAAGGTCTGGCAATCTACTTCCAAAAATCAGCCAATGAAAACCCTATGGATCACAACAGTCCAATCCTGTTGTGCATGGGGTCGTCAGGAGTAGGGGGCTTACTTGACGGCAGCTTAACAACAATAACAATATAAACCAGATTAAGTGCTTTTCATTTAGTCCCTGCAAATCTACAATGTATTGGTAACTCATCCCCGCTGTACAGATGGGTAAACTCAAGCTGAAATAGATAAGGTGAATTGTCCAGGGTCATATGGCTGGGAACAAGGGAAGCATGTTTTCTGACCGCAAATCCCACGGTTCTTCAACTTCATGCTTGACTTCTGGGCTATTTCAACAGTCAAAGGGAACTCAAAACTCACAAGCACTGGCTTTTGAGTAATACACATCTGGGTCTGAATCCAATACTGGCTAGCAATGTGAGTTGGCTGTTAGGAGCGAACACCTACTCCCCTTCGTGTTTCAATGAGCAGCCTTAATGCCACCTCCTAAGAAGGGATAGTGTTGGAGGGGACATTTGGAAGGGCACAGAACTGCTACTTTGGCAGTAGAAACTGTTTCTTCTATCTTGTACTTTTTTTTGTTTGTGGTAAAATACATATGCTGGGGCTGGGCCAGGTGTCCCGTGATGGTTGAGTTAGACAGGACTGTGGGATCCCCAAGTCTAAGCCAATGGTTCTCAACCCATTCCCAGGCTCTACCTCAGACCAACAGAATCAGAATCTCCAGGGTTAGGGTGACTGTGATGTACATGAAAGCTGAGAGGCCCTGGAAAGGGGAGGGGCAGGGAGTGCGATAGGAGGTCCCTCCGCATTTCCCAAACCATCTTTACCAATGATAAAGCTGTTCCTACATTTTTATTTGCTTTGGCTCTGAAAGTCTACTTTGATTAAGAATTTGGAAAAGACAAGGGATCATTAACTTTGCTATCCCAAATTTCCCACATAACCCCCTGAGCCTCGATTTTCTCATCTGTCAAAAGGAGATACTGAGATTGTAGGTTTTAGTGAGATTAGATGCCCAGTATATATAGTCTCCAACACACAGCGGGTGTTCAAATGGTAACTGTTAATCATAAACAGTGGCCCTCCAAAATGGCCCCCACCGAACAGCAGGACATAGTCTCATAGCATCTCTTCGATTCCAGAAAATATAGCGTAAGCCAAAGCTTCACTGTGACTCCATTTATTAATTTAATCAAACAAATCGGCATGTACCTAAAGATAACAACATAGACAGATAATACAGACCTAAGGGAAACTTTTACAGTATTCATTTCTTTGTGGACATATTTGGTGTTTGCTTGTTTTCAACATCTCTCTCTTCCTTTGGTAACAGAAAGCCTATTTTCCTTTGCGGAACCTCCTTTCCCAAGTCTGTGTGGGTACAATGGGGCTGACTCCACTCCCCAGCTCCAAGGGTGAGCGCATACATGCATCTGGCTAATCACGGTATTTCGCCCAACAGTGAGCTTCAGGATGGCCACCTCACCCAAGCCAAGCCATCCAGAATCATCTCCTGGCTTCTTTCCAAGGCTACCGCAAAAGAGGTGCTCTCCTTCTGAGGCTGCAGCTGCTAAGGGTGATAAAATCGTGGACTATCGATTGCCCTCCTTACCACGTGTAGAGATGGTCTTTCCCGGGATGCAGCCAGCAAAAGGAAATAGAAAGAGACTAAAACAGAGACTCCCAACATCACCTGAGCCCCTGGATCTAGCCATGCTGGAAGCTAGAACCCTTAAACTTCCCAGTTAAGTGAGCCAATAAAATCCACCACAGAGCGTTATTTGAGTGGACCTTCTGCCACTTCACCCAAGAACACAGACAAATACAAGTCCATCCCATACAAATGCACAGTTTGTTTGTACGTCACAAGATCCCAGCCATAATACAACTAGAAGAAAATCTAGGCGCTTTCAGGATTTTGATGTGAATGGAAAAAGAGGTAGAAAAATCTAACCAAACAAATGACATCTTTCTGCATACACACTCTCAGGATGTCTGCAACCTGCAGACTCCACCTTCAGGTGACAGATGTTCAGTTCTGATGGTCCTGGGGACACATCTGGATAAGCATTGACTGTGAAGAGGCACTGTCTTGTCTATTACGTATTCCAGTTGCCATTGAGTAGATTCCAACTCATGGCAACCCTGACTCCATCTGTGTCAGAGTAGATCTGTGCTCCATAGGGTTTTCAGTGGCTGATTTTTTGGAAGTAGATCTCCAGGCCTTTCTTCCAAAGTGCCTCTGGGTGGACTTGAACCTCCAACCTTTCAGTTAGCAATCGAATGCATTAACCATTTGCACCCAGGGACTCCATACTACATGTTCAGGCCTTTTTATATGCCGTGCAGAAGTTGGTCAACATCTGCAGTCATCAGCATGTTACTGGTTTTCATGGAGGCCAAACAAGGCTTCCTGGAGAAATAGGCTCCCCCAAACCTACCTGAAGCACTGGAGACTCGGGACACGTCCTGGGACTGGGTAGAGCGGTTGCGACTCTGCTGTCGGCGCCGACTGGAGGCTGACCGCGTGGTGCGGACATGGACCTCGCTCACTTTGAAGAAGGCCACCATGAAAGGCTGCTTGTCGTATGAGCCGTCTCTGCCTACCAGGCCGGCTGCTCGTGGGCTGATGCTGAGACCTTTAATGTAAACCCAGTCACACCTGAGTTAGTTGCCTGAACTTCACTCTTGCAGCTACACAGCTACGTGGTCCCTCCTAGCCTCCAGATGCTAACAAAGAATAAGAATTGGGGAAGAGTGTCAACATTGTCCAATCCTGATGGCTTCTTTTGGATGGACAAAGTCAAACACACTTTCCAAAGTCAGGTGAATCAAGTCAAGGAGGGGTTTGAACTCCTGGGTCTCCCATTTCTGATATTCTTATTCATCCCTTCTTCTTTCTGATACATCATCTTCCCAACAAGTGAGGCTACTATGCCAGCAGTGTTGGCACCGTCTGGGTCCATGAGGAAGAGGAACTGGCAGCTAGAGCTGCAGAGCTTTGGTGCTTCAGGAGAAGGGGCTGCTGGAAAGGTCCCCAGGCAAATCCACTCAAAGGCCAGCGTTCAAACTAATGCATCTCCCCCCACCTCCCCACCCCAGTCTCAGCATCCTCCCACCTGAAAGCTGTCCATCCATGGTTACTTCTGGAACCCTGACCAACCTTCCTGGTGGACATAGTCCAGCCCTGGTTCCAGGTCCTTCTAACAGACCTCAAGGAAAGGTTGTGTTTTTCAATAACAGTTATAGGGAACAATAAATTAGGTTGTCCTGGATCTAGGGACAACTATTAAAATGGAATGAATAAGATGGCTCTTTGCCTAGCTTCAGGAGTCTCTGACTCATAACTTACCGTCCCTCGTCACCACACTCAGCTGAAGCCCCATGTTATGCTGTGGGGTCACGACCCACAGATTGCTCGTGGCCGTGATGTCAAATTCCAGCCAGCCTTCCTCTGAGGCCCACACAACGCGGGTGTCCAACAAAAATAGGTCAGAGTCTCTGGAAGAAAGAAAAGGCGACAGGGTGAGGGATACATCGCCCCCAGCCATCCTGTGTCCTGTCCTGGGGTCAGAATCAAACATGCCCAAGTTGGACCGCGTGCCCCTGGGAAGCACTGTGCCCAGTGACTGGCAGGAGCTCTGAGTGGATGCAGGCGTGATGCCGTAGGGGACATTTGCATGATACACGTGGGGGAGATGCAGCTCTGCTGTCAAATACGTGCAGTCTGCAGTTTTATCCTGAAACAACAGGCCCCTCAACTCCTCCCAATGCCTTGCTATTGTTGCTCATGTCAAATCTTTTTTGGAATGAAAGCAAATTACAAATGAATAAATGAAATACTACTGCTTACTTTGGAGCCCTGGTGGCACAGTGGTTAAGAGCTCGGATGCTAGCCAAAAGGTCGGTGGTTTGAATCCAACAAGGACTCCTTGGAAACCCCATGGAGTAGTTCTACTCTGTCCTGTAGGGTCGCTATGAGTCAAATCAACTCCACGGCAGGTTTATTGCTTACTTTAAGGAGCCCTGGTGGCTCAGTGGTTAAGCACTCAGCTTTTAACTGAAAGGTCAGCGATTCAAAACCACACTCAATGGAAGAAAGACGTGGCAGTCTGCTTCCATAAAGATTATAGCCTTGGAAATCCTATGGGGCAGTTCTACTCTGTCCTATAGGGTGGCTATGAATTCGGATAGACTCAACAGCAACAGGTTTGGTTGCTTACTTTATGGCTAATGAACTCTACAAAGAGAGAAAGTGGGGGGCGGGCAGTAAGGAAAGGTATTTAAAAAGATTAAAGTTTGGATCAATGTGGTGTTGGTGAAGAATATTGACTATACCGTGGACTGCCAAAAGAACGAACAAATCAGTCTTAGAAGAAATACAACTGGAATGCTCCTTAGAAGCGAAGATGGCAAGACTGTGAATCGCTTACTTTGGACAGGTCATCAGGAAAGACCAATCATTAGAAATGGACATCGCGGTTGGTAAAGGAGAGGGTCAGCGAAAATGAGGAAAACCCTCAATGAGATGGATTGACACAATAGTCACAACAACAGACTCAAACACACCAACAATCATGAAGATGGCACAGGACCAGGCCAAATTTTGTTCTGTTATACATGAGGTCATTAAGAGTCACAGCTGACTCCATGGTACCTAACAATAACAACGAGCACTTAGCAAAGGTGGGTGTTGTTTTTGTTTTGAATCTGGGCCCGAAAATCTCGACATCTTAGTTCTAGGAGTAAAATAAGCAGGAACAAAGAGTCACATCGCATTCCTGAGTAATTGTTAGTTCTTTCCTTTTAATTTCGGCCTCTGACCAGCCTACAGTGACTCTGAGTCTTCTTTGTATGGACTTTATACTGTGGGTGTATGTTGAGGGATTTTAAAGTGTATCCCAGTATAGCTGTGAGACACAGCTGGGGTTTACTGAGGGAAACTCACGGAGTCTACTCCTTCCTTTGGGTCTATAAGGAATATTTTTTAAATCCGTCACAGTTTTCAACAAATATAGCTCCAGGGTGTGGGAAGATGGCGTGAGGGTTTCTTGCTGCTCACTCACACACCATGTAGATCAGGGTTAGGGGATGGCCACCTTCCATATGGCTCAAAGCCACTCTGAATCTGAGCTTACATCCCAGGGCCACTGGCATGAGATGGCCTGGGATTCCTACCACAGGAAGGGGGGAATTCTTTGAAAAGATTCAAATTCCTCGGGGCTGGAAATTTTGCCGCACTATCTGACAGGGGTGGAAAAGTTACTAGAATTATTTAGTGTGATGAGTTTATGTAATTCTAAAAAAAAGCAAAAAGCAAACCAGTTGCAGTCATGTTGACGATGACTCATGGCAACCCAAAGTGTGCACAGTAGAACTGCTCCATATGGTTTTCAAGGCTGTGATCTTCCAGAAGCAGATCACCAGGCCTTTCTTCCAAGGCACCTCTGGGCAGGTCTGAACTGCCAAACTTTTGGTTAGTAGTTGAACGCTTAACCATTTGAACTACCCCATACTAGTATACATTTAAATAAGCTACAAACTGCTTTCGTATACCTTGCTATAACAATCCTAAAAGCTAAGTATAATTATCTCCATTTTACAGATGGGGAACCTGAGGTTCAGACAGCTTAGTCATACGACCATGACCAAAAGCTAGTAAGGGAAAGAACCAGGACTTGACTTTGGAGTCAAAGCATTTTCCATTATGACATAATGCCTTTTGAGATTATTATTAAAAGACAACCTTTGACAAAAGAATACAGCTCATCTCTATTCCACCAAATATTTGTGAGGCCAGTGAAACATCCTAGTTAAAAATTTTAGATTCTTTAGAGGGGAAGCAAACAATTTTCCTGTTTACGTGGCTTCTTAGAGTTAGAAGGGATCTCGATTGTCATCTTTTCCAAGCTGAAAACACTAGGTACAGCTCAAAGTAGTTTACTCAGCTGCGCACCAGAGTCTGCAGGGGGCTGCCTTCAGCCAGCCATCTTTAAAGTCCTCTCTGACACGTGTGTGTCACCCCCCTGTTGACAAATTACCCCCCATTCCTGAGGTAACTGTGAGCACGGAGACAGGGGGGTGTTCATGGAAAACAGCAAGAGGGAATTGCAAGTCCAAAGCTTTGAAGTTACGATGTGAAAAGACATAAATTTTGTTCTGGAAGGTTGTAGAAAATTCTTATCCAGAAATAACACAGACATTCTGAATAGCACTGTGGGAAAAGCAGCCCTGGTCCCAAAAGACGTGGAGGACAAAGTCATGTCAGAGGAGCAGAATTTGGCTGGAAACTTCTAGATCAAGACCCAGTGAGAATTTGGTTCAGTGGTAGAATTCTTGCCTTCCATGCAAGAACCACCAGGTTTGATTCCCAGCCCATGTACCTTATGTACAGCCACCACCCATCTGTCAGTGGAGGCTTGCATGTTGCTATGATGCTGAACAGGTTTCAGCAGAGCTTCTAGACTAAGATGAACTAGGAGGAAAGGCCTGCTGAATTACTTCCAAAAAGTAGCCAATGAAAAACAAGTAGCCTATGAATCACAGCAGTCCAGTCCGCAACTGAGGATGGAGATAGCACAAGACCAAGCAGTGTTTTGTTCGGTTGTGTTGCGGGGGTTGCCTGGAGGCGGGGTTGACTCGACAGCAGCTAACGGCAACACTAGGCTGCCTCTGAGATAGAGAGAAGGAGCATCTGGAGCTACTGCTGAAGACCACTGGTTACTTTTTACAGGGCTTCAATGACGGAACTGGCTCAAATTAAGCCGATCCATATCTTCAAGGACGTTAAGCACTCAACCACTAGCCAAAAGGTTGGCGGTTCAAACCCACTCAGAGGCGCCTTGAAAGACAGTCCTGGTGACCTGCTTCCAAAAGGTCACAGCCTTGAAAACCCTACAGAGTAGTTCTACTCTGCACACATGGGGTCACCACGAGTCGGAATCAACTCAACGGCAACTAACACCAACATGGGCTCGGATAAATACAGTCCCGGGTCTGAGTGCAGCATTGCTGGTAGAAAGAGCTAACATGGGCTTTTATTTTTTAGAAACAGAGTTTATAATGAAGGAAACGGAAGTGTATTATGTGAGAATTGGGGGAAGGAACACAAGACTGCCATTCGAAAAAGGGGGGGAGGGGCGGGAGGGTAGGAAACACCGCAGAGAAAAGGAGAAAAGAGGAGAAGGGCACGCATTAAAGAGAGAGAATATGAATCAAAAGTGAACCTTGAGGAAGGGTGGAACAGCATTGATAAGAAAGATTAATAACCATGATGTGGAAAAGAAATTAAATCCACAGGCTGCAGTTACTGCTACAGGGTCTGTGGGGACTCATGGAAACTGGGAACCCTGAGTCTGTTCTGCTGAGTCACTCAGTAATTTAAGTTGTTTCTTTCTGACTGTTATTGTTGTCGTCAGCCGCCCAGTCCTGCACCATCCGCACGATGGGTTGTAGATCCGACCGTTGTGATCCACAGGGTTTTCACTGGCTGATTTTCAGAAGTACATCACCAGGCCTTTCTTCCTAGCTCATCTTATTCAGGATGTTCAGCATCACAGCAACATACAAGTTTCCACTGACAGACGGGTGGTGGCTACCCATGAGATGCCTTGTCTGAAAATGGAACCTGGGTCTCCCAGGTGGAAGACGAGAATTCTAGCACTGAACCATCGCTGCCCCGTTCTGACTGTAAAGTGAGGATACTGCCAGTTCTCACTGCCTCAGGCACCTGTGAGAAAAGCCGCCATGGTATGACAGCTGAGCCTTAAACATTAAAAATTCTCCACGGTACAATGGCAGTAAGGCAGTCTGGAATCTGACATCTAGGAGCTCAGGCCCTTCAGAATGGAGGTGAGATAAAGCACGGGCTTAAAATCACTGAGCTACACGGACCAGAATGACGATAGGTATACCTGTGTGCTCACAGGGACAAGGTCCTCTCACTGACTTCTCACACAGCCCCCAGAGGGGGTCCTATTATGTCTCTCCCAGAGCAGAGGAGACAGAGCCCTAGAAAGATGATGTACCCACTGCCGTCGAGTCAATTTCAACCGATAGTGACCCTACAGCACACAGTAGAACTGCCCCATAGGGTATCCAAGGCTGTAAATCTTTACGGAAGCAGACTGCCACATCTTTCTCTTGAGGAGTGGCTGGGGGTTTGAACCTCCGACCTTTCGGTTAGCAGCCGAGCACTTTAAACACTGTGCCACCAGGGCTCATGTATCAAAGACACACAGGTGTTAAATGGGACAACCAGAATTTAAAATCAGACTCCAGGCTCCAAATACTCAGCCGTGACTCAGAATAAGGTAAGCGATCAAAATCTACCGCATGTAAATGCCAACGTCAGCTGGAAACGAAAAAAATAAGACAAAACAAAACAAAAACCTTAACATCCTCAGGGCAGACCCAAGAGGGGAAATTGTGAGAGGGCATCACACATTAGGGTCAGGGTATGAAGGGGTGAAAAGGGTTGAACAGGAAGGGTGCCTAGCTCGCTAATGCCTGCCGGAGAGGGCGAGATTCTGGGGAACTCCAGCGGCCCCCGTCTCACTCTCCCAACGTCTCCCAAGCAGAACGCTCCGTGTGTAGAGGGAGAACACTGCCAGCATGCATTTACACAGCCAGAGTGAGGAACGTTAAAAAAGAATTACGGCTTTAAGGAACAACTTTTCTGGCTCACCCTCAAAGCCTCCAATAATTCAGGTATTTAAGAGACACTATTTACAGCAAGTCACTAAAACTGTTCTGGTCTGACCCACGTCTATTTACTTTTCTTGAATGGCACATGGCCTTATTAGTCTACTGACTCCGTAACAGTGTGGCTTCAAATAGATACATCTGATTTTGCCATAAGAAAGAAAGAAAGAAGGGAGGGAAGGAGGGCGAGGGAGGGAGGAAGGAAGGGCGAGAGAGATAGAGAGAGGCAGAGAAAGTAAATTTCTTTTAAATTTCATTTCAGCCAAATTCCTATCTGTTTTTCCCATGTAAAAAATGTGTCACAGCCTGATGAAGAAGACTAGGGTCTGCAAATTCATAGAGACACAAAGTAGAACAGTGGCTCCCAGGAGCTAGGGGGAGGGGGAGCGGGGAGTTATTGCTTACGAGGTCTATAGAGTTTCTGTTTGGGGTGATGGAAAACATTAGGAAACAGACAGTGGTGACAGCTGCACAGTATGCTGAATGTAATTAATGCCACTGAATTATTCACCTAAAAATGGTTAAAATGGCACACTTTATGTTATCTGTATTTTACCACAATAAATTTTTTTTTTTTCTTTAAAAGATTAGGGTCAGGCGCCAGTCTTTAAAAAAAAATTGTGGTAAAATATAAATAACATAAAGTGTGAAAATAAAAGTGAAGTATTATGATGAAATGTGCAAAGATCTGGAGTTAGAAAACCAAAAGGGAAGAACACGCTTGGCATTTCTCAAGCTGAAAGAACTGAAAAAAAAATTCAAGCCTCAAGTTGCAATTTTGAAGGTTTCTATGGGGAAGATATTGAATGACACAGGAAGCATCAAAACAAGATGGAAGGACTATACAGAGTCACTGTGCTAAAAAGAATCACTCGATGTTCAACCATTTCAGGAGGGAGCACATGATCAAGAACCAATGGTACTGAAGGAAGAAGTCCAAGCTTCACTGAAGGCACTGGTGAAAAACAAGCCTCCAGAAAATGACGGAATACCAACTGAGATGTTCAACAAGCAGATATAATGCTAGAAGAGCTCACGTGTTTTATGTCAAGAAATATGGAAGACAGTTACCTGGCCAGGTGACTGGAAGAGATTCATATTTGTGCCCATTCCAAAGAAAGGTGATCTAATAAAATGCAAGAAATTATTGAACAGTATCATTAATATCACACACAAGTAAAATTTCCTGAAGATAATTCACAAATGGTTGCAGCAGTACATCGACAGGGAATTTCCAAAAACTCAAGCCGGATTCAGAAGAGGACGTGGAATGAGGGGTATCATTGCTGACATCAGACGGATCTTGGCTGAAAGCAGAGAATACCAGAAAGATGTTTACCTGTGTTTTATTAACTATGCAAAGACATTAGACTGTGTGGATTATAACAAATTATGGATAACAATGCAAAGAATGGGAATTCCAGAACTCTTAACTGTGCTCCTGAGGAACATGTACATAGACCAAGAGGCAATTGTTGGAACAGAATAAGGGGATACTGCATGATTTAAAGGAAACCCTGGTGGCGTAGTGGTTAAGAGTTCGGCTGCTAACCAGAAGGGCAGCAGTTCGAATCCACCAGGCACTCCTTGGAAACCCTATGGGACTATGAGTCGGAATGGACTCAATGGCAACGGGTTAACTACATGGTTTAAAATCAGGAAAGGCGTGCGTCAGGGTTGTATCCTCTTACCATAATTATTCAATCTGCATGCTGAGCAAATAATCCAAGTAACTAGACTATATGAAGGACGAGAAATCAGGATTAGAGGAAGACTCATTAACAACCTTTCTTGCTGAAAGTGAAGAGAACTTGAAGCACTTACTGATGAAGATCAAAGACTATAGCCTTCAGTAAAGATTACACCTCAATATAAAGCAAATGAAAATCCTCACAACTGGACCAATAAGCAACATCATGATAAATGGAGAAAAGATTGAAGTTGTCAAGGATTTCATTTTACTTGAATCCATAATCAACGCCCACTGAAGGAGCAGTCAAGCAATCAAACCACGTATTGCATTGGGCGAATCTGCTGCAAAAGACCTCTTGAAAGTGTTAAAAAGCAAAGCTGTCACTTTGAGGACTAAAGTGTGCCTGACCCAAGCCATGGTATGTTCAATTGCTCTATATGCATCTGAAAACTGGACAATGAATAAGAAAGACCAAAGAAGAATTGATGCCTCTGAACTAGTGTTGGCGAAGAATATTGA